>NC_081550.1:5515562-5528667 GCF_901000735.1 Corylus avellana
TCAAGTATTCTTTTTTTATTTTATTGAATTTGTAAGAGTATACAGGCCAAGTATGAAAAACTTATTGACCACTAGCATTTATCCTCTATCATCATGTGTATGTAGGATTCTGCATATAAATGTTATCTTGGTGATTTTTGATGTATTGCATGTGACATTCTAGTAAACACTTTGCATGAACATGTTCTGGCTCCTTACTCCTGCAAAGTTGAAAGCAACTTTTCACACTAGAATATATGGGTCATCCACGGTAGCTTTACTGAAGCAGTTGACAAAGCCAATATAAATGCAAACGAGCATGTTCAATACGCCGAAATTCTACTTTCCTTTTCTCACAAACTTCAAGTTCGGTTTCAATGCAATCATACAATGTACTCTTAACATTATCCAGATGAGAGGGAGGAAGATGGATGGGAAGAGCACGACCACAGGGAAGGGCAATGAGAATGAGTATTAACTTCACAATCACCATATATTTCCAAACCATGATTTTTCTCTCACTCTAGAAATCCTTTTATTTGAAAATTTAACGAGCAATTTAAAGGGCTTAAATCCGTCCTTTCATTGCAATTGAATGGTTAGTTATATTTTAAACAAGAATATTTTAGTTTGTAAATTTTTCTATCCTTAAAAATTTTAAATTAAAGAAAATATGTTTACGAATCATGACTTTTGAAAATATGATAAAATTTTCAATTTACTACGTTGTCTTTTGGATAGGGTCACGAGATTTTATAAGATATATGATAAAATTAATATAAGATTTTTGGCATAGGTCATGTATGTAAGAGACTTATGTTCGTAAACATGTAATTAGGATTTTGAATAAACAATTAAAGAGGTATGATTCAATAGTCACTGGAATGGGGACCCACGATGCCACGGGCGCACCACCAAAAAGACCAAGCACGGCCTTGGGGCCAACGGGCCAACCAGCCTACCCAAGCCCGGCTCAGCATTAAACATACATCCGAGATGCAAGTGTCGCACAAGAAAAACCTCGCGACAATGTCACGCACGTTCATGGATCCATTGAGCCCCAAAATGGAAGGATCTATTGAGCTTAGGACATGTTTGGGTGAGCATTTGAGGGGCCTAAAACTGTGTTTAACCCTTAAAAAATCCTTTTGAAAAAAAAAAAGTACATGTTTGGTAAAAAAAATTGAAAGTACTTTTAAGGGTTAAAAAAGCTAAAAAAAAAAAAAAATTAAAATCCACTTTTGGCAAAAACTTAAAAATAAAGCTTTTGCCAAAAAGCATTTTTTGACTTAAAAGCTATATTTTTCAAACACAATCTTAAACATATTCTTAATTAGCAAGGAAAGCCAATGACCCCATGAAGGAAAGGATCCGCCAAAAAGGCAAAGAGACTACCAAATTTAGAGAGCCAACCTCCCAATAAAATCTTTGATTGACAGCACTAGCCCAAACCAAGATCAAGCCCCAACCTATTTTATCCAAATGTGTCATTCCACTAACTTAAGTATCATAGGTGGTAATACCGCCTCCAACGGCGCGCCACTCTGACATTAATTGTCTTGTAGAATTCGTGGGTGAGCATAGGCAGGATATGAACAGTCACAATATATTCCAATTTTGGGAGTCTAAGTGTTTTATAAAACATTCCATTGGCTTCACTAACAAATTTGTACAATGGATCATGGAGCCTATTACTACGGTTGAAGTGTGTGCCATCTAGGCAAATGTAACCAAAGAAGGATTAGGGGGGACCGGCAGTGACCTTGGTCCCTCCTAAATTACAAGAAAAAAAAAATTAAGGTAAAAAAAATAATAATTTAAGGTATTTTTTGCCAATTGGTTCCTTCCCAAAAAAATTTTGGCCCTAGATTCTCCCAAAATTCAAAGCTGGCTCCGTCCCTTCTGTAATTATGGCCATTGGAAAGAAAATATTAATTAGAAGAGATGCAGTGATAAGCATTTCATATTAATGGTTTACATTGGGGACAATTCATCATAGTTTTCATGTATGAAAAGAAACTATAAATTATCAATGTTACATATAGATTTGTAATGAGGTCTGATTTTTTTTTTTTTTTTTTGGCTCTCAAACTATGTGGCACAATCTTATAGGCCAACTCATGCTAAATCATGATTTTTTTGCCAAATTTTCACTCAAAAGAGCCCACAAGATCTCCGTCAACAATCCTCATATTGGGCTTATAACCTATGTCATGTTTTATTGGACTCATTGCCCATAAGAGAATAAGGATCATAGTCAAACTCCAATCCATGATTCATCTTCTCAACCCGAGTTAGTTCAACAACCTCAAGAAGCCCAAGCATTCTTCATTCACAGCCACTAAAAAAGAATGAAACATGGGATGTTGTCTTTCCACCACCTCAAAAGAATATTGTTGGGTCAAGGTGGCATGCAGGATCAAATACAAACAAGATGGTTTTATTATATAGAGGTACTGTTGAGGAGAGAAACACCAAAAGAGTCAAACAAAAGTAAGTTAATATACATATTAGAAAACCACTTATAACCCAAAAGCTTAGGCTAATGGGCTTGAGTCTACTTAAATATGTTAACTACTCTTTTTAATTTATATTTTATCAATGTGGGACACAAATTTCATAAGTGCATACACAATAAGTACAAATGGCTTGTAGCAAGACTTCTATCATTTGTAAGAACTCAATAAGGGTGTGGGATGCGGCAGGCCCACCTATATAGCAAGAATAAGAGAGCGCCCTAGTGATGTTGATCAGGGCCTTATCCTGGAGTCTATACTTCAAGTTCTTGAGGAGTGCTAAGATATTATGCCCAAGGAGTAATGAGCTAGAACTTCTGACAAGTGACTCATTAAGGATCAACTACAAGGAGAAGTGTACTTGATTAGCATATACATAATGGACATCCGGCGAGTCCACAATCGGCCCATTTTAAACCTTTTGGCCCAAGAGAAACTTCATAAAAAAAAATTAAAAAAAAAAAGCGTCAAATTGAAGTTTTTAGTGTTGAGCTTCGTTGCTGAACGCTCTGTTGTTGAATGCTTATGCATCAAAGGAAGTTGTGATTTGTAAAAGCATTGATGTGGTCCAGCAACTCTGTCGTAAGACCATGAACACACATTGTGTGACTTGGCACAATGAATGAGTCATAGGAAATCTAACATGCACAGAGATGGTATGTAGCAAATTGAATGGAAGCAGGTATGAAAGACGGAGAAGAAAGACACGAAGAGGAATTAAGTGTTTCAGAAGTAGCACATAGAGATAAATGAGCATAAGGAAAATTAGTTTCATCAAATATGACATGACAGGAGATGTAGATTTGAGAAGAATGAATAGCACAACAAATATACCCCTTATGATCAGAAGCACCATAGCCAAGAAAAAGACAAGGTACAAAATGATTGTCTAGTTTGTGTCTATTGTAGGGTCTAATGCATTTATGCATGGCCAACATAGACACCCAAAAATCTTTAAAAAACGATAGACAGGTGGAGTATGGAAGAGAACTTCAAATGGTGATTTTTGGTGAATCACCCGCGTGGTAAGCGATTTATTAGAAAAGTGACAGTTTGAAATGTTTTAGCCCAAAATGATTGAGGCATAGAAGTATTTGCCAAAAGAGACAATCCAACTTCAACAATTTGATGTTGCTTTCTTTTGATTGCACCATTTTGTTGATGTGTATGTGGACAAGAAAGACAATGGGTGATACCGCATTTTTGTAGATGCGAAGCGAGAGCACAAATTCACCGCCGCCATTAGTATGGAGAATTTTATTTTTACGGTTAAATTGTTGTTACATTATTTTGAAAACGAAGAAAAACGTAATGAACATTAGATTTTGAAGCAATGGGATAAAGCCAACAAAATTTATAAAATTATCCAAAAATAAATACATAATAACGACTTCCATTAGAGGAAAGCACAGGTGCAGGCCCCCATACATCACTAAAAACTATATCTAATGGATTATTTGACACAATGAGAAGAATAAAAAGGTAAATTATGATTGCGGGCTTGTTGGCATGCAGAACACACAGCTGGAGCTTTATTGGATGTAAAAGGAAGACCAAATTGAGAAACGGCCCAACAACCCACCAGAAAAGCAGGATGTCCAAACTGACGATGCCACTAATGGAGGCTAGTTCGTTCACCAAAGAAGACTCGAGGAGAGGAGGAAGATGTGACAGCTCCAGACATGGGATAAAGACAATTCTTACTCGGTCCTGGGAGGAGGACACGACGTGTTGCTAAATCCTTAACATAAAAACAAGAGGGATGAAAATCAACAACGATGATAGCATTGGAGAACTGTGTGACCAGATTTCTGACAAAGTTGACAAGTGAGTCGTGAGCCACCAAAGGAAGGACCGGCGCCAAGCACACCACAACCACCAAGTCCCCCTGCCACCGGAACTCATAGAACCACGATTGTTAGAAATAGAAAACCCATTGCGATTACCTCTTCCTCTGAAAAATTGTTGATGTGTGGCCATATTTGCTGAAGGAACCAATGGATCAGTAGATGAGTGAAGATGTTCCAAACATTGCATGTGACTCAACATATGCCCATAAAATTCATCAAGTGTCATTAGGTCAATTTGGGTTGTCACTGAAGTCACTAGGGAATCAAATTCAGTGCTCAAGCCACCGAGTAAATAAGCGACAGTTTCACAATCCTGAAAAGGTTAATGAATAGCAGTAAGTGTCTGCTAGTTGCTTCACTGACCGAGAGGTTCCCCTTCTTGATTGTGGAGAGCTGGTAGCGAATTTGTATAATCCGAACTTGGGATTGAGAGGAGAATATGCGGGTAAGAGTTTCCTACTTAGCTTGAGAAGTGGGCAAACCAACTACCTGAGAAATCAGTGATTCAATTCGGACAAGGTGGATATGATGGAGAGAAGAAGTTGATCGTATTGAACGCATGTCTAATAAGAGGGATTTGGAGCAGATGATTGAGTCCCATCTTCTGCTAGGACTAAAATGGAAGGAGGAGGAGATTGTCGGCTACTATCTACACAGCCAAGGAGATCATGTCCTGTTAAGAAAGGAATAAGTTGGGTTTTCCAAACAAGAAAGTTATCACGATTCAACTTGACATGAATTGTGTGATTGATGTTTACTCGAGGTGCAGAGAAGGATGAGGTGGGATTGGCAGTGGGTGAAGCTATGGTGGATGAAATTGAAAAAGGTGCCATTAGCAGACTACGTGTTGGACAAAAGAGCTAAAAGAAAGAAGAAGAAAATGAGTATACGAGAGTAAATCTTTAGGGCTTTGATACCATGTTGACCTTACGATTTTAGTTTTTCTCCCTTACTCGAGTTCATACGTTTATATAGGAATGAATAGACTTTACAATAGCTAAAGGTTACAAAAATTAAACTAAGCTTTAAAAACTTTACAAATGTTACATAAATTACAACCTTCACAAACATAACACCATTCTTTAATGACTAAGAATTAAAGTCTTTACAATGTAACCTAAGACCCTTAGATATTACACATGTTACAACCTTTACGAATTCTATTGTCCTTCAACATTATCTTCAACATATCTCTGGTAGTTTTATTTGGTTCATACAATAGAAGAGTGATCTGCTTATGACCTTGAATCGTGGCTAAAGATTAATCAATAGAGGACCATAAGAAAAAAATAATAATTAAAAGAATAATAATAACAATAATAACAATAAAGCCTGGATTTAGTTTAGTTTGAAATTCAGCTGTACTTGAAGCGGTAAAGAAGAAAAATTGATTCACTTGCAACAGATCACATGCGCGAGTCAATAACATTTTTTACTGTACAGCTGGGTAAATTTTGACTGATCTTGATTTTCTGATCATCTCAAATATAGTTTTGAATGGATGATAATAAATAAAGCACGAGAATGGAGCAATAATGGAATAAAAGCCAGGGTGCACCCTTCTACCATTTCGTCAAAACTTTTCCTAATTTATTTTTCCCTCAAGTACATCTTAATTAAACTCTGTTTGAACTCTTTTTGTTTCGATATAAAATATTTTTCATCAAAAAATATTTTTAACGAAATTATTTTTTAGAAAAAAACGATTTCTCATAAAATATTTTTTAGCTTTTAGCTCATACAGAAAATGAGCGACCGTAGAAAGTAGTCGGCAACTTCTGCCTTCCTCCAATGACAATCCAACAGTTTGAGAATGGGAAACTAAAATTCGGAAAATAGTTTATAAAATTTAAAAACAGAAGCTAATTTTTCAAAATTAAAAAAGTGTTTTGAATCATACAAAAAATATTTTTAGTTTGACTATTACTTTTGGTCACATAAAATACTAAACGATATTTTTCAAAAAATATTTTACACTGAAACAAACATTATTTTCGCTACAAGTTCGAACTGTAACTTTTCCTGTACAAAAGTGATAAAGCTGATCATTTTTATATGCAACGGTAATGTTTAAATTACTTCATCTCTAATGAAGTAAATATTAGCTGTTATTACAAAGATGTTTACTAGTTTACCATCATAAATAGGATCATTTAGTTATTAGGTAAAGTCCATCCAAAGCATGGGTCTACAACAATTCTAAATACTTATAAATTTCCAAAGATCTCAAAACTAATAATCCAACTAAAGAAATTCATAACTAAATAGAAAAATAAGATAAAAGCGGAAATAATAAAATAGAGACAAGATATTTTACGTAGTTCGGTCAATGACTTACGTCCACATGATAAAGCCCAAAAGGACTACATTATACTCTTATTCCTTGATACATATTACAATACAAATGGTCCTATTTATAAGAGAATTGAAATAGATAAGTATGGTAAACAAATCTGATTGATTTGATTAGCATTAAACCTGATTACAATCACTCCTATACAAAGTAAATAACATACAATATCAATTTAATATATTTCAATGTATGAAATATATTCTCTAACATTCCTCATCAAGGTGAAAGATTATGAAACCTTAAGTTTGATTTTTTTTTTCTCTCTCTCTCTCTTTTTGCTGGAGGTGGCAACACTTGACAACAGAGGCAGTCGGTGACAGTGATCTGAAAATGCGCCTTAAATAACAATATAAAAGAGGGTCAACTATGGGCTGAAATAGGCCTGGGTTTTAAACAATACCATAAGGCCAAACAAAAAAAATGAGCCAACTATGGGCTAAAATGAGAGTCAATTGTGGGCTGAAGTGAGAGCCAAGTATGGGTTGAAATTGGCCTGGTTTGAAACAATACCACAAAGGCCAGGCCTGGGTCTTTAAACAATACCACAAAGGCCAAAATATGGGTCTATATCAAACAACAATAGACCAAATAATGATAGGCCAACATGGACAGAAATTTCCTCCAAACCCGTCTAGAGGAAATATTCTCCAACCTATTTAAAATAGTGTCAAGTATTTATAAACATTTAAAACGCATATTAAATTCTTAAGGTCCTTAATAGCAGTTTACTAACTTAGACTAACGTTTCAAATGTTTATAGACACTTGGCACTATTTTGAATGGATTAGAAAATATTTCCTCCAGACCGATTTGAAGAAAATTTATGTCGGGCCAACATTTAGTTAGTTAGTTAGTTAGTTTGTTTGTTTGTTTTTTTTTTTTTTTTCAACTAAAACCCATCTTGCATTTATAAACGTACAACAAGGGTAAGCACAAATAAAGAGGGAACTGCAGCAAAAAAAGAGAACTATCAGGCTCAAGGTTCTCAGCAAAACGACGGCTTCTCCTTATCTTATGGAATGTATCGGATCTAACCCAAAATCAAAGCGGAATTTGCTTTTTCTTGTGGGATGCAGGAAGTCATTGCATAATTTTTATTATTAATTAATAACCATATATCTTTTGTTATCTAATATTAATTATTTCCAAATAAATTATTGACGTGGCAAAAAGTGTATTACTGTTTGTCACGTAAAAAAACACCATGTTTTTTGTAGTGGAAAGTGATTTGTAATTTAGGCTAACCACATGGACTAATTTTACATTTATCCCTATTTTTTATAAAAATGAAAGCTTTCTTTTGTGACATATAAGAAAAATGTTAAGAATATATTGAGAGAGAGAGAGAGAGAGAGAGAGAGAGAGAATGTACACTTTTTACCTCAATGTGATGCTTATTATGACATTTAAGTAAACAAGTTGCATGAATGTGTTGTGGCTCCTGAAGTCTGCAACGTTCAAAACACTTTTTTAAACTAGAATATAGTGGGTCAGCAGCATTAGCTTTACCGAAGCAGTTGACAAAGCCAAGATAAATGCAACGATCATGTTCAATAAGTCGAGAATATTTCTTCCTTTTTTCACAACCTTCAAGTTTGGTTTTAATGCAACAAGACAATGTGCTAAGAACATTATCAAGATGAGAGGGAGGAAGGTGGATGGGTAGAGCATGGCCACAAGGAAGGGCAAGCTGGTGATTAGGTTGAAACTCAATGAGAATGAGTAATATTATCTCCACTATCACCATAAATTTTCTCATATATTTGCTAGCCATTCGGTTTCCCCCACTCTAGAAATCGTGTTATTTGAAAATTTAACAAAACAACAATTTAAAGGCTTAAACCCAGCCTTTCAATGCAATTGAATGGCAGGATATCTTTGATACAATAATATTTTAGTCCATAAATTTATCAAAGAAAAGCTGTTTAAGAATCATGACTTTTGAAAATATGATAAATTTTTCAACATAGTGACTTCTTGTTTAAGTTGTCTTTAGGTTAGGGTCACGAGATTTTATAAGAATTATCATTAAAGTAATATATGATTCTTAGGATAGGCCAACTGTGTTTGTAAAAGTTTAATTAGGATTTTAATAAAATAGTGAAGAAGTGTGGTCCAATATATATATATATATATATAGAGAGAGAGAGAGAGAGAGAGAGAGAGAGAGAAATGATAAAGGCACAACTTTGGCCCAACTTTTTCCTTATGTGGTCATTTAAAAAAAATTAAAAAAATTTAAAAAAATTCTTAAGCAATAACATCCTATGTGATCCTTTTTTTTTTATTATTTGGTATTTTTAAAAAAAAACAATGGTATTTTTCTTCATAATAATAACAATTTAAAAAAAAAATGAAAATTTTTATGAAGAAAATTACCATTTCTTTTTTTATAAAAAAATACCAAATAAAAAAATAATATTAAAAAACCACAGAGGATGTTATTGCTTTAGAATTTTTTTTTATTTTTTATTTTGTTTTCAAAAAAAAAAAAAAGAGAGAGAGAGAGAAAAGTTGTGCCAAAGTAGTACCAAAAAGTTGGGTCTTTATCATGCCTAAAAAGTTGTACCAAAAAGTTGTGATTTTATCATGCCTTATATATATATATATATATATATATATATATATATGATTTTGCCATTTAGAAAATTATTGGAAAGTATTAGAATATTTTATATTATTTTCTAGGGTTTGTTGTCTTTCCTATTATGGTTTATTCCCTACCTTAATTAGTGTAGGCTTTTTTGCTTATCATTTATAGCCTCTCTATAAATAAAGGTTTCTGTAATACTCAATACAATATAATCCTTATATGTTTTCGCTCTCCAATATATTTAACATGGTATCAAAGCCACTTTCTTGTGGCCTCCAAAAACGTCAATAACGTTTCCCCACGCTCCCTTCGACAACCTCTATTCCGGCCGTCCAAGCTCCACCAAGCCTCTAAAGCCATTGTAAATCTCTTATGCCTTCACCGCAGCCTCATCTGGAGAAGTAATCACTAAATCAAGCTTGCAAAGCACAGGTCTACCGATCTGTGGAAGAGCGTCCGCCAACGGTTCACCCACACATGCCACACACCCACTGACAGCACTCCCACACACATCACGTGTCGCCACCATGACTCTTCTTAACAGTGCTTCCACACGCCACTCGGAGAACCTGCCGACCCTTCAACGCGCCACCGCAATCTACAATTAGCCTCGGTTCTCTTGCCAAAGAACAAATCAGACGCCGAAAAGTCCAAATCCGTTGAGATCGCCGCTATCCAAGCTTCCACGAGCCCTCACACTCGTCCAGAAGGTTCTATCGCTCCACCATGCCCCGCTGCTACATTCCACGTGCTAGGAGGATAAGTTCACATGACTACACTCGCTGGTAGCATCTCCCACGCACTGACATATGCCTCTATGTGCCAAACCAGTTCAGATAAAGCTATCAACCCTTTTTTTTTTATCAGGTTAGACCCAGTTACGCTGGATCCAATCCGTATCGGCACACTATTTCAACCCCGGTTCAATTAGTCAACCCGGTCCACCGGGTTCGACCTAATTATTATGGCCCATATAACCAGGCCAATTTAGCATATCCTATAAGACTCCAATCCAAGTCTCAAGTCCATCCAGTTGGCCCAAGTCCTCCAGGAGCCGCATGCTGCCACCATCCTTCGCCTCTAGCCGCCACTCTCCGACCATTACTCCGGCAACGTTTCCGGCAACCCTCCCCCCCAAAAAAATCCTCTTTATTTCCCTTTCTTTTTCCTAAACTCAAGCTTACACCTTGAGTTTGAGAGGAAATGTTAGAATATTTTATATTATTGTCTAGAGTTTATTCCCTACCTTAATTAGTCTAGGGTTTCTTGCTTATCACTCATAGCCTCTCTATAAATAGAGGTCTCTGTAATACTACTCAACATATTACTACTCAAAATACAATGTAGTCCTTATATGCTTCCGCTCTCTATCTTTTCTCTCTCCTTCCCTCTCTAATATATCTAACAATACATTTAATAGAAAGAAAATATTAGCTTGAAGGGTCAAAAGCATGTCATATTGGTTTACATCGATGGAAATTCATCATACTTTTCGTATTAAAGAAACTATAAATTACTAAAGTTGCATATAGAAGTGACTATGCAAAAGTAGTATCTATAGAAAAATAAAATTATATAAAATATGCAGAGATATTTAAAAATAAGAAAAATAGGGTTAAATAGTTTATTAGTACCTAGGTTTGCACATTTTTAGTTTTTCTTACATGGGGTTCAAAGCCTATCATAAATGGTACTTGACTTACGGAGCTTAGTACCTCCGTTAGGTTTCATCACACTCCGTCACACATGTCATCATATAAAATTACCACGTGTCCTAAAAAATTAAAAAATTAAAAAAAAAAAAACTAAAACTAAAACTAAACTAAACTAAACCAAAAAAAAAATTAAAAAAATTTTAAAAATTTTTTAAAAAAATGAAAATTTATGGCTGAGCCACCCCCAAGGCCAATATGGGGTTGCCAAACCACCCCCTCGGCCACCCCCAAGGAAGGCTTTTGGGGGTGCCCGAAGCCACCCCCTTTTTGGCCATTGGAGGTGGCCGAGCCACTTGGGGGTGGTTTGGCCACCCCAATAAATTTTCTAATTTATTTTTTAAATTGTTTTTTTTTATTTTTAATATTGTTTTATGATACGTGGCATTTCTAGGTGATAGCACATGGCATTCCATTAATTTGAGCTAATTGAGGTATTAAATTGATCTTTTTCCATAAGCCTAGTACCATTTATGATGGGATTTGAACTCTAAATGAGAAAAAATAAAATTGTGCAAATCTATCCTTTTTTATCCAATTCTTATTCGCATGCAAACTGTCAAAGACTTGACCGCACTAGAAACTCCGCAATAAAATAATATGGCAGAAAGAATGAGTAAGACTCTTTTAGAGGTGGTAAGGGCTGTGATGAGTTATCCTAGTCTCTACGAATATGTTCCTTTTGGAGATATGTGCTAAATAATGCGATGTACTTGCTGAATTTCGTTTCTTTCAAATATGTTCCCAAGACATCTGTTAAGTTGTGGTTAGGGCAAAATCCTTGTATGAGATACATCCACATTTGTAGTTGTCCAGCACATGTGCTGAAAGGGAAGTATGATAAGTTGAAACCAAAGACAGAAGTATGTTTGTCTTTTTGGGTATTTTAAAGGAACTAGGGGTGGGTTGTTCTATGGTCCTAAGGATAGGAAGGTGTTTGTTAGCACAAATGTCATATTCTTAGAGGATGACTATGTGAACAATTTCAAGTCAAAGAGCAGGGTGGTTCCAAAAGAAATGCTAGAGTGTGCAAATTTTTAGAGTTTTTTTGGAGATGAGGTGGTTCTATCAAATATACCACAAGTTACTATGGTTAACAGGTATCAATCAAATCTTGAACCAATGACATGTGTAGTGATTAAGCATATTTTCAAGTATCTTTGGAGAACAATGAATTACATGCTTGTGTACCACACTAAGGATTTGATAGCCAATGACTACAAATTCTAACTTTCAATCAGATTGTGATTCCTTCACCTCAAGGTAAAGTGTTTACTCGAGGTGGATAAACTATTAGTTAGAGGAGTACCAAGCAATATCGTATTGCAAACTCCACCATGGAAAGGGAAGCACATTGAGAGCAAGTATCATCTCAGTAGAGACATTGTCTCTCAATGAAATACAATTGTGGCAAAATTGCATCGGTTGAGAATCCGGTGGATCTATCCACTAAGGCCTTGCTTCATATGATTTTTTAGTCTCACTTGGAGGGAATGGGTCACATAAAATGTCTAGTTATAAACCTTCTAACTTATAACCTATAATTAAGTTGTATTCAGTAATGGAATTGAGCATTTCATTTTATAAAATTATAACATATCAATTATGATGATTTATATGTTGGTGCGGTTACAATGCACTGAATGGACCACTTGAGTTATTATTCTAAATAACTATTGTCGATATGAATAACTTGAACTCACATCTACTTAATCTACTTTAGCATTGACTCTCAATCCTAGGAGGAATGTGAACTCAAATGTGAAATGAAAGTCACCTCAATATATTTAGGAGTAAGATCTTTCGCGGCCAAAATCTCGATATGTTGATTGATCACATATAATATTGTAAGAACACTACTCCTCAATATAGAATCCATAATCTTTAAGAGACTCTCCGCTCCCCTCCAGAGACCTGTGAAACCCTAAGCCCTCCTCTAAAGCCCCGTCGCTGCCTCAGGGGAGGAGGGATGATCGTTGCCTGCAACCCTCCTCCCCTCAACCTCTCTGCTCCGGGTGCTAGTATTTTACTTGATGTCCCTAGTCCCGGTGCCCCCTCTCTTCCCCCTCATCCCACCTTTTGCAAGGGTTCCGTCGATCCGG
>NC_081550.1:5528767-5534471 GCF_901000735.1 Corylus avellana
TTGACGTGGCAAAAAGTGTATTACTGTTTGTCACGTAAAAAAACACAATATTTTTTGTAGTGGAAAGTGATTTGTAATTTAGGCTAATTATATGGACTAATTTTACATTTATCCCTATTTTTTTATAAAAATGAAGGCTTTCTTTTGTGACATATAAGAAAACTGTTAAGAATATATTGAGAGAGAGAGAGAATGTACACTTTTTACCTCAATGTGATGCTTATTATGACATTTAAGTAAACAAGTTGCATGAATGTGTTCTGGCTCCTGAAGTCTGCAACGTTGAAAACACTTTTTTAAACTAGAATATATTGGGTCAGCAGCATTAGCTTTACCGAAGCAGTTGACAAAGCCAAGATAAATGCAACGATCATGTTCAATAAGTCGAGAATATTTCTTCCTTTATTCACAACCTTCAAGTTTGGTTTTAATGCAACAAGACAATGTGCTAAGAACATTATCAAGATGAGAGGGAGGAAGGTGGATGGGTAGAGCATGGCCACAAGGAAGGGCAAGCTGATGATTAGCTTGAAACTCAATGAGAATGAGTAATATTATCTCCACTATCACCATAAATTTTCTCATATATTTGCTAGCCATTCGGTTTCCCCCACTCTAGAAATCGTGTTATTTGAAAATTTAACAAAACAACAATTTAAAGCCTTAAACCCAGCCTTTCAATGCAATTGAATGGCAGGATATCTTTGATACAATAATATTTTAGTCCATAAATTTATCAAAGAAAAGCTGTTTAAGAATCATGACTTTTGAAAATATGATAAATTTTTCAACATAGTGACTTCTTGTTTAAGTTGTCTTTAGGTTAGGGTCACGAGATTTTATAAGAATTATCATTAAAGTAATATATGATTCTTAGGATAGGCCAACTGTGTTTGTAAAAGTTTAATTAGGATTTTAATAAAATAGTGAAGAAGTGTGGTCCAATATATATATATATATATATAGAGAGAGAGAGAGAGAGAGAGAGAGAGAGAGAAATGATAAAGGCACAACTTTGGCCCAACTTTTTCCTTATGTGGTCATTTAAAAAAAATTAAAAAAATTTAAAAAAATTCTTAAGCAATAACATCCTATGTGATCCTTTTTTTTTTATTATTTGGTATTTTTAAAAAAAAACAATGGTATTTTTCTTCATAATAATAACAATTTAAAAAAAAAATGAAAATTTTTATGAAGAAAATTACCATTTCTTTTTTTATAAAAAAATACCAAATAAAAAAATAATATTAAAAAACCACAGAGGATGTTATTGCTTTAGAATTTTTTTTTATTTTTTATTTTGTTTTCAAAAAAAAAAAAAAGAGAGAGAGAGAGAAAAGTTGTGCCAAAGTAGTACCAAAAAGTTGGGTCTTTATCATGCCTAAAAAGTTGTACCAAAAAGTTGTGATTTTATCATGCCTTATATATATATATATATATATATATATATATATATGATTTTCCATTTAGAAAATTATTGGAAAGAATTAGAATATTTTATATTATTCTCTGGGTTTATTGTCTTTCCTATTATAGTTTATTCTCTACCTTAATTAGTATAGGTTTTTTTTGCTTATCATTTATAGCCTCTCTATAAATAAAGATCTATGTAATACTACTCAACATATTACTACTCAATACAATATAATCCTTATATGTTTCCGCTCTCCAATATATTTAACATGGTATCAAAGCCACTTTCTTGTGGCCTCCAAAAACGTCAATAACGTTTCCCCACGCTCCCTTCGACAACCTCTATTCCGGCCGTCCAAGCTCCACCAAGCCTCTAAAGCCATTGTAAATCTCTTATGCCTTCACCGCAGCCTCATCTGGAGAAGTAATCACTAAATCAAGCTTGCAAAGCACAGGTCTACCGATCTGTGGAAGAGCGTCCGCCAACGGTTCACCCACACATGCCACACACCCACTGACAGCACTCCCACACACATCACGTGTCGCCACCATGACTCTTCTTAACAGTGCTTCCACACGCCACTCGGAGAACCTGCCGACCCTTCAACGCGCCACCGCAATCTACAATTAGCCTCGGTTCTCTTGCCAAAGAACAAATCAGACGCCGAAAAGTCCAAATCCGTTGAGATCGCCGCTATCCAAGCTTCCACGAGCCCTCACACTCGTCCAGAAGGTTCTATCGCTCCACCATGCCCCGCTGCTACATTCCACGTGCTAGGAGGATAAGTTCACATGACTACACTCGCTGGTAGCATCTCCCACGCACTGACATATGCCTCTATGTGCCAAACCAGTTCAGATAAAGCTATCAACCCTTTTTTTTTTATCAGGTTAGACCCAGTTACGCTGGATCCAATCCGTATCGGCACACTATTTCAACCCCGGTTCAATTAGTCAACCCGGTCCACCGGGTTCGACCTAATTATTATGGCCCATATAACCAGGCCAATTTAGCATATCCTATAAGACTCCAATCCAAGTCTCAAGTCCATCCAGTTGGCCCAAGTCCTCCAGGAGCCGCATGCTGCCACCATCCTTCGCCTCTAGCCGCCACTCTCCGACCATTACTCCGGCAACGTTTCCGGCAACCCTCCCCCCCAAAAAAATCCTCTTTATTTCCCTTTCTTTTTCCTAAACTCAAGCTTACACCTTGAGTTTGAGAGGAAATGTTAGAATATTTTATATTATTGTCTAGAGTTTATTCCCTACCTTAATTAGTCTAGGGTTTCTTGCTTATCACTCATAGCCTCTCTATAAATAGAGGTCTCTGTAATACTACTCAACATATTACTACTCAAAATACAATGTAGTCCTTATATGCTTCCGCTCTCTATCTTTTCTCTCTCCTTCCCTCTCTAATATATCTAACAATACATTTAATAGAAAGAAAATATTAGCTTGAAGGGTCAAAAGCATGTCATATTGGTTTACATCGATGGAAATTCATCATACTTTTCGTATTAAAGAAACTATAAATTACTAAAGTTGCATATAGAAGTGACTATGCAAAAGTAGTATCTATAGAAAAATAAAATTATATAAAATATGCAGAGATATTTAAAAATAAGAAAAATAGGGTTAAATAGTTTATTAGTACCTAGGTTTGCACATTTTTAGTTTTTCTTACATGGGGTTCAAAGCCTATCATAAATGGTACTTGACTTACGGAGCTTAGTACCTCCGTTAGGTTTCATCACACTCCGTCACACATGTCATCATATAAAATTACCACGTGTCCTAAAAAATTAAAAAATTAAAAAAAAAAAAACTAAAACTAAAACTAAACTAAACTAAACCAAAAAAAAAATTAAAAAAATTTTAAAAATTTTTTAAAAAAATGAAAATTTATGGCTGAGCCACCCCCAAGGCCAATATGGGGTTGCCAAACCACCCCCTCGGCCACCCCCAAGGAAGGCTTTTGGGGGTGCCCGAAGCCACCCCCTTTTTGGCCATTGGAGGTGGCCGAGCCACTTGGGGGTGGTTTGGCCACCCCAATAAATTTTCTAATTTATTTTTTAAATTGTTTTTTTTTATTTTTAATATTGTTTTATGATACGTGGCATTTCTAGGTGATAGCACATGGCATTCCATTAATTTGAGCTAATTGAGGTATTAAATTGATCTTTTTCCATAAGCCTAGTACCATTTATGATGGGATTTGAACTCTAAATGAGAAAAAATAAAATTGTGCAAATCTATCCTTTTTTATCCAATTCTTATTCGCATGCAAACTGTCAAAGACTTGACCGCACTAGAAACTCCGCAATAAAATAATATGGCAGAAAGAATGAGTAAGACTCTTTTAGAGGTGGTAAGGGCTGTGATGAGTTATCCTAGTCTCTACGAATATGTTCCTTTTGGAGATATGTGCTAAATAATGCGATGTACTTGCTGAATTTCGTTTCTTTCAAATATGTTCCCAAGACATCTGTTAAGTTGTGGTTAGGGCAAAATCCTTGTATGAGATACATCCACATTTGTAGTTGTCCAGCACATGTGCTGAAAGGGAAGTATGATAAGTTGAAACCAAAGACAGAAGTATGTTTGTCTTTTTGGGTATTTTAAAGGAACTAGGGGTGGGTTGTTCTATGGTCCTAAGGATAGGAAGGTGTTTGTTAGCACAAATGTCATATTCTTAGAGGATGACTATGTGAACAATTTCAAGTCAAAGAGCAGGGTGGTTCCAAAAGAAATGCTAGAGTGTGCAAATTTTTAGAGTTTTTTTGGAGATGAGGTGGTTCTATCAAATATACCACAAGTTACTATGGTTAACAGGTATCAATCAAATCTTGAACCAATGACATGTGTAGTGATTAAGCATATTTTCAAGTATCTTTGGAGAACAATGAATTACATGCTTGTGTACCACACTAAGGATTTGATAGCCAATGACTACAAATTCTAACTTTCAATCAGATTGTGATTCCTTCACCTCAAGGTAAAGTGTTTACTCGAGGTGGATAAACTATTAGTTAGAGGAGTACCAAGCAATATCGTATTGCAAACTCCACCATGGAAAGGGAAGCACATTGAGAGCAAGTATCATCTCAGTAGAGACATTGTCTCTCAATGAAATACAATTGTGGCAAAATTGCATCGGTTGAGAATCCGGTGGATCTATCCACTAAGGCCTTGCTTCATATGATTTTTTAGTCTCACTTGGAGGGAATGGGTCACATAAAATGTCTAGTTATAAACCTTCTAACTTATAACCTATAATTAAGTTGTATTCAGTAATGGAATTGAGCATTTCATTTTATAAAATTATAACATATCAATTATGATGATTTATATGTTGGTGCGGTTACAATGCACTGAATGGACCACTTGAGTTATTATTCTAAATAACTATTGTCGATATGAATAACTTGAACTCACATCTACTTAATCTACTTTAGCATTGACTCTCAATCCTAGGAGGAATGTGAACTCAAATGTGAAATGAAAGTCACCTCAATATATTTAGGAGTAAGATCTTTCGCGGCCAAAATCTCGATATGTTGATTGATCACATATAATATTGTAAGAACACTACTCCTCAATATAGAATCCATAATCTTTTGATTCAATCAAAGCGGCATGAAATATCCCCATAAAATAAAATTAATAAGAATTGATGATTCTAAATCTCTAGCTGGACTATTTTAGTAAGGAGTTACTAAAATTAAATGAAATATGATTTTTTTTTTTAAAAGAATGAAATATGATTTCGAGAGTACACAATAGTCGAGATTAAAGCATGTACTCAAGGCTTAAGAAGTGGTGAATTAAAGTGATCGTTTATTTCTGACTTTAATTCAACTATGAATATTTCAAGGAGGGGCAATTACAATTATAAGATTTCACTGGAAGTTGACTTTTGATTAATCAAAATAAATCTTAAGCTCTGTTTACTTCGACGTAAAATGGTTTTCAGAAAATGATTTATGTATTTTACGCTGTTTACTTCGACGTAAAAAAGTGGTCAACGGAAAATATTTTCCTTTTGACTGAAAATTCTTCTTTAATTTTCGGAAAATGATTTACGATTTTGAAAACCGTAAACCATTTTTCGACTATGAGCATCTCATTCTTAAATCAATGGACCTTGCCAAGACCCGCCCAAAACCTCGTCGGGACTTGACCGGGACCTGCCCGGGGCCCGCCCAGGACCAGCACGAGACCTGACCAGGACCTTCTCGGGACCTGCCCGGGACCCACCCGAGACCTACCCGAGACTTGATTGGAACCC
>NC_081550.1:5534571-5542010 GCF_901000735.1 Corylus avellana
CTTTCTTCTTTCTAAGAGTGTTTACTAAGAACAGAGAGAGAAAGGGCGAGACCAAGCGCTACAAGAAAGAAAGAACACAAGAGATAGCGGACTTTAGAAAGTAGTTTCAAAAGATATACTAGTGGTGTTAGTCATATTGGAGCAACTGGATTCCTTCATACCACTTTTAGCTTCAGTCTAGAGGTAAGTAAATTCACTACCCCTTCTAAAATTTCTTCATGTCATGCTATTTATTCATTCTTTAGTAAATTGTAAATGATTATTTTATTTATGTATTATGAAGTTATGTTGCATGCATGAAGGATTTCTAAAAGAATTATCTAAAAAGTTTCTATTTATTTAAACGCTTTCTAAATACAACAAGTTTATATTTGAAAAGGTTTTCAATTTGAGAAAAGAAAGTTGAGAAATGATGATGATTATAAGAAAGAAAAATGATGATAAACCCTCCTATATGTTGCCCTAAGATGCATCAAAAGAAGTACAAAGAAAAGTACAAGAGATGAGATAAATGTTTATGAAATGAGGGCACATGTATGGAGGAGAGTATTTTTGGCCCCAAGATAAGTAAGAATGAGAAAGAGTTCGGTACCGATACTCGGATGGAGGCGAAACCACTGAAGGAGGCTATGCCAGAAGGTGGTATTCCATCAACAGACCGTTGAGTGCACCAAGAAAAAAGAGTTAATTGACGGTCGGGCATGGCTGAGGCCACAGTTCAGTGCCATGGTCACAAGGACCCGCAACCCTCGTGCACAGGGGTAATAGTGTACATGGGCCCTATTATGAGAAAATGATACTATATTTTCAACGATGATATGCTATGATGATTTACAACGATGATCTATTACTAGATGTAATAGTATGTATATGTTACGGGAGATGCAACCGTACATACAGATAATATTATGGCTAGAATTATATTTATTTGCGAAAACGATTTTCAAAACTGAGAACAAGGAGTAAAACTATTTATGGTTGTGGATTTTACTTGCTGGGCCCCCTTTGGGCTCATTCAGTTTTATTTCTTGTTTTCAGGTAGAAAGGATGTTGGAATAGGAGGCCGGAATGGGGTGTGAATAATTATTAATTTTCAAAGTCTTTTCATATAAGTTATTGTAATGATATGATATTCCGCAACTAAAGTTTAATGTTTTCTAATTCCGCTTGTAATAAAATCTTTTGAAAAAAAAATGTTTTACGCATTTATTGTATCTTTTAAAATCAAGTACTCTGATAGACCTTATAGATCTTTGCAAGAATTTTGTTGAAAAAGAAGAAAAGTAGCAAACTCGGCCTTAACAAACTGGGGATGTTACACATCTGCTCCGTCCCGCCAAAGATCTTCCTTCCGTGTCCCTGCCGTCTTCATGTCCCTGGCCAGTCCCCAGTGGTCCCCGGCGAAACGCAGTAAAACCGGCAGGTCCCTTGGCCGACCTCCCAGACCAACACCTGAGCTCACCGACCATCGGGACGCACCGGGCTCCACCCGGACCCTGACCGGACCTCGGCCAGATTCAAGTTTTCAGTCCCCGGACCGGTCGACCCTCCTAAAACCTGACCGGACATTCTGCTCGACTTGCCCAGACCCTCCCGGACCTAACCGGGACCCTCCTGGACTCACTCGGAATCTCTCACCGGACTCGCCTCGGGACCTCGCCTGGATCCTTTGGATTCCCGCCTGGACTCAGACTGATTCCGGACTCTGGGACTCCACCTAGACCCTTGGGACCCCATGACTCAGACTTGTCCTGACCTTGATTTGACTGACTGACCAGACCCCCCTGAACCCTAGGACTTGATCTAACCACTCTTAGGGACCCATCGGGATGACTGTGACCTCACTAGACTCTGCCTCGGGATTTGCTTGGCCTCAACGTGTCCCTGGGCCGCCCAGCGGTCCGGCAAGTCTCTGACCATCCCGCTAGGTCCCTGGGTCCCTGCAAGTCGCAAGGGGTCCCCGTAGGTCCCTATCAAGTCCCTGCAAGTCCCCTGGAGTTTCGAACAAGTCCTGCAAGTGTCCCAAGCGGGGACCTTATTGGAAAATATATATATAAAAAAAGATATTAAAAAAAATTTATTTTCCGTGTACAAGGTAAACGCCGTAAAATGTGTTTTCGACGAAAAATATTTTCAAGGAAAATAGCTTTCCTGAAAATATTTTACGAAGGAAACCATTTTACGTCGTAGTAAACGGAGCCTTAGAGTGCAATTACAATTTTTTTAGTGGAATAAATTGTAATTAATAATAACCTAGGACAAGTAATGAGACAACAAATGTCCTATGCCTATTGGAACTAGTTTTATTTTTCATTTCGATCCCTTCTCAAGCTAATTATTATCTCTTCAGCCCTATTTTTCATTTCCATCCCTTCCTCAAGCTAGTGTATCTCTTAAGAGCAGCCTAATTACTATCATATACCCCCCCCCCCCAAATGCTCGTCTATATTGGTGAGAGAATCTAGGTTTTTGAAGTCCTACATTGACAATGAAACCTATTCATACTTTCACTTACAAACACAAGCGTTTTTTTTTTTTTTTTTCCTGGGGAGTGGGTTAATTTGAAGAAGTTGTTTTTGACACCAGGGCAAAGGGTTTGTTTAACCATCGGCACATGGACTTCAAATCGCAATTTGAACCCTCCCAATGTCACTGCACATTTCATGCACCAAGAAGAAAGGGATTAGGGCCTCCTTCTGACGATGATTGAGATACTATTGTCACTCTATTATTTCCATCATTTGTGGTTGCAAGAAAAGGGTACTGAAGAAGGCATAATATTAAATCTGCTTCCCTTTATCTCCCTGAAAATCCAGTATTTGATTGAAATTAACTTTCTTTTTTTCTTTATTTATTTTTGGATCTGAGAGCAATTTGAAGATGGATGCACAAAGGTTGATTGATAAGGCATTGCTTGTTACTGTTGCTGGAATTCTCTGCTTTGGGTTGCTGTTTGATTTATTGGTGGGTTGGTTAGGATTTTTGGACAATTAATTAGGCTTGGTGATTTGAATATTTGTCTGGACCTAGTAGCTTGATTAATATCTCTTGGGCTGGACTTTTTTGCTTTTAGTGATGTTTATTGTACCTTTTTAACCTTTGCCTCATCTTCGAGGACAAAATTTAAAGGGCCGCCATAGGTTTAAAGCCACCTTAATTATGTTAAAAGTTGAGTCTTGATGCCTTCTAGTTCTTCTTAATTTCTTCAGCAATCTTAAAATGGGACAGCCTTCCCCCCTCCCCAATTTTTCTCAATTTTTTTATTTTTTTTTTATTATTATTATTTTTAGCAACAAAATACTCCAGCATTGAAATAGTACTCCAGCATTGAAAGCTGTAACTCATGCAAAAAATAAAAAAATAAAAATACAAGTCATTTGATGAAAAGTTGCTCTTAATGCACTGGACAATCTGGATGGGACTCTTAAGATATTCATGAAAGGTCTAGATGTCTTTAGGACGTTCCACGGAAATCAGATCAAGGATATGCTTTTTTATTTATTTAATTTTGTTTTGAGTTGGTGCTTATTATTAGAGTATATATTAAAATTTGCTCATTTATTATTATTATTATTATTATTATTATTATTATTATTTTTGAGAAATTTCACTTAACTCCTTAATTATCATCGGTTTTGCAATGTCCACCTAAAATTTAATTTCTCTTAATTTAATGTATTCATCTTTTAATTGTTTGCAATCTCACCATTCCGTTAACTTTTCTAAAAATACCCTTATTTGTTTTAGAAAAAAAAAAAACTGTAAATATTAAGGCGTTGGTCCGAATTTAATGGTATTTGTAAAAATACTCATGCCTTAATCTTTGCAAAAAACAAAAAAGGCTTTTTGAAAATTTTGTTAGGATTTAACAAAAAATTCTAATAAAAGGTCAAAGTTTCATACACTAAATTAACTAAATTAAGAAGTTTTAATCAAAAAGGGTAAGTGAATTGTCCCTAATTTTTGAACGAATTCAAACTTGTCCTCAAACAATTTAGTTAACTTATTCATTATATATTGTCATTACCTATACTTTTTTCTATATACACATGTCCACACATACAAAATTGAACTTAAATCTCCATTTATAGGCAATTCCATTAATTTATAGCACATAATCATCAGCATCATTTGGTTAATTGGTAATTGAATGTGAAATTATAAAAGTGGTCACCTATTAGAAAGATTTAAAAGATGGAAGCAAGCTAATTCTTTAGAAAATGTGTACCAAGTCGGCCCTTAATATCTTCAATTTTACTATTTCAAACGTGTCGAAGACTATATATATGTGTTTATGTAGGTGTGTGATGTGCCGATGTTGATGTATGGGGATGGAGTTGATGTAAAACGTGGAAGGCATGTTTAATAGCTACAATTGTCAAAAGAAGTCAGCTCAATGCCTCAGCATGTACGGCGCAGTACACCAGCTTTTCAAAGACATATATATATATATATATATATATATATATATAATCTGCTTTTAAACTGTCTCATCACCCTCTCTTTCTCTCTCAACTCTGGATAAAATATTGGCGGCCAACTACTAAAGTGCAAAAGAACAAAGACAAATCAAATTCTACATCAATTTTTGGGTAAAAAACAATAGTCAAGAAATAAATGTCAAAAGATGAAAGAGTAACGTGTTATATAGCTATTATATAATTTAATAATATACCGGTAAAAAATTTGTTTTTAATCACTTATAAAAAAAAATAAAAAATAAATAAATAAAAACTTAAGAGTTGATTTTTATTGTGAATTTATTTAGCAGTCATATAACAATTTATTAAATAGTTCATCAAAATAAAATATTTAATAAGAATTTTCTAACCATTAAAAGGTTTTTAGTGTACATGGTTAAATACTTAACTCTCATCCTAGTATTATAGTCGTCATTCATTATTAAAAATAAAGAAAAAATACACTTTATCCCCCGAAGTCACCCCAGGCCCAATCGGGATGGCAAGCCACCCCTTATTTTTATTTTTTTTTTTTTAACTTGGGATGGGGGCCTCTTGAGAGAAAAAACAAAAAAAAAAACAAAAAAAGTCAGAATGATCGAATTGCAACAATTTAAAAGTCTAGAGGGATAAAGTATCACTTTTTAAACATTAAGGCTAAAAGTACAATGAGTGAATAGTTTAAGAGGTAAAATATATTTTCCTCTAAAAACAACCTTAACAATTCTTGTCGTTTGTATAAAAATGCTGATAATTATCTTCAATATTTGACTTCATTTTGAATAAGCGACATTAAAAAAATAGAGATAATTCTCTTCGTTTGTCTAAAAAACGAAGAGAATTACCTTTCATATTTAACATCATTTGTTTATAAATGACGTGAATTTGTATAAGATTCTCGTTGTTTAATTCTTTAAAGGCCACAAAATTTACATACTCGATACTGTCAGGGGGGATTGCATTAGAAAAATTCAAAAATGTTTTAATGGTGGGAATTACTTTCTTCAAATTGCAAGCAAGCTACTAGATAAGCTTAGAAGGAGGAGCTTGAATTAATGGCCATAGTATTTTGGCTCCGTAGAAATACAGTGGTATTTGGAGGACATGTCATTTAACTAAAGGCAACAAATAAAGAGGCACATACCCCAAATACAATAGTACCAATTAAGGTGGATGTTTGCCCTTGTGGTGTGATCAAATTAATTGGGATGAGGCTATTGACAAGGCAAGAAAGAAGATGAGTGCGGGCATAATTAATTAATTGTTAGAGACCATGAGGAAAATGTCTTGGCAACCATGTGTTCGTCCAAGCAGTATATAATTGATCCAACTGTTGCAAAGCTGTTATGGGACGGATGGCAGTGAAATTCGGCAAAGATTTAGGAATACAAAATATTATTTTTTAGGGTGATGCTTTGGAGATAGTATATGCGTTCTGAAAAGAAGACCAATCTTGAATCATGCATGGTAATTTGATTGATGATTCTAAGATAATATCGTCTAGTCTCCAATCATGGTAAGTGATGTATATTAGAAGAGAAGCAAACACAACAGCCCATCATTTGGTGAAGGTGGCTCTCCAACAATCTTTAGATTAAATATACATGAAAGAATACTCTGATTTTACTCTTGATATTGTAACTTCAAAGAGTTGTATTGTCTAATAATCTTAATGAAAGCCTGAAATTTTCAATAAAAAAGAAAAAGCAGCATTGTATTTAAAATGTTCCTCGATAACATGTCAAAATACAACGACTATCAATGTTAATTACATCATGCAATGTAACATTGATAGTTATGCACTTTGTCAAGATAAATGTTACTCAGGTGTCCATTTCTCAACATTTTTGTTTAAGTGGCATATTAACATCCACTTTTTTTTTTCCTTTTTTTTTTTTAATTGTTTTATTTTTAAAGAAAACAAAAATACAAAGAGAATGCTAAAATGGTAAAAAAAAAAATGAAGCCTAAATAGCAATTATTAAGCAACATCACTTTCTCTATGCAAAATGAGATCGAGAATGTTAGGCGCACACGCAAGAAAGAACCAAGATCTTTTAGATTTTTTTAGAGTAATTTTATAGTTGAGTTCTTCAAATATTAGCTATTATTTTTAAGTTAAATGAATGAAAGAGTAGTGTTAAGGACCATTTCTCTTTTTTTATTCTCTCAAAGTTTATATTGAATGTAATTTTAAAAGTTACGTTAATTTTAAGGAGATAAAAAAATAAAAATAAAAAGACGATGGCTAACATTTTAAAAATAATAATTATTAAAATTTCAGAAACTCCAATATTAGATAGAGTTACCGTAGAAATTAATCAAGGAAAGGAATATAGGGAATATCTAAGAAGGAAAAAAGCAAGAAACGCTTAAAAAGCCGCAATGATGGGAAATGCCTCGTGTCAAACATGCATGAAAAAACCGCTCAAAATTAGTATACTTTTCAAAAGAAGTGGATATCTTTTACTTGACTGCCTACGCAGCCCGGCATATGGTTTTGGAAGACAAGTAAATATGCATGAACTTTTCCATAAAGATTTTCGGTTTGAGATTCAAAAAGTGAACAATAGATCGACATGGGCCGACAACTTCTTAGAGTGAGCGATTTGATTTGGTAAACCTGAAGAAGTTGAAAATTCTGAAAATCTAACATTTTAAAAGGGAAATGATACATGCACTTTTAGTGTTTTCTTGGTCATATGTAAATATTATTTTATAAAAAAGAAGTAACTTCATTATAAATTCTTGAATTACTAAGCAATTTGAAAAGTCTCCCCCCCTTCAAACCTCAAAACTTCTCAATTTGAACCCCTAAACTTTCAATTGTAATCAATTTGAACCATTCCGTCAGATTTTAAATGTTAAAAGTAAGATAATGACGTTTATACCCACTGACATTTTTTTATAAAATTTCGAATTTACCCTTAATTTCAAATTAAAAACAAAAAATAAAAATAAAGTTTTTTTTTTAAAAAA
>NC_081550.1:5542184-5621050 GCF_901000735.1 Corylus avellana
TCTCAAATCACATAGTAATTCAGGGCTAAATCAAGGATATTTTGGTATTTTTAGGGGTAAATCAGGGAAGTTAACGGCTAAATATGATGGAGGGAGTTCAAATTGACTGCAATTAAAAGTTCAGGGGTCCAAATTGAGAGGTTTTAGAATTTAAGGGGGTCTTCTCAAATCACATAGTAACTTACGGGTCAAAAGTGAAATTACCCCTATAAAAATAAAAAATTATCCATTATTTCTCTTACCTGATTTTTATAAAATATATTCACCAAGGACTAGGAGAACACTCGAAGAACTCCTATAATTTCCCTTTTAAAACTTGAGATAGATATTATTAATAGTGCTCTCCTGATTCTATGTGGATATTATTTTCTAAAAAACTACAAAAGAAACTGGCCCTTATTTCTCTCACCTGATTTTTAGAAAGAAGAATGATAGAGACACAACTTTTTGACACAACTTTGGCCCAACTTTTCTCTTACGTGGCCATTCTTTTTTTTTTTTTTTAAAAAAAAAAAAAAGGTATAAATGCAAAATTGGTCCCTGTGGTTGGCCTAATTTACAAATCACTCCCTATGATTTAAAAAATAATTTATAGAACCCTATGGTAGGCTAAAATAACATTTTATTCCCTAAACTCATTTTCCGTTGAATGACTTAACGGAAACTATTACATTGCCACATCTCACCCAATAAAAATAAGACACATGTTCTTTTTTATTTATGCTTTTAAAAAATGACAAATAAGCTTTTTCACATCATTTTGAGGCTCCAACACACACTCCACGTCAAATTAAATAAACATAATCCTTCTATATCTCCTGTGCCACCGTCTCCTTCATCTTCCCCAATGATTCTTCTCATCGTCTTCATCTTCCGATGGGTGTGATCTTCGATCTGTGAGTTACTATGAAATTTTTGGGCATATGCATTTTTGGATTAGTGCATTTTTGGGCAGTCTTTCTATGAAAATTCTGATTTGTTTTTGGGCATTTACGCATCTTCAAAAATTGTTTCCTGGCATCGGAAACAATCTATTCCTCTCTCTCTCTCTGTGTCCTTGTTTTTTTTTTTGGAAGATGAAGATGACGGTAGCAAGAATCGGTGGGGAAGATGAAGACGACGGCATGAAAACAAAGATGAATGCGACGGCAAGAATCGTTGGGGAAGATGAAGACGACGGCAAGAATCGTAGGGGAAGATGAAGACGACGGCAACACAGAGGATATAGAGGGATTAAGTTTATTTAATTTGACATGGAGTGTATGTTGGAGCCTCAAAATGACGTGAAAAATTTTATTTGTCATTTTTTAAAGGAAAATGTTAAGGTCACAACATAAATCCCACTTATGGCCAACTTCTCTCCTACGTGTCATTTAAAAAAGAAAAAATTGATAGAGAGGATTTTGGGATTCTGAAAATTTGGAAAAAAAGACAATTTATTTGGTTTAAAATTCAATTTTTTTTACACGTAGGAGAGAAGATGGCTATAAGTTGGGTTTGTGTTGCGTTCGTATCAAACCTCTTTTTTAAAAGCATAAATAATTACAAAAAAAAAAAAAAAAAAAACACATGTCTTATTTCTATTAGGTGTGATGTGGCAATGTAACGGTTTCCGTTAAGTCATTTAACAGAAAATAAGTTCAGGAAATAAAATGTTATTTTGGCCTACCCTAAGAACCTATAAATTATTTTTTAAATCACAATGAGTCATTTGTAAATTAGGCCAACCACAGGGACCAATTTTGCATTTATCCAAAAAAAAAAAAAAAAAATGAAGTAATAACATCTTATGTGATCCTTTTTTCATTTGGCAAAAAAAAATGCCAAATGAAAAAAGGATCACATAAGATATTATTACCTCATAAATTTTTTTATTTTTAAAAAAAGAAATCACATAAGAAAAAAGTTGGGCCAAAGTTGTGTCAAAAAGTTATGTCTCTATTATTTATCTTTTAGAAAATAATATACACCTAGAACTAGGAGAGCAAAAATACAATATCTAGCATTTTCCTATTAAATGATGATTTAGGTTAGTATTGATATGGATAAAAATCTTAATTTTATGATAAATGATGATTTAGTTATCCTAAATTAAGGGATATAATTATATTGATTTAAAAGATTTGTTTGTTATTCAAATTACAGCTTTATAAATAGGGCCTTATGGACAATCAAATTAATCAAGAAAAGATGTAACTTATAGGACTTCATGTGTGGTTGTAGGCCATAGACAGAAGTCACAGAACGACCTAATTCTCATATTTCTCTCTTCCGTCTTTACTTTGAAATTCTACAAGTATATATATGTTGGACTACAGCTAGGTTTATGGATTGGGTTATGGCTGGGTTTTAGGTTGTATGGACTTCAAATTGTAGCCCAACCCAACTTTACAACTCTTTTTACAAATTAATGACACTTGTTAGTGTGCAAAATCACTAAAAAAAAAAAAAAAAAATTAACACTTTTCAACCAAATGTTGATACATAACAATAAGTTGTAAAATAGTTGTAGGCTAGCATGTTTTTTTTTTTTTTTTGTTAATGTATCATCTACCTTATTTCCTTCGCCCTTCGTAATTAGAAACCTAATAACTATAATTAAAGATCGAAATGAAATTTTCAATTAACACTATGCCAACCCTTAATTGCGCTTAATGAGGTTTGGCTTTTTCTAGTTCTCAACCAAAAGAATTTTACATATAAATTGATATAGTTTAAGTAGATATATAATTGCCGTAGAATCCGCAAGTACCAATCTTTAAGTTGACCTACCACAAGGGACCTCCTCAAAGTCTTCAAAGCTTACCAAAACTAGCAAACTAGCGTCACTGTAAACTGTCACTGTCATGCCCCACTACTAAAACAGGCTCAACCGCACAACCTAGGTCCTAGAATATAGATATGGCAATTTGTACGCAGCCAGAAAAGTTTTGCGGTCCACAACATTGTAAATTTCCGAGACATTTCTCCCTATTTAAAACGTGGATAACATGTCAAAATACATACACGACATAATCAACCGAAGTCGGCAGAAAACAACTGCAGCTGCTTCTCGAGCACTCAAGAGTGTCACATCATGATCGAAGCAAAAACATAAAAATGTGTAGCCTGTCAAACTTCCAACTTCCTTATAATCTTAAATATATATTAATGGATGTCATGTCGCTCGTGTCAATTCTTTTTTTCTTTCTATGTGGGGGATGTGGTGCTAGCTAGCTGCTTAGTGGAGATGGTGTGCGCAGAGAGACAATGGGTGGCCTAGGAAAAAGATATGTGTGGACTTCTAGTTCTTATCCAAAAATATAAAGGAGGAAAACAATGAGGCATACGCACGTTTCATACAAATATCTAGAACCCTACTCACACTCCTTTCGGTCGCCTTCTAATTAGAAAGAAAGATTGACGAATGCATGGTGATCCATGGGAAGTGGCCCATTTTTTTCTAAATATAAATATTGCCCCTTTTATTACACGTAATATTGAAACCAATAAGGGAAAATAGCATTTTCCTCAATACCTTTGGTTTTTTTTTTTTTAGTCAAGGTCGGATTATATAAAGATTAGATTTCTCTAAATTTTTTAGGATAATGACCCCCAAAAATTATTTAAATCCTGGTCAAAATTCACTACTTATAAAAGATGCTTAATTTTTCCTTAATTAATATACCTCAAATTAGTTTTATGTTGAGATAACAAAATTTAAATGGTGCAGCACGGACATTAGTGTTGGTATTTTATTTATGGTTTTTTTTTTGGGTTTTCCTTTCTCATAAGAATTGAGTTTTCCTTGTTGAACTAGGAGTGTATCGATCTTAGTTTATAAGATCGCGTGGGATATATATTCATTGGAATTGAAAATTATTACAATTATTTCCCTCTTGTGTGGTGTGATCACTCTGCTCCTCTTCTTCTTTCTTTGGGTTGTGAGAAGCAGACCCAATCTCTTCTCAGTTCTCCATCTCTCTTTCTATTTCTTTCTTCTTAAATTTATCCCTGCTTGCCGTGCGTTTGCTTTGAGAGTTTTTTTTTTTTTTTTTTTTTTGCAAGTTTTTGGAGGAATAGCTTCCTTAGCCTCCGTTTGTTTCGATATAAAATATTATAAAATTTTTTCGTTAGAAAATTTTTTTTAGTGAAAATTTTTTTCCTGAAAAATAATCTTTTAGAAAATATTGTCCGGGTTTTGTCGCGGTCCAGGCTTTGTCCCACCTTGGATTAACATAGATTTGTGATAGACAAACACAAATCTACTTTGGTGTGAACACATATATGGAGAAAGTGCGCCAGTCCAAACCATACATTTGAAGTCTTTGAAGAGATGGGAACTATCGTTTTCATAAACAACGATAATTGTTGATGTAAACTTTTGCACGACATCACTTGATGGTGAGACCTTCAAAATTAGAGAAGACCATCACGGTGATGCCGATTTCAAAGGGATCGCCGGAGAGCCAACGATAATTAAGTCAATAATAACCCTAAAAATTATATGTTAGGCTATGGATTTTTTTATGTATATATTCCTTGCCTATTTAATTATATGTCGGGTGGTCGGGCTTATTTGAGTGTGAGCTTGATTATTTATGTCCATATCATATCACTATTTGCCTTTCACAAACATGTCCAAGAATTTGTATAGGTATAATTAAGTACATGCTAGCTCTAGCTCCCCCTAGGGCTCTTGGGAAGAATAGAAAAACAAAGACATCGAAAAGCACAATAAAAAAACACACGTTCCCAAGATATTTATATACCAAAAAAGGACCTAAAAGGGCATGCGCAGTTGCGCACGATATACCATTGCAAATTCACCTCCAGCTTTTTTTCTCTTTTGACAGAATATTAAATATTAATCTATTTTTCAAATCCCGGAACCCCGAGAGAGATATGGAAAGTAATGATTTGGGGCGACAACCAAAAAAAGAAAGCTCCGCCGGTTGGTTACGCAGATTTCAATGTGTTTGAATATTGGAGCCATTTCAATGGCAGCAGAAGTCGGCAGCTGCTGCGGATAAGATAATATAAAAGGAAAGCGATCGAACACGTTCAAAATACAGATATGATATATATGCATGCACCGCATCCAACCCACCCACCAGTAAAGACATACGTGTCTTCAAGTCTCAGCAGCAAAGATTGGGATTTTCTTTTTCTTTTTCTTTGTTTTCTTCTCTTCGATGAAATGGACAAGTTTGTTAAGGTTCTAGAGTTTTAAATGTGCACAGTATCGGTTGTTATAGTTGTCACATGATGCGTAGAAACATTTATGTCCAATGGCCAATTGGCTTGGTTTATTGAGGTTGTTGTTATTCTATTTCTTCTATTCTATGGGTGGTTGTAATAGAGTCGTGAGTTGTTTGAGTCAAAGTCGAAAATGTATGTCGTCGGTGAATCCCCCATTAATGAAAATTAAAGTCAATATTCTTTTGTTATATATATTAAACATAAACATTGACTAAGATTAAAATTATTTGTTGGGTAAAGTCTACTTATTCCCCCCAAACTACTACCTTAATGACAATCGACTTCCTAAACTATCAATTACGACAATTTACCTTCCAAACTACCAAAACAATGACAATGCATCCCCCAATGCTAGCAAAATAATGAAATTATCCTTATATAATTTTTAATAAGACAAAAATACTCTTCAAATTTTGAAAAAAAATTAAAATTTAGTATTTTTATTTTTATTTTAGTAAGGGTAATTTTGTCATTTTAAAAAAAAATTAGGGTTACATTGTCATTGTTTGAGTAGTTTGGAAGGTAAATTGTCGCAATTGATAATTTATGGGGTAAATTGTCATTGAGTGATAATTTGAAGAGGTTAAATGGACTTTACCCAAACAATTTTCTATCACATTAAAAAAAATATTAAGTCAAAACACGAAAAATAGTTTTCAAAACATTTAACATACGTGGCCCGTTTTACTCCTTTCGTTATACGACCCCTCTTTGATTTTTTTTTTTTTTTTTTAAATGGCAGGAGATCGGATCCTCTAATATTGTTTTGTATTTTTTTTTTTTTATCGTCACACGTGGCTGCGTACCACTTTAATCTCTCCCAATCGCAAGTGCACGTAGGTTGTATTAGGTTGTGTTTGGCAAACTCTTTTACTTTTGTTATAGTAAGAGAATTATATTAGTAGCTTACCAAATTTTACTTGCCAAAAAAAGGGAGAAATAAATTATTTTTTTATTTAATAGGTGAGTGAATAGTACTCATTATTAATTTTTTTTTCTCGTTAAAATGGTAAGGCTAAAAATGAGAGTGTTTAGCAATTTTTACCAAATTACCTCACCATAAAATGGTTTTGGTGAGGCTGCAAATAATGCTTTAATTGACTTGAATTGATCTAGTATAGAATTTTAAATTTTTTGTATTAAAAATGAAAAAAATTTTGTTTTATAGTAAATTTTTTTATTTGAATAATAATAAAAAATAAATAATGTGATATAAAAAATGAAATATTTTGATTGATTTTTTTGAAGAAAAGAAGCTTAACTGACGTGAATTGATCTAGTATAAAATTTTAAATTTTGTGTATTAAAAAGTAAAAATATTTTGTATTGTAGTGATTTTTATATTTAATAGTAATATAAAAAATAAAAAATGAGAATATTTTGATTATTGATTTTTAAAAAAAAAACCTAAAGAAAATTACCAAACAGTGCACATCTCAATGCTAAACACGGTAATCTGATGCCTACGTGTCACGAGAGCCGACATCGAGAAAGAAAAAGGTTGTGAGAGATTGGGTAGTTGGAGCACAAGGGGGGACACTCGTGGGGGTCACGCGCAGAGAGAGCGAGCAATCAGCAATGCATAGAAATGTGGAAAAGAGCACGTGGGCTAAAAACGGTGCGAATTGCCTAATCAATCAGCCGTGACGTCTTATTCGGTGAAGACCCCATTGTTTTTTTGCGCACGCGTTAGTGATGCCTTTTTATGTACAGCTTGAATATAGTTGTATTTCTATATATGTATATCATCATCATCATCCCCACAACGAAAGTTGCTGATTCACTGAAATTTATGACTTCTCTGCCCACACTACACTCTCCTGCCTCATTATATAACTAAATCCTCCATTTCCTTCCATCCTCGCCCTCATTGCCTTCCATTTTTCATCTCTCTATCTCTCTGTGTCTGTGTCTGATATGGGTTTGGAAGCTTTTTTCTGCTTTTTGTTCTTCTCTTTCACCACTCTTTTCTCTCTGTTCTCTTTGTTGGTCTTCATATTGAGGCTTAAGCCGTGGTGCAACTGCGAGGACTGCCGGAGTTACTTGTCGGCCGGTTGGGTGAAGGAGTTCGGGAATCTATGCGACTGGTATACGCATCTTCTCCGGAACTCGCCAACCGGGACTATAAATGTTCACGTGCTCGGCAACATCATCACCGCCAACCCGGAAAATGTCGAATACATGCTTAAAACCAGGTTCGACAACTACCCGAAAGGGAAACCGTTTTCTGCCATTCTCGGTGATCTTCTCGGCCGGGGAATTTTCAACGTCGACGGCGAGTCGTGGAGGTTTCAGCGGAAAATAGCGTGCTTGGAGCTTGGTTCCATCTCGGTTCGGTCCTACGCGTACGAGATTGTCACCTCCGAGATCCAATCCAGGCTAATCCCTCTCTTACAATCCGTCGCTGGAAAAGAAGACGGAGTTTTAGACTTACAAGACGTGTTTCGCCGCTTCTCCTTCGACAACATTTGCAGATTCTCGTTCGGACTAGACCCGGGTTGTCTCCAGCTGTCGCTTCCCATGTCTAGTTTCGCGCTTGCCTTCGACCTCGCGTCGAAATTATCGGCGGAGCGAGCCATGGCGGCCTCGCCGATTATCTGGAAGCTCAAACGACTACTAAATTTGGGCTCGGAAAGGAAGCTAAAGGAAGCAATCAAAACGGTGCATACTTTAGCCACCGAGATGAAAAATCAGCGGCGGATAACGGGATTTGCCAACCAAAACGACCTCCTCTCAAGATTCATGGCTTCCATCGAGGACGACGAATATCTCCGCGACATCGTCGTAAGCTTCGTATTGGCTGGGCGTGACACGGTGGCCTCCGCCTTGACAAGCTTCTTCTATTTGTTATCGCAGCATCCGGGCGTTGAGGCTGCGATTCGGGTCGAGTTGGAGCAGGTCATCGGGCGGACTTCCGAGGTGGCGAACTTCGACCAAATGCGCCAAATGAACTACTTGAACGCAGCAATTTTTGAGAGTATGAGGCTTTTTCCCCCGATTCAATTTGATTCCAAGTTTTGCCAGGAGGATGATACGTTGCCGGATGGTACTTTTGTACCCAAAGGCACCAGGGTTACGTATCATCCCTACGCAATGGGTCGGATGGAGCGGGTTTGGGGACCCGATTGTCTCGAATTCAAGCCGGAGAGGTGGTTAACTAACGGCGTTTTCCGGCCTGAGAGCCCGTATAAGTATCCAGTTTTTCAGGCTGGACTTAGGGTTTGTTTGGGGAAGGAAATGGCACTTGTGGAGATGAGAAGTGTTGTGCTTGCCCTAGTTCAACGGTTTGATATACGGGTCGCGGGTCCAAACCGAACACCCCGGTTTGCTCCGGGTCTTACCGCCACCGTGAGTGGCGGCCTGCCGGTTCTAGTTCAAGAAAGAGCGGCTTAGCCATGCACATGTCCTGTCGATGATCCCTCTTACCGAGGCGCACGTTAGTGGTTTCCAATTGAGAAATGCTAACTGGCCATGGCCTAATCCCGATGGTGTAGATGACAATCGTGCACAACATGTTGTATATGATCTAGTGGGTCAGATTTCTCTTGGTGATTTTTCTTCTTTGAATCCCCTTATCATACTGTAAATGATGCTTTTAATGGATTTTTCTTTCTAGGCAACTTATCAATCTAATCAGTTTTGCACACAAATTAAACATAAAATTAATAGGTTAAAATTAAAAGATTTGACATGTTTAATTAAATGGATTGACGTCTCGATACAATATGACAACATTAAAGCTTTGTTTAGCAAAACATTTTCCTTAGACGAGGTAGTTGATGTAAAAAAAAAGATAATAATGAGAATGTTTAGTATAAAAAAAGTGAAAAAGCAGTATGAAAAAGTGAAAAATTTTTATTTTGTAGTAATTTTTTATTTGAATAATAATAAAAAAAAATGAATGTTCTGATCTTTTTTGTTTTGGGAGGAAAATGTTGATAAACAGTAACAAAAGAAAAGGAAAGGCTTTGCCAAACAAAGCCTAAAGCTTTTAATTTTTTACACAACTAACAAATTTGATTCGATGTGAACCCAACCTATCAAGTTACAATTAACTTATATAATATTATACCGATAATCAACACCATTCGATGTGCATGTACCTGGGTGTTTAGGAAAGAGATTCTTTTTGTTTTTTTTTTTATAAAAAAAAATTATTTTTCCAACGCAATCAATACTTGTCACTTTCCAAGTTCTAACTATAAAAATTAACGGTTGGGGGACCAGTAGTAAAATATTGAGGTGCAGATCATAGTTGTTGTGGGAAGAAACTCACATGTTCCCCGCCACACCATATGACCACGAGAAAAGAGGTAAATACATATCCCCATCGTTTGCCCATCCATATGCAAAAGATAAGGTGGGCTGCCGCCCCATGGTTTGCATCTAAATTATATCATTCTTTAGACAGTACAACATGCAATGTCGTCTCGCATGTTGTTTGCACTTGGGTTTGATTTCTGTAAATTAATGGATTCTAGAACTCGGTATTACAATAATATAATTAATTGGATTAATAATCTCTCGCATATATATGTCAAAGTATTTTAATTAAACCTCGAAGGGTGTTAATTAACTAACCACATATGTTAATCTATTCATTTAATCGATACATTGGATTAATGCATTATTTTGGACATGGGATTACGTAACAGATAATCCATTCTTGATGATCCAATCCCCCCATTTTTTGGGGTTTATAGGCCTAAACCTTTGAACCTAGTTTTCCTTTATCCTAGAAGAGCCAAAATCATGTGACCACCCTTGAAGTTGACCTTCAACTAATTACTTATAATTTTCTGTTTTTATTAGTTTACTTTGTAAAATTAGGTTGATTGATCATGAGTTTAGATTATATGTAGGTCCTCTTTAAATAATACCTAAGGTTAAATATTCTTTACAAGCACGTAAATATAACTTTTTGGATAGAATTAGAGGAAATGTTTTTCAACCTACTCTAATAAGTACCAAGTTTCATCTCCTACATGTTTTTGTTTTTTTTTTTTTATTCTTATTAGTTATTTATTGAAATTCTACTAACATTAGAACCAAAACATGAGTGTCCCCAAGAGGTAGCTTAATCGGCTAGGACCACGCCTAATGAAGTGAAGGTTACTAGTTTTCAAATCTCCCTCTCCCTCTTGTGCAGACATGTAAAAAAAAAAAAAGAACGCAAACATGAGTAAGTTGAAAGAAATTAGTTTTGAGGAAATTTGTGTCCTAATTTGTTTGCTTCTACCATGACTTCATTAATGTGAAAAATGAATTCTAACATATATTATGGGCATGATAAGCATGTTTCTGGAGGGAGAGAGAGAGAGAGAGAGAGAGACATGCTTATCATGCAGCATCTGAAGAAAAGACAGCCTCATTTGTTGGATGCATGCCTCTAGAAAAATTGTGATGGAAGCGGCATGAGTCATGGCATTAAGAAAGAAGACTTAACTTGTTGGCTGCTAAGTGGTATGGTTTCTCATGTAAAGTTTGCTTGTCCAAGCAAGGAAGATGTGTCTTGTCATGTTTTGCTTGCCTGCCGATGCTGCCTTTTTTCTGAGCACTTTTATAAGTGCTAGCTGCAACCTTTGCTCTCATAGCATGCATGTAGGACCACTCTTTTATTCCATGTTAATATTGTTTGGGCCCAAGTGCAGCAGTTGGAGCTCACCTGCTACATGTATTTTTATTTTCTCATGATCAGGTGGTCCTAAAGCTGATTCAAAACAAAATTTAAAGAAACAAAAAGTAGAAAAGAAGCTCATCGATTTCTCAAGAAACCAAAACTCTAGTGCTTCTTGCATTAATGAATGCCAACCTCTCTTTCCTATAAATATTTTATCCCAACACATTTTATATATGAAATTGGTTCTACTTTGAATGGAATTCTGATATAGTATAGTAATATGTGAATCATATAAACTTAAAAAAAAAAAAAAAAAAAAAAAAAGAAGCAAATAGGGAAAGTGTTGTAATTAAGAAAATAAAAAACTAAGGAGGTGAGTTCTCCAACAACAAATCCAAACAGAATTATAATGCAGAAAATACAAACAACACTAGTAAATAGGCCAAAAATAGCCCGGTCCTCTGTATCTTTGTCTAAAGACCAATAAATTGGTTGCACAGTGTGATTTCTAAAGTAGGCCAGGAAGCTGGCCTGCTGGAAATTTGCAACAACCACAAGAAAGAAGCTTTTAAAGGCGAAGCATTGTTATATTCCGATTATAAGTCATTGAAGAGGGGGAATGAACTCTAGTTGCAAAAGTTTCCGCACTATATAAAATCACATATGAACAGAGGGAGATCACAAAAACCAACAAAAAATAACAATAGTGGAAAAATAAAGCAAACAACAAAAATACAACAGAAAACCCCAAAAAAGTAGCATCAGCAGAGTATTTGACGTTAGGCGAAAGACAGAAGAAAGAGAAAACTATTTAAATCTTGTTCCAAATAAATGCTAGAAGAAAGAAAAAGCCTTTTATATTAAAATAATGTTAAAAGAAGTAAAAGTGTTATCCTAAATTTATAGTAGCACTTTTGGTTTCTCTTGGTATTCACTTAGTTTAAGGAACACCAAGAAAGTATGTTTCATGTAAACTTTTTTAGAAATTTTCATTGAGAAAAGGGCACTAAATCTTTTCATTGGTACCCATAGAGTTTCTCTTTATTAAATTTTTTGATAATTTTTAATGAAAAAATTTAGCGGCATCTTTGAACTTATCTCTTAACAAAAGATTTAGTACATTTAGAATTTCTTATTTTCTTTACATTTCTAATAATTATTAACGGGTTCTTTAAGAGTGCAGGTCCTTGATTATTGACAAACTTCATTAGTTTTCGCCTTACATCAACCGATCATCGTGCTTCTACAAGCTTTGATCTATAGTTGAATTACTTTTCAAACATGAAAGAACCCGTTAATAATCATGGATACGCATTTTGAAAACTAATGAAGCTTGTTAATCTTTGTAAAATATATGATAAAAAAAGAAGGGGGAAAAATAGTGCAAAGGTCCATCTAGTTTAAACATTTTTATCAAATCACTCCATAAGATATTCACCATCATCGAATTACACCTTCCATTGGATTTTTAAAGGTGAGCATTGAGCAATAACATATATGTTGTTATCCACGTCATATCTAATCAAAATTTGACACATGTACTTTCTGTGTGTATATATATATATATATTCCGAGGAGCTCTTTGAAGGGATTTGTTTGTTCTTTGGGGGGGGGGAGGGGGGGTGCAATTTTGAACTAGAGCTCATTGGTATAATTCCGAAGATGTTTGTGATATTCAGGTCACTTGTAAATCTGGTCTGAAAGTGCACGAAACTGCAATAGAATGGAAAAACAAATCAAAGAAAGAAGAAAACATTTGGGCATTACTTCAGCAGCATTGCACATACCTGGCAGTTTGCATTGCCTGAGACCCTCACTTCATATAAACCATAGACATTCAGCCTGGTAGAAGGAAACGAGGAGTTTACTAAATATTTAAGCCAAGATTTTAAGCAAAGCATCTCCAAGTGCCTCCATCTCAACAATTTCTGACATAAGCTCAGATACTCCAGAGGTTATATCTTCATGTTCACTCAGTAACAAGAAAGATCTATGACTTAATTTGCATTTCCATATATTGACAATTTCTAGGATGAACTTAATGACTATCCCACCCACACAATAGCATCAAAGCCATCTCCAAAAGTAATGACTATAAGCCTTAAGGGCTACAAATTCATGTTCATCAATATTGGAAAAAATAAAAAGATGTTTTTTTTGATAAGTAAAAAAGGTATATAAACAAAGCGCAGAGGAGCACAACCCTCGTACACAGGGAGTATACAAAGGAGCGACTAAGAGGAAGAGAAAGAAGAAGAAAACATAAAAAGGAAGTCAGGGAAGCTGAACGCTAAGGGCGCTAGCCAACCAGTAGTCCAAGTGAAAAGGGTGTACAAGAAAAAGTGAATAAGGTCATCAATGTTCCTAGACGAGTCCTCGAAACATCTAGCATTCCTCTCACTCTAAATGCACCACATAAGGCAAAGAGGGACCATCTTCCACACCACAGCGCTACGAGAATTGCCTCCCGCCCACCAAGAAGCATACAACCCCCTGACGCTACCAAGCATCACCCAACACAAACCAAAACGAGCGAAGACAGCATTCCACAACATCCGCGCAACCCCACAATGAAGAAAGAGATGGTCAACTGACTCCCCATCCGACTCACACATGCAACAACGGTTTATCACAATGATACCTCTCTTCCGAACATTATCCAAGGTTAGAGTCTTCCCAAGCACGGCCGTCCAAGCAAAAAAAGCCACTTTCAAAGGAACCTTAGTGCGCCATAAACTCCTCCAAGGGAAAGGGGAAGGATCTTTAGAGGCAAGGATCCTGTAATAAGATCTAACCTCAAATTTTCCTTTACGTGAAGAAGTCCACCACATCCTATCCTCCCCTACCCCCCGCATCAAGTGCGAATACAAGAGAGTAAAACGATGCCAAAACCTCCACTTCCCAATCATGAACCCTGCGAATAAAAGAAATATTCCACTGCACGGAGCCATTTGTACACTCCTTGTTATCCGCAATAGACGCATCCTTATTGGTGGCAATATTGAAGAGACTAGGAAAAGCATCCTTGAGAGACGTGTCACCGCACCAGATATCCTCCCAAAACCTGATGTTGGACCCGCATCCAGGGACCAATCTAATGTGACAATGAAATGACCTCCACCCCTTGATAATGTACTTCCATAACCCCACCCCATGCGAACCACTGGACACCCTAGAGCGCCAACCACCCCAAACCGCACCATACTTAGCCACTAATATCTTTCTCCACCACGCCTCTTTCTCATGAGCAAATCTCCACAGCCATTTTCCCAACAAAGCTTTATTCATCAAACGCATATTCCGTATCCCTAAACCTCCCTCATAGATCGGAGAGCAAACCTTGTTCCAACTAACCAGATGGAACTTAAACTCATCATTGATCCCACCCCATAAGAAATCACGTTGAATCTTCTCCATACGTTTCGCCACCGAAGCAGGGATAGGAAACAGAGACAAGAAATAGGTAGGAAGATTGGATAAGGTGCTCTTAATGAGAGTAATCCTCCTCCCTTTAGACAAATACAAGCGTTTCCATGGAGCCAACCTTTTGGCAAACTTCTCCAACATGTCCTCCCAACTGGCCTTGACCTTAAACGTGGCCCCCAAAGGGAGACCCAAGTACTTCAAAGGCATAGAAGCTGAACCACAGCCAAGAATGTCAGCCAAAATGCCCACATTATTCATACTACCAACAGGGACCAAGACAGATTTAGCCAAATTCACCTTTAACCCAGAAACGGCTTCAAAGCAAACGAGTAAAGCTCCAATGTTTCTAACTTGATTAGGCTCTGCCCCACAAAAAACCAAAGTATCATCAGCAAAGAGAAGGTGAGAGACAATAAAAAGATGTTTACATGCATAACAGAGAGACACATTAGCAGATATTGAGACGCAGAATATTATGATATCAAAACAAAATTTACTTTTCCAAGAAGCAAAAACAAATTCTGTTGAGAATAAACATGCACAAATTAGAGGACAGGAAATAGAGAATTTATAATCTGCCTCAAGATGAAAGATTCTAGAGGTGCATATCAGACTGTATATCTATGCATTTATGGAGAACATCAAGAATTTTTCTTAAAATTTGTTACAAGGCAAGCATCAAGAGATAAGCTTGGTGATTCAAATGGTTGATAATCACCATGTCTTTGAAACCTAATGGGTGAGGAAGTTTGTAACTAGCATAACAAATATGCATAGATTTGGGGAAAAAGTTCACTTCAGATATTGAATCCTATAGATAATTCATAATTGCATAAACTGATGCATTTGAACATCTATCAAAAGATAGATTGCTATATGTCTAAAACTAGTTTAAGGATATTTTATGCACCATGAAGTACATGCAAATAGATCTTAGAATTCCATTAAAAAAATATATATCCCCACTGGTTCACACCTTCATTATTCATTCCAAAAGTATCATTCTCCGTGACATACTTTTGTCAACCTAAAAAAGAGGGCTATTACGCTCCAAATCCCAAACGGGTATGATAACGTCTATCACTACAAAGATCTCTAATGATACAACATAACCAAATCAACTAAACTCTATCTTTGTAATACTCTGGTCTCACATTGGGCAAATAAGTAGTCCACATAAAGTGAGTAGTTTATAAAGACACTTATGAATGCTAAGTCCAACATTGCTTTCTTAGTAGGTGAAACGGCGCTTTATAATTGATTCTATAGAAACTTCAAATTGACTAGTTTTTTTGGGACGATAGCGCAAATGTGACTAAAGTTTTTTCCTAAGTCGTTACAGATGGCATTAAAGCTAAGTTGTAATGCCATGTGATACTGTCAACACGGCATGACATACCCCTAACGAGGATGTCAAGGGTTTAAGGGGTGAGATTATAATACCCCAGTCACATATTTGGAAGAAGGGGTGAGATTGTAACACCCTAACCCATATTTGAAAGAAGGGGTGAGATTATAATACCCTAGTCACATATTTGGAAGAAGGGGTGAGATTGTAATACCCTAACCCATATAGAGTGGGTGATTTATAAAAAGACTCATGCGTATTAAGTCCCACATTGCATACTTATTAGGTGAAACTAGGCTTTATAATTGATTCTAAAGAAGCTCCAAATTCACTAGTCTATTTGGAGTGATAGCGCAAATATGACTAGCGTTTTTCCTTGGTTCGTTACAATCTTTCCCTCGATATGCCTTTTCTTTTTACTACATATCAAAGAGAGAATGAGTGATTCTGAAAGGGGTGAATGGGCCATTAGTTAAAGGACATTGCAAGCTTTTGTTTGAGTGTGGGTAGTTTGGATGAGAGACGTGCATAAGCTTCAACATGGCAACAATAGTTGTTTTTTTTTTCCCCCTTTTTGTACTGAACTGGGTGTTACAAGGACAGCTTATAGATCTAGCACATATTGTTTCCTAATTATCACTAGAGAATTTGAATAGTTCCTATGATCAACTGACGCCAAGAGTAAAGATACCAAAAGAGTCATTTTAGTTCCTTTTTCCAAAAGTACAGGAAAAGACTAAGGAAAGACTAAGGAGTGTATCTATATCGAGCCCAATTTTTGTGCAATTAACTTCTTTTATGGTTACTCCAGCCCTTTCTTAGTAAAATAATTTAATGCACAAAGACATGCTTGAGTAGTGCTCGTATCATATTGTTACTAATTAGCACATACTTGAGCACCTCAAATAATGTTTAAACACTTAAATGAATGCTCATCTGATGCGCGAGTGCTTGTGTATAAATATTAAATTATCATTTAACTACTGATATATTTTCCAGCATTTTTTTCTCAAAAGCAAGAGATTACATGCTGTTTAATAGTGAAAACTCAATTTCCCCCTCAAGAAATTAAGAGCATGTTTCTTTCATTGAATAAGTGGTGCTTCAGATCAATCAAGCAACAAAACAGTTAAAGAACTCAAGGGTTTACCATGTAACAATCCGACCGTGTAAAATATAATGCAGGATAAAATACAATGAATAATTTACGGATGATAGATGTATTAGATACAATCAGCTAATACAATCAGAGTCATAGGATGAAGGGTGATGGGGGGTGGGTTGTTTTGTTCAACCCAACAAAGATTGAGAGAACATTGAATTCCCAATGACAAAGCATAAAAGACAAGTCTTCTCCGTCATATGGTTTTTTAATTTCGTGAGGAATAAGCTTTTGAATTCAATACTGAAATAAATTCTAGTTAAATATCCACAAAAATAAAACAAGGTCTAGTCAAATAAGCTGTCACTGGATGAACTAAAGTAAAAGGCCTGCTTTAAAATTCTAAGAAAAAAAAGAAATGCAAGTATCCTTACAGGAACAGGCACCAGGTTGGAAAGGCGTCTAGCAACTGCACCATCCAATTTGGCATACTCTTCAGATAGTATAACAGCAATCATCCGGTCATCCTCAACATCCTGCTGACTGCTCAAGGAAGTTGAGCTAGAACATTCACCCACACTCTGAGTTCCCATCCACATAATGTTTCCTGAAATCTACTACCAACTTCTTCACGTGAAATCAGAGACTAAAATATTCCTCTGCTGCTGATCTGCCGCAGTTAAATGCATAAAAGCATGTTACATATCCTAGATTAGATATCCGTAGTCTTTTTAATCTTTGACAATTCATTTCAATAATATAGTGAAGAGTGCTGCCAGGGAACTACAGCTTTTACCACAAATTTTTTACAAATGATCTTGTCAATTTAATTAGTTAGCGGATGACTTGTCAACAATACACTCTTAATCATTTCACCAATTATGGATTGTTACATCAATTTATAAGGAAATTGAAATAAAAGGTATAGTATCCTAAGCATCTTCCTATATTGAAGTATACAGAGAACAAAACGTATCATTAACAAATAATCAAATACCATATCGGGATGCAAATTACAAACAACAACGCAACAGAGCATCTTTAAGTAGTTTGAAACAATGTGCGGTAATCGTAAGAGTTTTGATAGAGATATTCTCAGCATTTAGTAGGTTGGTACAAAAGATAGAGAAGCCACACCACTGGTAAACCAGTTATCAGTGAGAAATTGATATAATAAATTATGTAGGTGAAGTTAAATACAGTGTTGTTGAACAATGTGTAAATCGAGGACATTTATACAAAGTCATGTGCCTTTTGTCTTTTCTTTTGGGATAATTAATGAACCATTTGCATGTGGTTACTATCGAATAGCTAGGAGGCTCAGAAAAATATAATAATAATTAAACAACGAATGGCTAGGAGATATTGAATTCAACAGATCAACTTAGCATTAATGTCCAAATCCAATAGAAATTGCAGAAAACCCTCAGTAGATAACTTTTCCTCCAGTTCTCCAGACCACAGGTTGTAAACATTACTTAATTTATCAGCCCGAAAAGTGAAAATTTTATCAATGTGCTATCAGCATTATTTCTTGCCATACACAGCTATCCAGTGAGTTCAAAAGTGGTAATAATCATGATTAATGCAGCTAAGATGTGAGTTCAGAGTGAAGTACCAATTTGACCTTTTTCTAATGGCAAAATGTCCGTCTGATTTATTGAATATTTCCAAGATGTTGAATTGAAGCCAGAAAATCTACAAAGCATTTCCAGACGTCAGCAACCACGCTTTCTCCTTTTCTGGCCTTCGCCACCAGATAAAAAACCAACTGCAAACCGTGAATTAACAAGCTCCCGAGGTACAGCCGCTCCAGCAGTTTTTAAAATTTTAATCAACTCTGGAAACATATTCTTATTTTCTTCATTCACAAACACAATAGCTGTACCCTCCTCTCCCAATCTGGACGCTCTTCCTATCTGATGGATGTACTCCTTGATGGAATTGGGCATGTCAAAAACTATTACCTGTTTCACACCCAGGAGATCAAGGCCTCGACCCAAAACCCCAGTGGCCACAATAACTGGAACCTCACCCACCAAAAATGTCCTCATAATTTCTCTCCTCTCCTTCATGGACTTCTCCCCATGCATTGATAAAGCTTTCATCCCAGTGGTGACTGTAATTGCATTAGACAGGAGATCTGCCCCAAGTCTTGAACCCACATACACCACAACTGGTGGCATAAAATGATGCTTACTCATTAAAATGTCAAAAAGCTTTTGCTTTTTATGCTTTGACTCAACCCATATAGCCAGCTGCTTCACAGCCTTACTTGGCCTATTAGGTTTGCCAACAGAGATGACAATAATATCTTTTGCCATACAGCTAGTAATCTTTTCTACCTCTTGTGAGATTGTTGCCGAATACATCAAGACCTGGGGCTGCGATAGAGCCCTAAAGATCTGCATTACCTGATCCCGGAAACCCCTTTGGAGCATGGAGTCCACCTCATCTAGAACAAAGATCATTACATCATCTAGTTCAATATCATGCTTCGTTAAAAGGTCAATAAGCCTGCCTGGAGTTCCAATGACCAGTTCCACTCCTCCCTCAATGCGGTGTCGTTGTCCAGCCATGGCATCACCACCGACAACAAGTGCAGTTCTGAAAGGCAAACTCTTTGCAAGTAACTTAGCATGTTCCTCGACCTGTATACAGAGCTCTCTAGTTGGTGTTAGAACAATCGCTAATGGCTTTCTCTGGCTTGAGGAGCTCTCAATGCGAATATTTGCACAACGAGAAACAACTGGAACCAGAAAGGAAGCAGTTTTCCCTGAGCCCGTGTCAGCTGAAACAAGCAGGCTTTTGCCCATCAAAGCAGCTGGGATTGCTTGCATCTGCACAGGTGTGGGCACATCATATCCTGCAACTTCTATATTTTGGAGAAGCTTCTGAGGAAGATTACATGAAGAGAATGATAACATGGGTGCCACTGCTAATTCACCCTTCACATGAATTTCAAGCTTCCTTCTGAGTGACTCAGTCTGATCCATAGTTAAAGATAGAGATCCTGATTTATCATCAGAATCTCTAACGTAAAAACACTCATCAGTTGCAGGTAATTTTTTAGGAGGTGGGAGACCAACCGGCAGCTGTGAGTTGGCAACCCTGCATAGTAGAGCTTGTTTGCATTCCAAGCTGCAGACATCATCATCTGTCTCATCACATATATACTCACCATAGCGATGACATATAATACATTTAGGCTCCCCAGGCAGAGCTTCTCTCTGTTCCCTACACCTCTCTTTAATTTTATCTGCTTCATCAAGAACTATAAACAAACTCATAAGACACAGGTATAAACTGAGAATTTCTTTTGCAAACTGCTTTGGGACTTAAAACTCCAATAACAAAGCATCAAGATAGCCATAAAGACATGCACTTGAGACTAATGCCAGAAGGAGGACTAAAATCTTCTTTGAGTCCTTCCAAATGTGATGTGGCTTTTAAAATCACCAATAGATCAAACTTCAATAATGATTATCTCAAATTTAATGACAATTTTAAAAGCTACATCACATTTAGGACTCTAGTCCTCCTTATAGAATTACTCATCTACCAATTCACAAGACATCAGCTCCACAATAAAACACACTAGGTTCTCCAGTATTTGTCACTCGAAAGAAAATACGAGTAATAGTGCTAACCAAAGTGGTAACAAGCAATAAGAAGGCCAGAGCCAGCGCTCCAGAGATGAATTTTCATTTGAAATCATACTAAAGAAAATAGAAAAATTCCTTTTCATTTAAGATGTTTATTTATAAGAATGAAAAACCAAAACAAAACATATTAAAAAGGTTAGAACTAAAAAAAAAAAAAAAAACTCAGCTTAGAAGCTTCCGAAGGTTTTAAAAAAAAAAAAAAAGGCGGGGGAGAAGAAAAAATGAATAAGTTGAATTGGGAACGAGAAAACAAAATATGGAAACGCAAATGCAGGTAGACATGAGAGTGTAATCAGCCAAGGAAACTACAACAGTTAAAACAAATGAAGATCATCAAAATGTTCTTTTGATGTCTTATTATTTCAAGTGTAATGATTTGCTGTAAGAATAAAAATAATTAAGATTCAAGAGTTCTGCGTTATTACCGGTGGATACATCACCATCTGTTGATAGCATTTCACTCTTGCATTGATTAACCTTGTTCCCGTCTTCCATGGATTGAAATCGAAGAAGATTCCAGTTAACAGAAGATCAGAAACCCTAAAAAGGAAATCCCCAGAGCAAAAGTTATTAGGACAATCAAACTTGTGTGATGGGAACAACCAGAAGGAGAGTTGAGGTGAGAATTGAGTTGTATACAACAGAGCCAAACAACGAAAAAAAAAAAAAAAAAGGCATAGCGTTTGTAATTAAAGTTCCCAACTTTATTCGAATCTATATCAATACAAGCAGAATACGAAATTTCCCAGGAAAAGAGAGGAAAAAAAGAAGAAGGGAATTTACCTCTTGTCTTCTTCTCTTGGCGCTACCGGCCTACGAGTACGGCTGAAGAGAGTGAGCGACAAGGAAGAGAAGTGTAACTGGAGGGTGCGCTGGACAGGGATGGGATTGTGAGAAAATTTCAAGCCCCAGAGTCGTGTGTTCCTTTTCTTCGGATCAGTTTGGGAATGATTTTAAAAATTGTGCTTTAAAAAGTTGCGTTTTTGTAATCGTTGACTCTCAAAATTGTGGCATTTGGTAACACAGGTTAGAAAGTTATTTTTTTATTAAATATTTATTATGCGAAATTATAATTTTGGTTTAAATTTGCGTTTTTTTAAGTAAGCATTCCTAATCTACTTGTAGAAATCGCAGATTTTTTTCTTATTTTAGATTAAGTGTTTTTTAAATCACAGTGTCAAACACCTTATGTTTTGCGATATCTTTTAAAAACACATAATATTCTTGCAAAATCGCAATCTCAAACGCACATTTCCTCAAATTGCTTATCCAGAGGAGGAGAAAGAAATTTAAAAAATATGAGTAACTTCACTTTAAACCCTTAAGCCTCGTTTGGTTCACGAAATGTCTAGTCCATTGGAAAAGGATTAGCTACTACTGGGAATAGAAGAGGTGGAATAGATTAGCTATTTATATTCTTTTGTTTGGTTGTAACACTGGAATAGACTAGCTAATCCTATTCATTCATTTGGTACAATGCAATATGTTGGTGAATGGAATCATATTGTGATCAAATTTCCTAAAATACTCTTATAATACAAATACAATTTATATTATTAAGGACTTTCATTCTTTTTTTTAAAAAAAAAACATAAACAACTTTACTATAACTTCTTTTTCTTTTTTGTTTTTAATTATGTCAGGTATGTGGTCCTTTTTTTTTTTTGCTACAAAATTATTTATATAAAAAAAAATATATAGTTGCAGAAAACAAAATCAAACTCAATCTTGAAATCAAAAAAATATAGTTGGAGAATGTACAGAGAATCAAAAGAAATCAAAAAAACAGATTATATATTTGTATTTTATAAAAACCTTATAGATTCTGTTTCTCCGTCAAAGAAAAAAAAAATTGAGAAAAAAGAGAGACGGAGAAACAGAATAAATAAAAAAATACATAAATAAAAAGACAGAGAAACGAAGAGAAGAAAATGAGAGAGAAACGGTACAAAAAAAAAAAATCAAAAAAAAAAAAAAAAAAAAAAAAAAAAAAAAAAAAACTGAGAAACGGTACAAAGAAGGGAGACAGCATAGAGAAAAAAAAAATTCGTCTACACTTGCAGAAAAACTGTACCAGAAAAATTAGAGAGAAAATAGAAAGAGAGCGAAAAAGAGAGAGAGAAAAGAGAAATGGAGATATATATATATATATATATATATATAGAGAGAGAGAGAGAGAGAGAGAACGAAATTTAATCCCACAAGTAGGGTTCTTTGTGGCAATTTACATAATTAATTTAATCTCATAGGAAAGGATTAGCTAAACCACTCATTTTTTAGTGGCTTAGCTAACTCTGTGTGTATGAGATTAATAGTCCCATGAGAATAGACTATTCCCAGGAATAGAATGTTACCAAACAAAGGATTAGCTCTAAATAAAGGATTACCTATACCTAGTGTTAGTTAGTCCAATCCAAGGGCCTATTCCGCAGATCAAACGGGGCCTTAAATTATCATGTGATTTGATAATCCCCCTAAACTTCAAAACTTTTTAATTTGAACCACTGAACTTTCAATTGTAGTTAATTTAAACCACATTTTAAATATTAAAAGTGATATAATGACATTTATACCCTTAACTTTTTTATAAAAATCTAAATTTACCCTTAATTCAAAATTAAACAAAAAAAACAAAAACAAAAAACAAAAAATCAAAGATATTTTAGTCTGTATTGCCGTTAGAAGTTTGCGGTTAAGTACAAGCCATCGGGAGGGATCAGACTGGAAGGTGAGAATGGAGTACAGAGGAGGTGGCACGGTAAGTCAATAGTGGTGGAGGGTTTGATGTTAAATTTTGGGAGGAAGAGGAGAAAAAAAAAAAAAAAAATTGAAAAAACAGAGAGATAACAAGGAAGGGAGGAGGGAGGGAAATGAATCCATCTCCTCCCGAGCACCAGTCGGAGGCGATGGAGAGCCTCACAAAGAGGAATGAAAGCTTCTAGAGAGCACGGAGAGTTTCTCTTTCTAAAATAAGAGAGAAGCGGTGAATAATAACATAAACAATATCAATGAATAGTATTATTTGTTTGGAAAACTTAAAGGACGAATGAATGGTTCTTAGCCTCATTCAATAACGTTCTTCAAAATAATTACCATATATCTATATATAAGTTGAAATCTTCAAGAAAATAGTTTAGAATTGTGACAAGTGGTTTTCGGGGGTCCTAACGCTGCACGAAGTTTGCACTTTTTGAAAAGCTGGTTTTTACCTAATAAATGTCCAAATGAAAAAATCTTGTGAAATACAAAATTAAAGCTGTGTGAATCAGCTTTCCAATGCCACCAAGCTACCTTCATTAGATTGATGTCAGGATCACAATTTATGACGATTTTACTTGAAATGGGTCATTCTCGGACAGCATTTTTTTTTTTTTTTTTTTGGATGAATAAGCAAAGTTCATTAAAGCTCAAAACCAAAACACAGAGCAAAACCAAAGCCTCACAGAAGCCTATCCAACTAAACTAATCAATGACAGACTGCAGAACAAAACCTGCATAAAAACAACCAACCACAATTCCCAAACCAGGCCTTACAGAAACAAAACACCACAAAATCACATCCTGCAGAAATATTTTATATCAACAAATTTGCAGGTAGATTCCATAAAGACACTAAGAAAAGATTCTCTCTAGGCTTAGGAAAGTTTCCCTTTCTAATTATCCTAGCTCTTATTTCCCAAAGGATTCTCTTCAGCAGCTGATCTTCAGTAAGTGGATGTCCAGAGTGCTTAATTTTATTCCTAGTGCGCCAAAGATGATAGACAACAGATTCTAACACCAGTTGGCACAGGAGACCTTTCAGATTTTTATTCCCCCAATGACTAATTCCCACCTGGATAATCTCATTCTTGGACAGCATTGCAGCTGATGTTTTCTCACATCCTATAAATAGAATAGGATGCACTTTGTGTTAGTAAGAGAGCTAGCTCAAAATGAAGCTAGAACTTTAGTACCTTTTTTGAGAGGTTTTCTTACTTTTTTCTTATGTGCCAAGAGATCGAGCCATTGATGTTTTTCTTCTCTTGGTCTTTATGAAGTCTAAAGTAAGCCTTAGCTCTAGAGAGTCTTGTTGAGGGCTATTGTAGCTTTCTTCCTCTGGGAGTCTGTTAGATTTTCAAAGCACACCGTACACTTCCTTCAGTTTTGAAATCTACCAGTGGGTCGGTAAGGAGTTAAAGAAGATTGGCCAACAAGGAGCTGGAGTAGCAGCAAGTAGAGTGCTTGTTGTCATATTGAGTCTTAAGGCTACAAAAGGTTGTTAGTGCCTATGTTTGTATTTTAATGTTTTATAGTGGAGTGTTCTCTTAGGTTTGCTGCTCTAGAGTGGTTTACCTCTTATATGTTCAAAATGTTTCTATTTCGTCAACAAAATCTAGTATTAAATGATATGTGAATGATTTATTGATTTTTTTGGTTTGAGATTATTATTGTTGCATATTTCTCTTTTATATTATTACTAGATATTGTGTGCTTTTTTTTTTTTTTTTTTTTGGAGAAATATAGAACTTCCATTGATAAAATTTCTTGATCATAAAGTTCTTACATGCATACAGCTATGAAGAATCATAACCAAAAGCTATGAATGTTACGAAGTCATAAAAATGACTTCAAGCTTCCACTACTCATATACAATTACATTTAAGGAACAGATCTGCTTCGTGCAGACTAGATATAAGACATAGGTAGCCCAAATACAAAACTAGAAACAAAAAATCTGACCCTAAGAGTTAAGCCCTCACACCGATCTACTCCATCCTCAACCCGAAGGCCAGGACAACAAATACATCCTCAATCCGAAGGCCAAAACAAACAAAATAAAAAACAAAAAACAAAACCTCACAAGTAACAGCAGAGGAGTACAACATAATATTGAGTGTTTTGTGCACTAGGGATGGATTCTGGTCCCTTTTCACTAATAAATGATTAATTAATTATTGTTATGATTTTATCATTTGAGTTAATTAAATAAATTAACTTAAACCTTAAATAATCAAATCTCATGTTTATATATATGTTTTAGAGTCTATGTATATAAATTCATTATGCCCCCCCCCCCCAACGCATATATTTATACAAAGTTACAAACACACATATTTAATTATATCAACACTTCTAGCTATTTTAGGAAGATAATTCATCTTTACTTCAGATGTTCTAATTACAAAATTAAATTTAAACTAATATAACTCATTTAATAATCGAGCCTAATTTTGTATTCAGTACCGGCTTATTAGTTTAACGAACCGAATTCAAATTGAGTTTATATGAGTGAGTATGAAACGGTTTGTAAAACGGAATTGTTCATTTACCACCCTAATTTTTTAAAAAACAAAAAAAAAAAAGAAGAGCAAAAAGCATAGCAGCAAATTTCCATATTGTAAGTCATATTAATTTATAAAGTACCAATTATGTAATAAACAAATACATTATTGAAATTAATGGCCAGACGTATTCTGTTTTTTCATTCAGCCTAGCCTTATTGAATATTTTGTAATAAAAGAGCTCCAATCAAACGGCTCTTTTCTTAGAAAGAGCTAAAAAGAGCGCCAACCAAGAAATTTCATGATCATCATCTCTTACAAACTACTCCACGGCCGTCCATTCCACTAGCGCAATTCAGGTTACCATACTCCGAATTCTCCAAAGAATTTCCTTCTGTAAACTGCCCAGTAAATCTTGCTACAGCACAATCTGTGGTAAAGAGGCTTGAAGATGAGAATTCTCTCTGGCCACCCAAAACAGGCATCAGCACGCCCATCTTCACCCTGCTCACATACTTGCTCGCATAAGTCTGGCCCAGAACACCGTTAACTTCGCCGCTCAGCGAGTGAAACTTGAAGCTCAAGTCAAGGTGCGCGAAGCAATCCTCTTGTGTGATCCCATAATTATGAACGCGTGAATCTTTCTCCGTTATAGGCACCACAGTTGCTTTGATCTTGAAATTCCCTTCGGCCTCGATCTCGACAGAGTTGGTGTCGCGAATCCTTCTGATTGCGACACGTGGAGATGTTATGGACTCCCACTTAGCGCCTTCGCGGTCGAGGAGGTATAACGGTTCGCCGTTGAAGGCGAGAGAAAGGCGGTCGACGGCGTCATCCCACGTCGATGTCTTCCTGGCGCCGATGAAGAGTTTGTGAGTGTCAAAAAGGATTCCTAGAGATTGTACCCAAGTGAAATCCCTCTTCATGTTTTCGTTTCTTTTCCCGATGAAATGAGCATTGATGTGGAGGTTGGAGTCGGACACTATGCAGAAATCGTTGTCTTTTTGGCCGTGGAAGTAGAAGGTGAGGCCATCTCCGCCGACAAATCGTGGGTCTTGGCACACGGCGCCAGGTCGATTGCAGTCTGCTCAAAATTTACATGAGTCTTAATATATTTTAATTTTCAAATAATTTTCAACTCAAATATTTATCAAAATAGAACTCGGTGATATTTAGATTATGAAAATCATTTATGGTTGAATTTGTACTAAATTTTGCAGCAATTTCTTTTTCAATGTATAACATAAAAAAATCAGTCAAAAACTCAACTTTAATTTTGTTGCAAAGCCTAATTTTAACAATATTTATGACAAAAAATGCACATTATGTAGTTAAGGTAAAAAAATGAAAGAATAAGCACTATGAGAGTCTGTAAATTTCATTGATGAAAAATTAAGAGCATAAAGCTCTTACATCACAAAGTATATAGTTCTGAAAAATCATAGTCAAATGCTATAAGATTACAAAGTCATAAAAATGACTTTAAGTTCCCGCTATAACTATCATGTTATTAAAATAAAAATATAATTTTTAACATTATTAAATACGCCATAAAAAATAATAATAATAATAATTCAATTCATCCATTTATCAGAAATTGTATACATATGATATAAAAAAATAATAGACACATATTTTTGTTCTAAACGAATTGATATAAATCCTGAAGAATAAAAGTGGGAAGGAAATTAAGACTTACCGCAAACGGGACTGCAGGTAACGCAGTCAACCTCACACTGCTCTGGGCAGCCGCTAGGACAACTATGCTCCATACCATAGCAGTGAGGGTAGTTCTCGTTCTTGCATTTAACTCTCTTTCCTCCCGAACTTGAAGCCTGTGGAGGCGGAGGAGTAGGTGAAGAAGGAGGAGGAGGAGAATTTGGGGGAGTAATGACACTCGGAGGAGGAGGAGTCTTCTTAGGAGGCGGCGGAGGACGGGACTTAGGGGGAGGAGGAGGACTCTTCTTAGGAGGGGGCGGAGACCTGTGTGGAGGAGACTTAGGAGGAGGCGAAAGCTTCTTCGGTTTTGGTGGTGGTGGTGGTGGCGACGGAGGTGGTGGCGGTGGTGGGGTACAGACAGGTTGGCACGTGCTACAATCCACCACACACGTGCGAGGGCAGGAAGTAGGGCAATATTGGTCCACCTTGTAACAATTTGTGTACTTCTTGTCTTTGCATTTCACTTTCTTTTGCTTTGGAGGTCCCGCCTCTGCAACTATCACAGCGCAAAGGAGGAGCAAACATACGCTTAGACGCGCTATAGCCTGAGCCATCTGATGCTGATCAGAGAAGATTAACTTACTGCTTGAGGAACTATGTGGATTTACAAAGGATTTATATATAAAGGATTTTGAAAGGTGGGTTGGCAATTAAGCTAATTGTGTAGCCTCAAATTTAGCATGGGCTTCATGCTTCTTTTGTACGTGGAGTGCTCTTTACTTTGGTGCTCGATCTATATGAATTAATTAGCCCCCACATGCCAGGTCAAACGTTGAAGTCAACCCCAAAATCTTTGATTAATTTTGTGAATCAGAATTTGATGATCATATCATTTTGGAGATGTAAATTAAGCTGTGTATGGTACGTATGATAAACTCTGCTATCATAAGTGTTCTCGATGTAATCAAACCAACTGCTTGAATCCCAAGGTGGGTTCTCTTAGAATAACTCTAATCAACCCTAGCTACTTGTTGAATCCTTCGAGGATATAACTTTAATTTAATCAGGCCAGGTGGTTGATTAGAATAACTCTAATCAACCCTAGCTATTTGCAGCTCAGTAAAATCACATTTGCCCTCTACCCATTAGCAGAAGAAAGATTGTCCCCCACCCGCAATACGAAAATTTGGCAATTTAGTGACACATGGAAGGTGACATTTTTTATCCAAAAAAAATTATTATTGAATTAGTGACGTTCGAATAGTGACATTTTTAAAATGACTCTAAAAATAGTGATTGTATTCAAAATTTGAGACGTTTGAACAGTAACACGTCACCTTTTAAAAGATGACGTTTTCACTATTTGCACATCACCTTTGAGAAGGCAACGTGTGAACAGTGCATATCACCTTCTAGAAGGTGGCATTTCCACTGGCCAGCCAATATATATAAGGGTTAAATACCAAATACCCCCTGGAGTTTCGTTTCTTTATTTTTTTCTCTTAAGGTTTGATTTTTATCACATGAGGTTTCTGTGGTTTTGATAATAGACCAAATTAGTCTTTTCGTTAGTTGATCGTTAGTTGAATTAACGGAAGTCCACGTGGACTAATAAAATGTTGACGCGTGGCACCTAATTAATTTTTTTTTTTTTTTCTTTAATGGTGACTAAATTCAAAGACTAGGTAAAGCCTGCCTAGAAGTAACCGACCTAAAATAGAAAGTGCATTTAGAAAATCGATATTTCACTTTAAAGAAATGTTACTTGCGTTCTTCAGAAGATGGGCTATATCTAAAAGCCCTTCCTTCCGGCACTTGAGAATGAAGTTAGGAACATTAATAATACGTACAACTGCAATTCAGCTTGCGTATGCGTAGCGTCTAGAAGGCAATACTGAAAGCAAAAGGCAAAAATGTCCAACTGTACTTTATAGCCTATTTAATTTGGATAAATACTATTCAATTAAATCTATCAAGTTTTAATTTATAAATTCCAGGCTTGCAATATTTTTGTGTGTCACTGTTATTTTCTTCCAACAAAAATTAATTGGAATTCACAGGATACGATTATATGACATATGTTTTTTTAATTCTAAAAGAAATTTACATACATACAGATAAGCAAGTTAATTAATATAATTCTTAATTTTTTATATATCTATGATTTTTTGGGTTTAAAATTGACAAGAGATCAAGAAGAACTTTAATCTTTTTAAGCTTAAATTTAACCATCAAAAAATAAATTAATTGTAAAAATATTAGAATATGTTGATCACTCATGTTGGAACTGATGGCTCATATTAGAACACTAGCGATTGGCCAAGTAGACGGAGCATAGTGAAAGGAGCGAAGCAACGTTCACTAAGCGGGATTTTGGAGATTTCCAAAATACGTCCGTACAATTAAAGTTTTCCTATATATATATGTGTGTGTGTATGTTGTATTGTAACTCTAAATCATTAATAGCAAAATATAGCTGCACTCACGGTAGATGTAGGCACATTGCCAAACCACGTTAAATTTGTATCTCGACTCTCTCTTAATCTTTCTCTTTTCGATTCCATATTATTCATCATTGTTGTGCATGGTAACAACAACTCATATGAATAGCTTGATTTTTTGAGTGTTCGCTGCTTGCAGCTTAGCTTGTTTGGCCCTTGGAGGTGTGTTTTCTTTGTTTGGTTAATTTGTTCATCCAAAACAAATTCACTAATTAAGTAATCAATTCAATATATATATTGACACGTTAAAAGAAAATCAAGGGAGTTAGTTGAACAAATTAATTAAAACTTTTAATTACGGACTTAATTGATGACTCAAATAAATTACATTTTAACAAAAATTATTTAATTTCAAACCGAAAATTTGCAACATTAATAATAGATACTAAAAAATATATATATAGATCGATATAGCTGACAAATCATAGCCATTAGTTTATGGTAATTAAATGCCAATTCAATTCTTATGAAATGTCCTACAAGCATGGACTCAAGTGGCACTAATATTTTATCATTTTGAGAAAAGTGATGCGTCTAACGGTTGAAAATGATCAACCATAAAAATATTGCTCTAGTAAATTTTAATTTATATCGTTAATTGATGAAAGTGATCCTTCGTTAACAAGAAATGAGAGTTAATTAAGTGATCGAGATACTAATCATATAAATTTTTATATGCTTGTTTGCGTGATGATTAGTCCTAGGAGGCTAAGATTCTCTCCATTTGAAGTCAAATGGAAATGAACAATTTCACCGTCCATATTTATTTTATTTTTTGAACGATATAAAGGAAGAATTAACATTTCATATTAAAGTATGAAATTTAAAAGAATGAGAAGATGATAGAAGGAGGAGGAAAAAAGAGTCAAATGTCCGGGAAAAAGTGATAACCATAACTGCACTATTACTCCTAACGTCTTCGTCATGGGCACATTATGTAGTGCTCTAGTATCACATGAGCTAGCGTTACTAGGTGGCATTGATATCATTTGTAATGATACAGGGAAAAGCGTTAGCTATATTGCGCAATTACTTCAAAATGACTAATTGACTTGGAACTTCCTTATAATTTATTATGAAGTTCAGTTTTACCTAATAACTAGGTAATGTGAGGCTGAGTACCCATAATTATCTTTATCACCCACTCTATATGGGCTACTTCTCATCTTTTCAATATGGGATTAGGGTGTCTCCCAGGGGTAGTTTAATCGGCTGTAGACCACATCTAATGAAAGCATAGATCACTAATTCGAATCCCTCCTCTCCTTCCCTTATGTGAACATGTCAATATATATATATATATATATATATATATATATATATGAGACTGAGGTGTTATATATATGTATATATATAAGTGAAATTCTACATATACAAGTGAAATTCTTATAGGTTAAATGATCTTTTCTTTTATTGACTTGATTATATACAATACTCTTGATTATTTACAATTGATTTGAATTAGCTTCTTTTTTTTTAATCAAATGCGCAAAAAGGTTACATGGAAGGATCATTTGAATTAGCTTAAGCTCATAAGAAAAGCGTTGATTTAACACAAATTTCACCGCCTTTCACGTTCCCAAACAAATTCAAAATATATATGTAGACAACAAAATTCAGCTGAACTAACCTTATCTACGTCACAAATTAAGTCATTTCTTTGCTTCGAAATCCCATTTGTGTAGAGAAGCCATTTCGAATGCTTCTGCTTTAATGTGCTTTCAGAGAACGATATGATTTTTGGGGATAAGGGAGAAAGATTTTACATTTTAGGGTAAAAATAAGTGTAAAACCACATGGCAATTATGTGGAGTGTTTTAAACATGTGGCAGCAACGTGTCCATGATGTGGACAAACGATTTGGTATAGATAAACACTAAGGGTCAATAAATTCTTCATATTTGACCTATATTCCTTTACAATTAACCATTGAATTTGTAGACTTATGTAGATCACGAACACATAAATCAATGGTAGATCCCACAAATCTAATGGTTGATTATAAGGAAATATGAGGGCCAAATATGGATAACTTATTGACCCAGTATATGGGACATGTGTCAGGCACTGAAAAATCTTGCCATGGCCGATTGTTACTTTTTTGGATGGAATCTAAATGGAAGAACTAATAAAGAAAATCTAAATTGGCCCAAATATTACTGGTATACCAGTAATATTTGGGCCAATCGTACGAGTCGTAAAAAATAAAAATATGGTTGTTATCCATGATATAGAATCAAATTACACTTTTTCATGATAACTTATGGGAAACAAAATTTAATTAAGGATATACATATATATAAAATTCGATAATCAAATTCTAGTTTGTTAAAGAAAAATGTTAGAAATCATACTTTTATCTTACTTTACTGATGTAATACTACCAATCAACTCATGTTAAAAAGACAATTATAAGAGCAGATTAATAGATTAATAGTGTCACATCCCTAAAATATGATAAAAGTAAGATAAATGTGTTATGTGTAATATTAGAATAATTCTATAAGTCCCTCTTGTGATCTTCTAAGAATGATGTAGTTCTTAAAATCACTATTGAGCTTGTATGTGATTGATTATTATTGAATTTTGATCAATAGTAATTTTAAGAGCCGCATAATTCATAGAATTAGATAATATGAACTTATAACATTACTCGTAATATTACTCTTTGTCAAAGCTTAAGCCTCGACCGCCTATAACATTATCTTGAGTTGCTAAAATTGCGTTGTAAATAAATGAATTTCTACATCCAATAGTCATATATACATGAAAAATGCTCAATTCTACACCTCAATTTCACTAGGTTGATGTCTTAATACTCATCGGTCTTTAATTTTTTTTTTTAATAATGGTTAATCCAAAAATTTACGGACACTGTCACATCATCCATATGTAATATGATAAAATGGTAGTATAATATCTAGCATTGCTCCATGTATATTGTTGAGGTTTTAAGTATCAGATAATTTCCTGTTTAAGGAACTAAATTAAGTTGGAATTGAATTTATTCAAGGAACTAATAATTGGTGTATTATAATATCATATCGAACACAAATTTCCTCCAACCTATTTTAATAAGTGACAAGTGTTCCAATTGGTACTGAACATGTTTTCCTTAATACTTTAGAGATGCTCCAAGAAAGGCTGATGGAGGAAGAGTTCCAACTGGTAGCAGTTATAATAAGACAAGTTTGGCTTAGACGGAATGATGTAATTTTTGGGGGGAGGTTTTCTTCTCCTTCTGAGCTCGTCCGCGAAGCCCAGGACCAACTGGATGCATTTCAGAAAGTGGAACGGGGCAAACAACATCAACCAGTGCGTGAAGAGGTGGCAGCTGATTCTGGTTGGCAAAAACCTGCTTATGGCTTTATAAAAATTAATTGGGATGCGGCTGTAGACAAGGTGGAGCAAAAAATGGGTATGAATATTATTGCGTGAGACCATGAGGGCAAGGTGGTTGCGGTGATGTGTGCTTCAAGGGAATTATGTTACGGATCCCTCGACCGCTGAGGCTATGGTAGTGGAAGATGGCGGAATGCCTTGGAGGTAGTACAAGCTTTGGCTAGAGAAGGTAGCCAAAATACTGCTCAATTGTACCCAAGTACCCAGCAATGGAGTGTTCAACATGAGAAGAGGAGAGGTAATGCTGTAGCGCATGGCCTAGCTAAAGCTAGGCTTGGAAGTAGTGAGGAGAAAATATGGAGAGGAAATGTGCCGCCGTATCCATGAGATTATCACCGCAAGCATGTGTTTTGGAGTATTAATATTGTTGGGAGATTAAAGCCCTTATAGAGTTTTTACTCGCTAATGGGCCAAGGTCCACTTAGGTATATTAAGCATTCTTTTCTTTTATATTTTCTCAATGTAGGACACAACACTCACAAGTGTACTCACAACAATCTCTTCCTCACTTATGAGTCTCTTCACATTGACTCAATTCTCCGCGTCTAGACACCTGTCCCAAGAAGGTAACCATGACTCTAATACCATTTGTTGGGAGATTAAAGTGGTTATGGAGTTTTTACCAAGAGTACATTAATATACATAGTTGAACACAACTTTAGCCCAAAAGCCTAAGCTAATGGGCTAAGGTTCACTTAAGTATATTAAACACTCTTTTCTTTTATATTTTCTCAATATGAGACACAGCACTTACAAGTGCACTCACAACAAATATATTCAGAAATCATTTCAAAAAAAAAAAAAAAGTTCTCATTAATTGAACATCTTTAATTTTTTTCAAAAACTAATGTTTTTTTTTTTGGGTAACAAACCGAAATCCATTAAAGCATAAGAAAGTTACAGGACAGACACTTAGAGCTAAAAAGCTTAGACATATAAACCCAATCTAAACAGACTACAAACTCCTCAAAGTAGGTGAAGATGAAAGTCATCTGCGAATGCAACCCGAGAAAACCTTTGCCGCGGCGCAATCTGATGGATACTACTATCGGGAGTACGAATACTCCTATCAAATATCTAAACAGACTTTCAAAAAAGCCATGGAGATTTAGAGGCATAGTAACCATGAAAAAAAGGTTTCCAAAAGGAAATAAAAAAGAAAAGAAAAAAACCACTTCACTTACAAAGAGTCTAAAATCTAACCAGATCGGGTTTATCAGAAAGTAACATAAACAAGTTATAGAAAATAACCACAACAACATTACAGAAAACAAAGGCAAGCTCAAAAGCAGATAAAAATGTCTAAAAAATAACAACAGTGGAGTAGTAAGAGACGCACAGGCCCATGAGCAGGAAAGGAAACCAGAAGATCGGCGTTTGAGGTTGATGGAGGTGGAACGGCGCATGAGGGACATGTGCCCGCGAGTAAGATCTACTCGCAGGCGCGTGTTGAACACACATCGGCGCGTGGTGGTCGGATGGGTGGATCACTGGTGGTAGACGATGGCGGAGACAGCCTAGAACCCAGTGGGATGGCTTGTGTGCACCCAAGATTTCCTTAAAACAAGAGAATAAATTTTGAAAAAAACATATCCAAAGCTTTCAAAAAAATTGCGAAACCCAGACTTGGAGCTGCTGGTGATGGAGGTGGTCGGAAGTTTTGTGGTGGAGGATGGGCCATAACAATTTTTGGACAGAGATAAGGCCTCTGAGGAGGCAGATGGGGTCTCTAAAGAGACAGTTTTGACCTCTGATAAGGCAAGAAGGGGAGGGGGAGTAAGGAGAATGGAAAAAGAGAGAAAAAGGGGAGGGAAGAAGACAGCGTCTCCCTCCTTCATGGTTGGCGAACATGGGTTTGGGGGATTCTAGAGGAGAGAGAAGAGAGCGATTGGCTCTCACTAATTCACATCTTCTTTCTATAACTTCCAATTATGCTCACATTCAAAATAAAAATAAAAATAAAAATTAAAAAAAAAAAGGTTTAAATAAGTTAGTAGAATGGGAATGAATTACTCTTAAAAATATTAAAAATAACAAAGATAAGAAATAACAAAGAAGAAATTTTTGTCCGTCTGCCAAATGAGATCATTTATTACCAAGTTGTCCTTATATACCCCACATGAGGTGGGGCATGGGCCCCGAGGTGCATATAGAGAGACGTTTCTTTGTACCAAACCATCTTTTCTAAGGGTTACATATATGAGCCAGAAAATGTTTAAATATTACAGAAAATTGCCATTACAAATCCGTGGGATGATAAATATTTATTAAAGAGAGAGATTAAAAAAACACATTTTAAGTAACTCATAAAATAATCAATACCTAGTAATTTAGCAATATTTATCTTCTTGCCAAAAATTAGTATTTGGGATTCAACTTATAATCGAAGTTAACAAATATTCAATGGTTATATATATATAAAAGAAAAAGGTCAATACATAAATGAGACATCATAAATAACTCACATGGTTATAACTAGGTTTGAGATTGTTTGATAGGGATATAGAGATCATGAAAATGAAAATAAGTAAATAAATAATATTGAGTTGCCATGATTAGTTAAAAACACAGGCTTATTGTTGAATTATATATATTACTTAATTGATAATTGTTTTAGGATTGAGTTTCATGGATTAAAATCTTCTATGATAATTCTATAGCATAGTTGTTAAAATCTTAATTATTATTTTTAATTAAATGGTTCAAATTTTGTCATTTTAACATAGAACTTTTATAGTGAGATACAATAAATTAAAAAAAAAAAGTTAAGGATTATTTAGATCTTGCAAAATCTTAACTATTTAACTGAAAATAATGGGTAAAAATTAAGAATTTCATTGTAAAATTATCTTAATTCAAATTCACATATCTAAAAATTTATTTATTTATTTATTTTTCATTTTCCAATTGTCCCTTTGATTTTATCAATAGCAGTATTCATAGTCTTGTATTGATGATTTAAGTAGGTAAGAAGAAAAATGTTAAACATATAACTTTTTTACAACTTTTAATACATGTTAACATGTGATTGAAGGATGTTATAAGCTTTTGCTCCGATCACAAGCAGGTACGTGTCAAAAATTGTAAAAAAGGTATACGTGTAGCATAAGTCAAGCTAAAAATTCTCCCAAATCTTTGTTGAATTTGTTCGTAAAAAAACGTAAAATACTTTGTTGGCTTATCCGTATTTATTAAAGGACGGAATTTCAAACTACCATAACGAATAACTAAAAATAACGAACAACTAATAAAGTACGAGAAATCTAGTTTATTTAAAACGAGACCAATATTCATGATTCATCATTAGAAAATTATGACTACAATAGAGCAACAAAACATTCAAAGTTGTGGTATACAAATTTTCATATCTAAATTGCATCAAAATAAAAAAAAAAATTCATAATAAAAATTATATTCATGAAATGAACCATTTTTTCCATTAACTTCCTACAAAAATAAAATCCCCCCACCCCCCCCAAAAAATTCGACTCAAAATCATTGACAGCAATGTGTTGTTTTTCACATTCAAATATTGGGAGAAGAACAAATAAGAAGAGAAATTCAAGTTTTATTTGTTTTTCTCATGGATTTGGGAAAAGTACATTTTACCGTCTAAAGTTTGAGGCGACCTCTGATGTTTCAATTTATGCAATGCACCCCCCTAAACTTGCATTTTTTTTTTTAATAAAAAAAATTTAAAAAAATACCGCAACCACTTGGCCATCTCGCCATTTTTGCACTCCCAATTTTTTTTAAAAAAAATATAAAAAATAAAAAATAAGGGGCAATATGAAAATTTTGGGATAACATTGGCCGAATTAAAATTTTTTTGCAAGTTTGGAGGTGCATTGCAAAAATTAAAACATTAGAAGTCGGATTAAAAATCGTCTCAAACTTGGGGGAGTAAAGTATCATTTTCCCTATGGATTTCTTATTTCTTATAGAGATTTTTTTTAAAGGTCCACTTATGGTGTATTCGTTATTTATTTGAACTCCAGGGGTAAACGAGACCCCCAACTGCTTACCCTCTCGCCCGTTACTCTTCCTGCTCTGCGACAGCAAAGAACGAATCACAAACAGCTTCCCTTCCATTTTCAAAACCAAAAGCTCCTCCGCTTATATAAAAGCCCTTCACACACAATGCCCTGCACCAGTGCTTTCCGTCTCTCCCTCTTTCTCTCTGCGTGTGAGTGTGAAAATGTCTTTGGCTATTCACAAAGGTATGCTTCGCGGCTTCATCCAGAGCATGCATGACGAGGTAACCATATTCTCTCCGCCTCAGCCTCGCAGCTTCTTATCAATCTTTTGATTTCAAAAGAAAACACTCTCTGTTTTTGCTATCTTTTTTTTTTTTTTAACTTCTTTTTTTGTTTCCATTTTCGCAATTTCGTGAAAGTAGTTCTTGTAATATATCAGTCTTCGAAAGAAAAAAACTGATTTGGAAACCAATTTTGTTTTGTTTCAAATTTAAATCTTGTTGTTTTAAATGTTGTATATATTTATCTTTTGTCTGTGAAAATGCACGTTTTGCAATCTGTGAGAGACGAGAGATTGCATGTTGAAATGGCTTATGAATAGCCGTCTGGAAAGAAAATGCTTAGCTTTTGAAAAACGCGTTTTGGTGTAATTTTCTTTTCAGGGAATTATTAATGACCAATTCTGGCAACTACAAGCTAGGAAGCCTGTTAATCAACCGGATTACGTTGTGAGAACGATCACTAGCTACTGCGTATCTGCGCAAACTTTGTTCTCTCAGTTGACCGGTCTCGTGTAATTATCAACTCGTTAACTTTTTGTTTGGCGGTTAATTACTTGATTATGATTCGTTAAAGAAAAAAGAAAGTTGATATTGAATTTATGATCTAATATCCGTGCCTCTCTGCAGCGACCAAGAGAGCGTTAATTTTCATCAGATCAATGTTTCTGCTCGTGAACTGTATGAGAAATCGAGCAGGTGAGTTTTGGGTTTTATGTTATAATTGAGGAATTTATTTATATTTTGGTCTAGTTGGTAGTTTTATTAGAAACTTGAACTGGTCAGGGAGTCTGTATTTTTGGATCATCTGTAACTTATGGTGATAATTGGACTTGCATGTCCTAAGGAAATGTTATTTTATGTAGCATTTAATTTTTGCTTTTTGTTCTTTGTATCTTTAATGAGTCTGTGCCCTTGCATGGATGCATGTAGTGCATTTTGATCTTTGCTTTTTGTTCTTTGCATGCATAGATGTAATACAAATTATTATGTTATGATGTTGTTTCAATTTGTTACTATTATCGGCCAGCTCTAAGCAGCTTGGAGGTTTATATATGTATATATACAGTTTGAGTTTGAATTTTGCGAACCACAGCTTCCAAGGACGGAACCATGATTTCTCATCGGAGGGCCAAAGCTCGAATGAGGGGCCAAGCCTAATATTTAAGCCCAAAAAATAGAAATAATTTTTCTAAATATAAATATTTAAAGGAAAATTTCAACACCAGAGGGAGGGGTGGGGGGGCATGGCTCCCTGGCCTGTCCCTGATAGCTTCATCGTATGTAATGACTTTGTCATAGAGAATGCATCCTCTTTGACGGGTAGGGTGGGTGGTTGCTGGGGTTCAGATGATTGTGCCCTCTTGAATTTTGCAGTACTACCATTTCCAGAGCCTTGTATTACATGCAAAAATTGTCTACGCAGACTGTCTTTTTTCTTCATTAGATTACTACTGGTGGTGGTAATAAAATGCATCTACAATAATAAGGTAAGATGATGATTTGTCTTATCTTTCAGCGATTGTCATAAAACATAATTATACCCTCTCTTTTTTGCTTGGTACAGTATTGGTGCAGAGCATGTTAAGCTTTCATGTGGCGAACTTCTTCGTGCTTCGGCAGAGCATGATAAGGATCAGTAAGAATGCACATTAATTTATGCACTTAGCTATCAATTTTATCTATATCTGCTTGCTTGAGGAAGTTGTACTCATGTGATGTGGTGCAAGGACTGTAGTACATAGTTCATGGCTAAATTGTTATATTGTCGCTGAAAAATACTGCCAATCAAACAGCTAAGTAGATCTTGTAGAATTTGAATGCGCATGTTGCAGGCCTTTGTCAATTCTAGTTATCTCAATGATTTGCAAAGAATGTGGTTACATTTTATGGAATGGTGATTTTATTGTTTATGCCATAGTATGCTTACTAATTGAGTCATCGAGGTACATACTATTTATACTGCATAAGGTGTAGGGTTTCATTTTCTCTACTTGTGTTTTTTAAAAAATCAAACTATGCAAAAATGTATTGTAGGATTACTTTTACTTATCAAAAGAAGAAAGAATCTCTAAGGAAAATACCTTTAGCAATGAGATAAATCTATTAGTTTTGGTCTTTGATAATATGGATGTAATTCTTTCTTCTTTTTTTTTTTTTTTTTTTTTTTTTTTTTTTTCTGCATTTTTTGAGGCTTGCTTTGTATTTGGTGTTGACTGATCAAAATTTATTTTATTGTTTATGATTGATAGATGATAGGACTGGCTCCTAACTTCTAATTTCTCTATTTAGTCCATACATGTATACATACATGTGTGCTCGTGGACAGTTTTCTTCCCTGGTGTTGTGTGAGCTCTAGTACACATGGATGCTTGACTAAGATATCTCATGCATAGTTGATACGTTGATTAAACCATTTGACCATGTAGTGATAATGCTCCAATGGAAAAAGATGTCATGAGTTTTTGTAGGTTGTTCTTCTTTTTTTCAATTAGGTAGATAACCGTGGCATATTCTTGCAATTGATGGCAATCGTGAAGTCGAGAGCTTTGGCTTTTGAGCATAAACTAATAGCTCTTTCTAAGTCCTATTTGTGGTCCATCTTTTGAAATCAAAATCTAAAGTCACCGATTTAAGCTAAAGATGTATAGTTTCCTCAACAACAAAAAAAGGCACTAATTGATAGATCCTCAATTAGGTTTTCACAAGAATTACTATCACCGCCAATGGAATATTGATCTTCATGAGATATATTACTCATAGACCCCCATAAAAGTAATTTTTAATACTGTTTTTGGAAAGTTATGAATTCTTGATATCAACGTTCATTTAGGCTGAAAGCTTATCCTTATCAATTGATCTCATAGGTTTATCTCCTTTCCTTTTTTGACGAATTAGATTCGTCTTTAATTTGCATCTTTCTTTTATAACATTAATGCTCGGAATGATTTTTTTTCTATGCTTTTTTTACTTTATATTGTCTAGTAAAAATGAAAGCTTTATTAGCAGTGGGACTTAAGCTGTAATTTTTAATCGAAAAGTACCATTAATATGCTAGCTTTTTTGAGCTAAGCTGTATTTAACTAGATGTGGGGTTATTAATACTTTTATCTATCATAAAATTAATGTAAAAATATTTCAAGGTTTACTGTGAGTTTTATTGAATTTTTCATGCATTACCGAAATTGACAAATCCATAAAATGATTGGCTTATCAGTTGATGAGCTTTTATATATATAAGTATGTGTGTGTCTATATAACTATTTAACTAGAAATTGTATCTACAAATGTCATTCAAAGTTTGTCATCATTCAGTATTTTAACTATATAATGCAAGTTTGAGGAGTAAAAGACATCAATTTTTTTATATGTATCACAACCGGTATATCATATGTAGGACACACATTATACTACCAAATGGTGTCCAAATATTATCTTCAATTATACCAGTCTTTGTTAATCTTGAAGAATGAAGGCTTGCATGATATAAATTATGTAGTGGTGCATTTGGAGAAAGCACCATTCTCATACAATTTGATGCTGAAGAGATTTCTATCTGTTAGAGTTGAAGCATTAGTTTTTGAGGTTGCTTTAGGAGTGGATGGCGGCAATCAGCCGTTTTGCTTATTCTACTCTTTTTTAGTTTCTGGATCTTTTGAACTTTTGGAAATTAGTTGTCTTTGTTTTTTCTTCTTTTCTTTATCACTTTTTTCTTTTTTCTTTCTTTTTTTCTTTTGTTGTTGTTGTGTGTGTGTGTGTGTGTGTGGCTTTTCTGCTGTATGCCACCTGCCTAGTAGGGTTCCAAGCCTCTTTGAGAATGTCTCTTAAATTCCTTTGACTTATCCAAAAAAATTCAAAAGAAAAATTTGTATCCATGTTTAGTTACATTTAGAAATTATTAAAAGAAAATGCGTTGAACTAGTGATCAATGTTATTGAAATATATCTCAATATGTTGATAAGCAAAGTATTATACCCCCATTAGATCAAGTATGTTGAGAACAATGTTGATATAGTCAACTAATTGGGATATGCTAATAATAATTTGACCTTTTAATGAGAAAGTTCAAAAATTCTCTGATGCCTTTATTTACTGGATGTGTAATGGTGACATCGAACCGTGTCAATGGATGTTTAATTTCATAACCAAACATATCCACCACGAAAGCCTGTAAAGAAACTCATTTTTTTTTTTCTTTTCCATTTTTCTTTCTTTTTAATGTGCCGAAAGCTCTACATCCTCTATTAACTTAAGATAGCTTGGCTCTATGATAGGGCACATTTGTTCTAATCGTTTTTTTTCTTTTCTTTTTTTTCTTTTTTTTAATTTTATCTGCATATATGAATTGTTAAAGTGTGTTCATTGTTGTCTAAATTGTGATATTTTCAGTTGCTCCAAGTCTCTGTATTGGACTAAGAATGAGTTTTCCCACCTGAGAAGAAAATTTGAGACTGTTGTGCAGGTACTATCTTGTGATTGGTTTAGGTTTTGGGCTTTTAATAGTGATTCTCTCTCGTTCTTCTGGGAATATATAGCTCTTTTATACCTTCTTTTTCTTTTATTGATTGGAATAGCACATTGTACCTAGCCTTCATAATTTTTATTTTCTCTTATAAAGAAAAGTTGGGAGAACTAAATGAAAATATTATCCATTCTGGCATTTGAGCATGGCATTGGTTTGGGAATTTCGTTTGGATATTTATAGAGCTCTCCCGAGATATATATTTTAAAATCTTATAGTAGTTCACTAAAAGAAATTTAGCTAAAACTATCTAATCAAATGATTACGATCATACAATTAATTGGCTATACTGTGCTGTTGTAGAAGTGGAAGAGAGATGTTTAGTGCCATGGTTTTGAGTAGGCTCTTATTGTAGTATGTAGGTGGAATTTGTTGTCTTTGGTCTCCTCCTCGTGTATTTGCATGAGTAGTCTTGCATCATTTGTAGACATCCTTTTGTCTGGATGAGTACTTGTATTTAAAATATTTAAGAAATTTAGTTTGTTTAGTGGACAAACGCTTGTTGCAATTAACTATATATGCTCAGCGAAGAAAAAATCTTAGTATTTGTGTTTCTCAATGAATTTTGTCCTCAAAGCTTCTGCTTTTTGTCTCAACTATGATGCCTCCGACATTCCTTATATCTTCCTGTATTCTCTTTGGCTGAAAACTATTCAAGAGTAAGAGCCCTTTCAAGTGTATGCATTTTAATTATTTTCTTCTATGGGCCAATTTTATATGCAGATGGAGAGAAAGATCATGGACCTTCAGGGTGCACATTGAAAGGAATCTGCAACCTTTCACTAAATGGGTCCCATACGACCTCCCCAGCTAAATACTATGTTTGAAAATCTGAAATGTAGTCTCAGGTTTGGAATAGGACAATGTGATAGATAGATCACCTTTCTGTGTATGATCTATCTGTATCTATATGCTAACTTGATATAATTTTTGTGGAGTATGTTGAAATCTAATCGCATCTGCTAATAAATTGCTCATATGAATGGTATTGTTTATTTGGAAGGTTTGAACTAATAGAATTCCCTTAAAATGGTAGAAACAGAAATGTTTGTGGATATCGGGCCCTAACTTTGTATTGTTACTGAGCTGTAGTTGTTTTGTCTTGATATGCTCGTTGGTTATTTCAGTAAGAGCATGAGAGTTATGCTTTATAATTCCAAGGAGTACATCCATGAAATACTCTGTATGATGGCATCATAGATCATCTAAAGAAGTAGCCTACTTGAGCATCCTATATATATAATTTCATAAGAGTTTCACATTAATTATCAAAAAAATATATAATTTCATAAGAGTTAAATATCCCCCTAATATCCAAGTAAGGTGTTTCTCAAGTTTTGAACCACATAGACGCTGAAATGTTTGTTATCTCTAGCTTCAGGAAAACTTGCTGAGTATGCCCTTGAAATTGCTTCTTTTTGTTTTTAAATTTTGGCTCTAAATGTTTTTTTTTTTTTAGGTTTCTACTGATATGTGTAGTATTGGTCCATGGAGCAATAAATGCTCAAAAAGTTGTTCACTTTCTAATTTTAGAAAGTTTGTTGCCTTGGATTTCCTTGCTTAGAAGATATGGTAAATATTTATCTTAAACTTTTTTCCATCATGGAGCATTTGACTTATAGGGTAAAAAAAGTTGCAGTTTGTTTTAATGATGAATTATGGATCACTAATCCTTGAAACCAGCTGAGTTAGGCATTTTTCCTTGATGCTGCTTTAAGCTAATATCCAAGATTAACGAAAAATTGAAGAAGTGAATGCCTTTTAGTAAATAGTTATTCTAATTAGTGATGGTGGGTGAAGCAGGTAAAATAAATTAGGGTTATGTGGTTTCTTTGATACTTAATTTCATGCTCCAATGATCATGATTAGAAGGATATTTGTTGTGTGCATCTCTGTCGAGAGAGAAAGATGGGAGAGGGGAGGAGGGTATAATGGCCCAAGGAAAACGCTAGCCTCATCTGCGATATCACTCTAAAATAACTAGTCAAAGTTATAATTGGAGCTCCTTAGAATCGTTTATAATGTCCAATCTTAGCTAGTAAATAATCAATGTAGGACTTGGCACCCATGAGCTTCACATGAGCAATCCAACCCATAAGATTTCCTTTTCCTCTTCCCATTCTTACTTTTGTAGGTTTCCCGGTAATAGGGAGATTTGCAAGAACTCTTACCCATATCTTACCATTTCCTTTGAATTGTCGAATTATAGCCCGACACGCTGCTTCAATGGCTCAATATGAAAGACGACTAATCCACCCATTCTATGTGAGCAATTAGTCTTTCCAATATGGGACTAACTATTTAGGGTGTCACAATCTCTCCCCCACTCAAATTCTTGGCATCCTTGTTAGGGTTAGGGTCCACACCATGCAGTGCTTCAACACCCATAGTGTTCCTAACCTGGCTCTGATGTCATTTATAACAACCGAGGAAAAGCTCCAGCCACATCTGGACTATCACTCCAAAATGACTAGTCAAATTATAATTGGAGCTCCATAGAATTGTTTATAAAGTCAAGTCTCAGCTAGTAAGGAACCAATGTGGAATTTAGCACTCATGAATTTCTTTATAATCTATCCACTCCATGTGGGCAATTCATCTTCCCAATGTGGGATTAACTTTTGGGGTATCACAATTGGAAAGAAGAATTCATGTTTTCCTTTCTTTTCTGAATCTTGTAGAAGTTCTTGGTCATAGACACAGACCTTTTCCTTCTTGTTTCCTCTTTGGTGGGGTCTTTCCAGCTTATTATGGATGTTGGGGCCGTTCCATCTTTCTTTCTTTTGATATAGATTCACTTTAGAATAGAATTTCCATGTTTTAGCAGAACATTCTTTAAGCTCCATTTATTCAAATATAAGAAATACTAGAAAGTAAAAGAAGGAAAAGGTCTGTGTCTTTTTTAACGGCATAACATTTTACCTAGAACTTGTGTCTAGCTTTTTTTAAAATGAAAATCTGAGTTGATGGAGATGTAAGTAAGAGATTCGTATCTGATGGACTAGTTATGGTGCAACACATCTTAGTTGAGCACAATAATAAATGACATTTGTAGTAATTAAATATAAAAAATGTTGCATGATGAGATTATATTTAATGACTTTCCTATTAACTCTTTTTCCCCTTGTACTTTTAAGTTATTTAGTTGAACTACTAGGTATCTTCAGAAGGAAAAGAAAAGTAGTTCTTCATTATAACTGAACCAATTAAAAGATAAAAGAAAAATCTTCTTCTTTGTTTTTCCGAGGAAACATAATGTTCACCATCCGATAACAACAAATGTAATCCGACCTCAAAATGGAGAATCTAGTTAGACTACACAAGCTTTTACATGAACCACATCCTGTAACTTTTTACACCAACAACATCCTATAACTTCTTTGTGCTTGTCAGACTAGTTGAAGAAACTAAAAATGCAATGTTGTTTAATATTCTTCAAATAAAATTAATTCAATATGGTGTGAGATGTAATTCCTTTTGCAATTTGTTATGAAACCTTCACTTGTATTCTTGCAGCTTCCATCATTGATGATCACAATCCAGTACTTTCCCTATCACACAAGAGGCCTCAAGTTTGATCAGCTATTACTGATTTCGGGCGTCTAGAAATATACAATAAGATCATACTTAATCATTGGAACTTGGAAGTTCCTTTCATGTGAGTTATGAATGCAGTGTCATCTCTATAGATTCCATAAATACTATTTGTTTTTGTATAGTTGGAATTTTAACTTCTCTTGTTCATTATGAGGGGAAAAAAAGAAGCTTTCTCACAAACTGAACCTTGGAGGAAAAGTATCCTGAGTGTTTATGTACCAAAGTTGTAACCTTTGCTTTTAATTCCCTGTGCTTACAACAATTAAGACAAATTAACTCTAATATCGCAGTGATGCCAATGATGCTGGAAGGGGAGGTGATCCTGATCTCGTGTAATGCATTGGTGGAGAAGTTAAATAGTAGGGAAAGATTATACAACTACATTTGCAAGTCGACAAAAACTCTATGAAAAAAAACTTCTCTCAGACAAGCACATATTCTCTAACCCCAAGTATTTGTCATTTTTAATCCTTTGTAAAATGAAGGGGGTTAGATTCATTATAGAGATTCAATTCAAAAGCTTGCCTTATTTGATGGCATCTTTAATGAAGCAAGTAAATAAATTCTAACCTAAAAGAAGCAAACAATTGAAATCATATATTGTTACATAATCAGTGAATGAATATCTGTAAAGAGATTTTACAATTAAGAAGTTGCTTTAAACCAATGTGGGACAATAAGGAATGTGATTTGGTTATCATTATTATTGAGAATGACAAACAAATGTCTTTTATGTATGCGAATAAATGTTCACCATATTTGAGTCTGTTTGCTTAAAAGACAGGAAAGATAAATTTGAGATTTTCTTAAACTTTATCCTAATTAATGTAAATAGCATTTTGTCGAAATGACTAGATAAATTTAGTTATGGTGTCACATCCATTAATATTGGCAATGGGGGTTATAGGTACAAATATAAGTTGATTCTTTTCTTTTCATAATTCCTTTTCTATTTTTTTTCTCTCTCCTCCCCCTGAGATTTGGGTTGAAGAACCATCTCATGTGGAGGGAAAAAATGTGCACTTACGAACTATTTTTTTTACATGTCCAAACAAGAGGGGGGAGGAGAGATTCGAACTAGTGACCTCCGCTTCATAAGGCGTGATCTCCAGCCAATTGAGCTACCCTTTAAGAACACTTACAAACTTAAATGGGAGGAATAAAGATAATATATGATTCAATAATAACTTATCACTTAATCCATAAAGGTTAAGCTATTAAGAAGTGGGTCAATAATGTATGTAATGCTCACCAACACACTAACACCTTCAAACTCATAATGTTAAAGAGGGAGTGGACCTAATTGAAAGAACATATAACTTAAGTGCTTTACATACCAAAAATCTTGTTACTTAATACTATCATTAAACTTTTTGAAGGAATGATAGATCTGCACTTACCTTAATCATTTAATTCATTGATTGATAGCAGTAAATTCATTCAAATTTGTTACCATGTTGTTTTAATTTAGATTCTCTAGAACCTAAACATTTAAAAGCACATATTTGGATCCAACTGGGCAGGGCTTGACATTATTTTCTGCTAAATCTTGTAATTTGCAGTTCTGATAAAGTTTTGCCACATACTATCTATTGGTGAAGCCATTTTGGGAAAGGTTATTATATTTTTTCATTTCCTATTAAGAAAAGATTAATATTCTTTTTCATACTTCGCACTAGGGCAGTTTGCTGTCATGTATTAATATGTTGGCTGATTATTAGAAACTAAAGTTTGTAATTTACTGATTGTGACCTGAAACTACTCTAATGGTTTATTATTGATTAACTATTGTCATAAATGTCCAATAGTTGGATCATCCGAAGGGAGCTGCTGGCAAGGGGGGGACCAGCTCCATTCGAGCTGCCACTACGGGCGGTTGTTTGCCCTTATCACGTTATTCCCAGATTGCTTGTATGACTTTCTCTATAATTATAACTCCTTTTTTTTTTTGATAAGTACAAAAAGTAACTCCTTTAAATTTATCTACATATGTAATGCAATTCCAGGATGATGAGTTGAAGGACATAAGGTAAAAGAGTTGATTTAGCATTTGTCATTGATTGTGGCATAGATGATAATTTGCAATTTCTAGGTGTTATGTCTACAGGGTATCATGCTTAACTCATGACAGCCTGACGCGCCTTGTTGTCATCTGCAATTCATTCTGCCTTTTAAGCCTCACACTGAAGCAGGTATGTCTCTGGCAGAACCGTTTCTTTCTCACCACAGTTTAAGGTTTTCTTTTAGTTTCAGTTGTTTAGGCTTTCTCCACTATTTCATCCAGAAATGGCTTTGTCTATTCTTAAAGAACTGCTCCAAGAATATGTGCAGTCATTGTTTGATGAGGTGACAGATTCTTTTTCATCTGGTTTTTTATTTTGTTTTGTGATACCTTTCTTTGCCAATGGTTCCTTTTGCTCTACTATGTTGGTGGTTATGTAGGATTTGCATATTAAATTGATTTCAGGGACTTCTGTAGTATGAATGCCAGTTTATCTTCTCTCATTTGTCTAGGCTTTGAATTTTTACTTCTGAATTCTTAGATTTCTCTTCCTGTTATGGGGTTTGGATACTTGCACCTCATAATGCATTAATACACCCGTTCTTGCATCTTTTGAATTTTAATACAAGTTAGAAAAAAATTTGAATGAGATGCAGCACGTATTATGGCTTGAGCATTTGTTTGGAAAAGAATGATCAGGTGATTGTCCATGTGTATTCATGTCATGGCTTTCAGGGGATATTAAACGATCAGTTTTCTCAGATTCAGACTTTGAAAAGTGTGGAGGAACCCGAGCACGTTGTGCAGTTGATTGATACATACTTCATTGATGTAGAAACAATCTTATCAGAGCTTACAACCTACATGTACCTCCATTTCAATTAACTTTACATTGTTTCAGTTACAGATGCTAGTTCTATACCTACTTGGTTATTTCTCTTTTATGTTTTTATTATCTGCAGTGATTATCCTGATTTCGATTTCTCTAAGTTGGCTACACTGGCTCACAAAGTAGAGGAGAGAAGCTTGAGGTAGTACGATAGAATAATTTATTGATTACATTGTTTTAATGATGTTTACTTATGTCTGATAAGGGGAGAAGGTCTGGGAAGGTTACAGATGGTATGCATACTTACAGGCTGCTGTTATGGAAAGGTAGTTGAGGTCTTTTAGTGGCATATTTAAAAGCTGCTTGTAATATTGTTTAAAAGACAGCTTCTTTTTGCAAACTGTCTTGCCTTGATCAAGACCAGATGCCTGCGATCAATGGTTTTGTACTTGTCGTCCATCTTATTAAAGGGGCCAAGGCAGTGTAAAGACGACTTTCTCAAATTTTTTAAGTAAATTCCTTTCTGTTTCAGCCTGGCCTATCCTTTTAGCTCTATCTACTGGTTTAATATGTTCTCATTTCATTTCTATTATTGAAAGAATTTTTTTTCTAGTATTTATATCTTATTTCTTCTTTCTTCTTCTTGTAATAGTTTTTGCTAGCTTAGTTATATTTCCGTTCTACTTGTCATTTACTTACTAATAATAATTAGTTGGCTAGCTTGACTTTGTCTTATGAACTCATCAAGTCCTTCTATCTAGCCTTCTCAAATACTACTACCTTATCTTTGTCTTAGGGCAGTTCCTTTACTGTATCCATAAGTAGTATGGATTCTAAGAGGGCACCCTAGTTTTGCATGATCTGTCCTGGCAATTTGGTACCTATAACATTCTCTTGCAGTTGGTAAACACCTTTTTTCAGCTTGTTTAGACATTTGGAGCTGTGGCTTGTCTAATACCATCTTAGGCATTCTATGAGGTCCCCATGATGAGCTTTAGTCAAAATGTACCAAACACCCCTTTGCTGTTTGCAATTTCACATGGGTATAAGATATATGTTCATGATGTGCCTTGTCTTGAGCAGAGACTCATAATAGGTGGCCTTTCTAAGTGTCCCTTTTTATACGTGGATACTTGTGTATAAGTGAATAGTGAATATTCACGTTACAGATATGATATGCTGCATAGTATCTTTGTTTTACCCAAAGAGAGGTGTCAATTATAGTTGAACACTTAAATACCTCAGATATACCCTTTATGCTTGAAGTTTTAAGGAAAATGTGATTGACATGCAGATACATCTCGTTCTTGATGTGCACCTGAGTGCACGTATAGGCAGAAGGAAATCATCTCACCTTTGCATGTGCTGCGTTTTGGTCCAAAGTATTCAGAAGCTGAACTTCCTGATTTATGTTTATAGATTATACAACTTTGAATGCTAGAACTTCTTAGTGGTACTGGTAATGAACAATCCAATATAATGAGATTTCACAAAGTATAGGGTATCATTACTTGTGGTGAATATGAAAAATCTTCATTGTTTGTAGTTTGAACTTTTAAGATATGGGCTAAATGTCATGCTACTTTTAGTTTAAATGGAAAGTGTGTAATCTACAAAATTGATATCCTCAAATTAAATATCTTTCCTTTTGTTATTGAGATCATCTTATCAACATTATCAGCTGTTCAATGTGATACTTGTGTGAAAAGTTAAATTTTTGTGTCATTTTTAAAGTAGCTTTTACCTTATCACGAATTTGTTGCCAAATTTCCAATATGATGTATATTTGTCCGAGGAATACATGGAACATTAATCATTTCCTTCCATTTCTGAGTGATTTCAAACTGGATCTTACTTTTATTTGGTGTTACAGCATTGGTGCTGAGCATGTGAGACTTGCATGTGTTGATCTCATTCAGGCTTGTAATCAGATGAACAAGGAAAAGTAAGAGGGCTTCCTGTTATTCACACAGACTAAAAATTTATGATGCCTTATAGAGAAGAAGAAATCAGGTTTCATATCTTTTTGAAGAGAAGTTGCTAATAAATTTTGAAAATTAATTATACCTGCAGAAACCTTGCATTTTCACATGCTATATACCTGGATTATTGTTTTGACCCCTGAAATATCAAATTTAGCTCTGATGGGACCAGTGGGTCCAGTCAAAGGCTCTATTCAATGGTCCCTGTATATGCTACCAGACTGTATCTGTTGCAAAAGAAGTGAATGCTTGTGACTGTTCTTCTAATATAAAGTAGGTTGTTCATTGATCTATTTCACTACTTTGTCTAATCCTTCCATTTGGAAAAATAATTGGAAGGAATGTAATGGAAATATATCAGATGGCAGTTCTTGTCCTCCTTGTCTGTGTAAAGTTTACATGTGATTACTTCTTGAAGTCTTGTAATTGTGACTATGCTTTTTTCCTTTCCCTTTCCAAACTATTTTGCTATATAATTGCTCTTTGTGCGGTTCTTGCTCTTTGTTTGTCCATATAAAAAAAATAATCATCCATCCAAACAAGTTGGAAAATATTGTCTGATGTTTTTAGCTTTCAACACATTTTTCCAGTAATTTATTTTCATTTTTCCCATCATAAACCGCCTTGTTAAATTCATTTCTAGTTCAACCTCGTCTGATTTTTATGTATCTATTGTACTTATCTGAAGTTAAACTCTCGTTATCATGTATTTCAATTGATTTTATTTTTATGTTATTTTATGAAGTGGGAAATACTAATTGGTAAATTAAGGTACTTTATTACATATTTGTGCTTAGTTACGATGTGAGTTACTTAATCCTCTTCTTTTTCTTGTTTTCACATCAACATTTATAGCATATGTCAAGTTAGAGGAGTGCTTTGTCATACGTACGCACACATACACTACCTACATACATACTTATATAATATATGTATGCATGTTACACAATGAAGGTCTCTCTCTCTCTTTCTCTCTCTCTCTCTCTCTCTCTCTCTCTCTCTCTCTCTCTTCTTTGGGTTGAACCTGAGACATCTCTTTTCTTAAGGATACGAACCTGGCTCCATTGTGTAACATATGTATATATGTATTTATGTTACACAATTGGAGGTAGTCCTCTCTTGTTTGGGTTGAACCCTAGACATCTCTTTTCTTAAAAGGGAAGAGATCCCAGCTTGGTTGCAAAGGCTGGTAATGTTCTCTGACATGTATCCCAGAAGGTACCTTTTTTTTTTTTTTTCACAAATGATTTTGCTCTCAAATTTCTACCGAGTAGTTAATATTGTCCCTGATAAACGACAACGAATTAGATAATTTATATAATTTCCTTCATTAAAAATATGCATATCTAGTATTTTTTTTTACAATATTTTATTTCTCCTTCATTTTTCTCATCAATTTAACCGTAAACCCAAATTTGAGTATTCACCAATCTGTAGCAGAACTATTTTAGTGGCGTTAACAATAGGGTAGCCAACTTGGTTAGACAAATAATGGCACCCAGGGTGATAAGTGCAGTTATCTGAGCAAAAGTTTTATGGTGAATATACCCATCAAGGTCACCTTACAAAGAGAAGATCAGGAACATACTAATTCTATATTGGCTATTACCTTCTCCATTACTATGTTCACAGGCACATGAATACCCACTAACTGGCTTTGTTCTCTATACAAAAAATTGGTCATGTAGATTCTCACTCTCTTTCTCAACCGCATTGATTATTTTGTGCATTGCAGATTTGCTACATTCATGTTACTTGCAATCTTTATGTATGACATTGATTTTCAACTGGTCTTGTGCTTTTTTATGTGTGTTTTGTGCCACATTCAACCTAGAAGCTCAAGGACATCTGAGCAGCTTTAGACTTTAGTATGCCCCCAGTATTGTAAACCTACATTTCCAATTAAGGGATAGCTTCTTTTATTTACTCAATCACTAAGTTTATCTTTCCGTTCTTTTTTAATTGCTATTGTTGAATGGATATGCCAATATTACTCAGTTCTGCAGGTACTAAATACATGTCTTTTACGTTAAGATCTTCTTTACGCTCTTTCCTCTTTTAATCTTTCTTAATTGAAACTGTCTATATTTGCATAACTTAATTATTAACGCACTGATTTTTTTATTGAAAATTTTACTTTTTCAGTTTGTCTAAAGCCTTAATTTGGATAAAGAATGAATTTGCTCACACCCGAAACAAGCTGGAGGCCTATGTTCAGGTATTGCACAATATTTATTTCCGTCTTTTGGACTTTCATGATATGGTTTAAGAGGCATTCTACACATTTCCATGTTCTTTTGGATATTTGACTTTATTTCCTTGATCTTCATAAGTCTTCTTTGGAGAGAAAAAGATCGAACCCTGATACTTAGGACAAAGGCTCCATTTGTTTCGAGGGATTTTTTTTTTTAAAAAAAAAAAAATGTTTTCCCTATTTTCTGGTGTTTGCTATGACCGAAAATCATGGTCAAACCAGAAACATTTTTGGTTGACCAAGAAAACCTTTTCTAGTTTCCATAAAATGGTTTCTCTTTCTTAAAACAGTAAACCATTTTTCGAGTTAGCTTTTCTTTCTCACACACTTTCTCTCAATGAAATGCAAATACAATTTAACAAATTCATCCATAAGAAGTCTATCCTTGACTTTTTTTCTTGTTTAATTGACCATATAGGAATCCTATTGAACATGCATTAACACAGAAGAAGGATCCTCGAACATATATTAACACAATTAATAAGGATCTTCTAAAGCTCCTAAAAAACTCTAGCTTGTAGAGTTTCTTAAATCCTAACAATTAGTTTCAAATTTTATAATTCAAACTTTACCACCTCAGCATTAATGACGTGGCAGAAACATTAGGAAAAGAAGAATAACTCTCTTTCTTGAATCCTTGAACACACAAGGAAGAAGAACAAGAAGAAATGTGACAATGGCATGGCTTCTAGATGGGTTATACCTATGAAGTTCGTGTATGTGGTCTCTCTTAGGTGTTAGTGTGTGAGGGTGAGTTTCGGCGCGTGAGAGTTTGCATTGGAGTTTTCGTCATCAAAATTTTTGTTTTTTTATTGTTTTTGTAATTGAGTGATGGGTTACTTGGGATATTTCTATGTGGAAGCAAAATCTTATGAGATTCAGTCTGAGATTGCGAATGGTGGTGTTCATTTAGCAGAGAGAAGTAGAGGTATTTTTGAGGGGTGGTTTTGGGCAGGCCGAGTGTGGTTTGGCTGATGAATTCAATGGAGGCATTGATTAAAGGAGATGAATTGAGAGACTTTTGTAGGACCCTCGACATGGAAACACATCTTACGTTATGCAGCGACGAGAGAACAATCACAAAAGGTTTATGGAGCTTTCGAAATATGGCGGTGGAGGGCGGCGTAGTTCTATCATAGTTCTAGAGGGTTGAGACAGAAGTGGATGGGGCAATTGCTTCTCTCAGATGAGGCGGTTGGTGAAGCACCTTGAGCAGAAAGGTGCAGGTGGGAGCAGGAATGGGGTCTGGTGATAACCTGGTGTTGCTGTGGATGGTGGACTATTCTACGCAAAGATGCTGGAAGGGAAAGGGCACTTTTAGGTAAGAGAGTATTCGAGCAGAGGCATTATGGTCATTACTGGAAAACAAAGAGTGAAGGCTATGGAAATTTTTGGAAGGAAGGAGGCACGATTATTGCCCAAAGATCATGTTGTTCAAGCTGGAGATGATGGTTTGAATACATCTGTTTTGGAAGGTGCCTTCAATTTTCAACCATTGAAGGATGTTATGTTGTCGCTTAAAATGGAAGCTGACAGATGGATGGGTATATTAGAGATGGGATTGGAGTTAAATGTAAATGGAGTTGAGAATGTTGAAGGCCCACCTCTGATGATCCCCTTGACAAGTCAAGATGGTATGAGAGCAGACTCACCACCTCCATGGTACTCTGCAACAAGTGATAACACACAAGAAGATATAAGGTATTTCCACATGTTTGGCTTGATTTCGCTAGGGGCCAACTCTAAATAAGCAAGGAGCTGGCTTTAAACATTGATTCATAAACTCAAACTTCATGCATCTTGTCGCTCGGCTCTGCCCTGGTGATGCAATCTGGGATCCGAGTGGCTACGTTCTCCGAGATTGTGTAGGCCCTCTGTAGCCTGTTTACGTCTTTGGGAGTGAGGACAGACCTCTGGCCTTGCAGAGATTGGGATCGGACTTGACCGCCTTCATAGGAACATTGTCCTTGGAAACGTTGTTGCCGAAGATTCTAGGAGGATTGTTGGATCTATCATGCCCATAATGAAGATCATGTTGGTGATTTTAAAAGACGCGGGATACAGTAACAGTTGGAATTGAAGAGCAAGTGTGCAACACTTGGACGAAGATGAGCTCCCGCCAGTTCATGTAGATGAGAACATAAAAAGTGAATCCGATAACCGGGGACCGTCATGAGTAGGTGTCTCAGAAGTCGTACGGACAGTACGGTCCTCTCCAAGTTGAAGAGACGTTTGCTACACACGGCAGAATATCATCAAGGATCGGAATTCGAACTGGCACATCAAAAGCTTAATGGGCGCGAAAGTCAAAGGCTGGCACCATTCTTGAAACATGTTTCCGTTATCTTCCCCGACACGTCATATAGGGGAATTGGGGAGTAATTGTTGGGAATTGGGCTGGCTGCTAAGGCCCAACTCGCTACCGCTGTAGTCGATCGCAGCCCATTATTGAGTTCCATATATCAACATTTTACATCCAATCGGGGTTCTTGCCTCACTTTGGTTGCTCAAGCCCTCATCGCTTAGTAATTAATATGACAACGCAATATTCGGATCGTGTCCCCCAGAAGTCAAAGTAATCGTCACACTATACCCTGAATCCCATGATTTGGGGGATACGGAGGGCATATCTGTCCAAGTCTCATTTAAGGGTATGGAGATCACCCGTCGGTTGACACGTGGTACTCGGCCATGCCAGCACCATACCCCTAATCCTCGGATTTGGAGGATACGGGGATCAGCTCTTAACACCTTATTCAATGCTCAACATTTATATAACCCACGCTCCATAACGGTAAAAGGACTTTTTGCAAAAATCTTTCACTCTCAACACTAGCACTAATGTGATTCTGTCACAACAAATAAAAATTTTATTTTGTTTTAAAATCTGTATGATTATGAAACTCTGTAGAAGGCATAGGTTAATAGACCATTGGTAATATCTTCGAAAATAATAAATTTTCTGTTTCTTTTTTATTTTCTAAACTTAAATTATCCCAACACATTTGTGAGCAGATGGAGCGGAGGATTATCAGACTCAAGAGCAGACAACAAAACCGATCTTGTGTGCCATCAAATTCTCTTCCAGTTTTATGAGAGGAAGTTCGTGGAAGTGAAGGATTGAAATACTTTATATTAGGTTTTTTGATAATAGCTGATTCATCTACATGGTTCCATGCGTTCTCAAGGGATGCTATACAAACAAAAGCTTTGTCTGCAACTAAGCTTTTGCCATCTTCTTATTGGGCAGTGCTCAGTTTCCAAAAACAAAACTACTCAGCCATTACACACAGTAGCATCATAAGCACTGCTCGGTGCCTTTACTAGCATGACATCTGATCGATAATTGAAAATTCATGCACATGAGGTTCCTTGTTTGTTTTTCTTTTTTTTCCTACTGGAATGAGTTGCTTGTTTTGATTGCTCATGGGTGCAACTGTTAGCTGCTGGAAGTTGCTTAATACAGGTTGCCTTTGGTGGATAAACCAACCAGTAAAGAACCCTATTAGGCTTTACTGTAATGTGTTCATGTAAGCGTCTGTTAGAGGCGCCTGTTAAGTTGAAATTTCGAATTTAGATTGAAAATAACTTCTCTAAGGACCGAGTGTAAACGAAGTCCTTTACACCATCAATAACAGCCAGCCACATCAGCTTAGAACATCACCAAAACGAATGTGATGTTCCAAACCCGATCATCTCTATTCTCCAAACCCCATCTCCTAGCAATCAACCAAAGCGAAGACAGCCCCGTTCCTCTGCCGAACACAAGACCAGCGTTTAACTTGAAAGAGCATGGCAAATATTCAGTTTCTTCTTCAAAGCTTGTCAAGAAAGACTAATCGAGAGAAATATTTGAGCAGGCATTTCTTAGTATATTTTAATTTCACACACAAATTCCATTATTGACATCTCATACACAACTTCTCGGCTATCAAACGGAGCACATAGCTGTGTCTTTATTGCCAAAAAAGAATGACAAATACAAAGAAGAAATATGAGAGTGGAAGGTAACATGAGAGAAAAGCAAGCCACCAAGGCGACCAAATTCAACAGGAGAAAGGAGAGGGAGGAGTTAGGGTTTCATGATCGTGATACTCATTCATTGATTTGAAGCGCTCGTCAGAATCTCCTACAATTTTTTTAAAATTATAAATTTTCAAAATTATGTAACTTATGCCATTTTTAAGTATAGAAACTATTGATAAATGCTTATTTATTGGCATCCATAACATTTATTTTTATTAATTGTTTTGATTCTTTCTAATGAATAAGTTCTACGTTGTCTTGGTATCTATTTTTTGATAAAAATTTGGTACACCAAGCATTTCTCTTTATGAAAATGTAAAAATTTTTGCTTTGAATTTTTCCTTATCCATTCCAAAATTCCAATTCTGAGATTGGGGTATAATTGTCTTTTGAAACTTCGGAAGGGCATGACATACATCCGAGGCGCCAAAACGCCTTATCCCTTCCTCCCCATTCCCTCCAATTCTCTTCCGGTATCTTCACTCGTGTCGATGGCAATGGCAGCGACTGTACACTCCGTCTTTGCAAACATTCCCCATATCAATTCCGGAAGGACAAAGGCCCTGACTCGGCGCCACTCGCGACTGAACTCGGTGAGTTGCTGCCAGGGAATCGCCGAGCAGACCCAGCGAGTGACACTCAGGAAGGGGAACGATTCCCTGGACATATGCCGAGTCCTCAATGGGATGTGGCAGACCAGTGGCGGTTGGGGCCGAATCGATCGAGACGACGCCGTTGAGGCCATGCTCCGCTACGCTGACGCCGGACTCTCCACTTTCGACATGGCCGATATCTGTAAGTACTCTTCTTTTTTATTTTTTTAATCATCTTTCTTATTTGCGTGGAAAAATTTCATTGGGCGGTTACAAACCTCTCTGGCGGGTTGTTGCATAAATATTTGTAGTATATCTTTAACTAAACCACTCGGCCTCTTCTTCGTCATCACTTGAACACGTTACGCTTTTGTGTTCATTTGTTTTCCGCTTTACTGTCCCAATAGACAAATAAGCCCTTTCTGCGAAGTAGAGAGAAATAAAATGAGAGTTTTCCTCCATACACCCTTCTATAAATTTATGGTATAAGCCTTAACATAACCTATAATTTTTAGTAGCCCGTCTCACATCCTTAAAAATAAGGACAGAATTTTCTTCCAAACCAGTTTGAAGTCTTTCAATCTATTTAAAATAGTATAAAGTGTCTATAAACATTTAAAACGCATATTCAATTTTTAAGGTCATTAATATCAGTTTACTAACTTAGACTAACATTTTAAATGTTTATAGATACTTGGCACTATTTTAAATAGGTTATAGCCTATAGGATATTTCCTCCGGACTGGTTTGGAGAAAATTTATATCCTAAAAATAATGAGTAGCGCAATTTTTCCAATCTTTATCCATTTTTATTTATTTTTATCAAATTCACTAATGAATAAATGTGACTCATCATTCTAAGTGTCAATCTCTTTAACATTCTTGTCTACTTGACATGTTCACATCTATGCATGCAGGATGGATACTTGAAAATGCTGAATAACATTTATTTTAAACAAGAGATAAATAAGAGATGGATGAATATTATATTTCTCAAAAGTTATATGACAATCTTATAAAATTCTAACCCTCTCCATTTCCTTTTAAATGGAGATTGATCCTTTTGGAAGAAATGCAAGTAGAGAAATCATATGTTAAAATGTAAATATTTGTACTTTGAAAATTTCCTTATCCATTCCAAAATTTCAATTCCGACATAAAAAAAAAAAAAAAAAAAAAAATTGACATTGGGGTATAATTGTCTTTCAAAACTCTAGAAGGGCATTGACATATGGCCAAGGCGCCAAGACGCCTTATCCTCCCCATAGTCCATACCCTCCAATACTCTTCCGGTATCTTCACTCCTGTCGATGGCAATGTCAGCGACTGTACACTCCTCAGTCTTTGCAAACATTCCCCATATCAAATCAACTAGAACGAAGGCCCTGACTCGGCGCCACTCGCGACTGAACTCGGTGAGGTGCAGCCAGGGAATCGCCGAGCAGACTCAGCGAGTGACGCTCAGGAAGGGGAACGATTCCCTGGACATATGCCGAGTCCTGAACGGGATGTGGCAGACCAGTGGCGGTTGGGGCCGAATCGATCGAGACGACGCCGTTGAGGCCATGCTCCGCTACGCCGACGCCGGCCTCTCCACCTTCGACATGGCCGATCACTGTAAGTTCTCATTTGCGTGGAATATTTTCATCGGGCGGTTACAAAACTTCTCAGACGGGTTGTTGCATAAATATTCATATGTACATCTTTAACTAAACCACGTGGCCTGTTCTTTGTCACCACTTGAACACGTTACGCTTTTGTGTGTGTGTTTTTTCGGCTTCACTGTACCAATTGACAAATAAGCCTCTGTAAAGTAGGGAGAAATAATGTGACAGTTTTCCTCCATTCTTTACATTCTTGTTTTTAATTGAGCTCCAAGCGATAAGGTGTTATCTATGAAGTTTCTTTGCTTGTTTTGCCAAGAGGATCGGATTGGGGGAGGGAGCACCATGGGAAGCAAATAGGATAAAACTACTTGGTGTATTTGGCAAATGGGATTGGGTGGAATTTGATGCCCGTACTGCATTCAATACATGAGAGGGCAGATAGGTTCCACCTATTTGTGTCCCAACTCGGGCAGGTGCCCGAACTGGTGGCTGGGGGCCACTTGCCCACTCACATGTAATTCGGGCAGCTCGTTGGACTAGAATTCCCTATAATTGGTGGTGCCTGAATTGCTTGCAATTCGGGTACTTCACAGAGAGGGTGTTGCAGGGCAGGTGGGCTCCACACCCCAGATGCCGGGGGCAAGTGAACCCTGAAATCCATATCTGTATTTGGCAACCTCCTCTAAGCACCTCTCTGCATTCACATATGAAATGACTTCAAAATTGTTAAGTAAAATGTCTTTAGAGTTGTTAGAGCATTCACATCCAGCTCAACAAATTTTAGCTAAAGAATTACATTTTTCTATTTTAGCTACTCACTTTTCTAAATCACATATATCTCACTCTCTATTTTAGCTAATCCACTTTCACTATTCCATTTAAATATTTTTTCTTTACTCTTCTTTCAACAATCATATTTTTTAAAGTGGGAGGAGAGAGAATCGACCGAATAAAGAAATAATTTCTTTTGGTTTATTGAGTGTAATTTGTTGAGTACTGTAATGGCTAGCTATCTCTGTGGCTAAAATGGCCAGCTGGATGCAGATAGTTTTTTACTAGTTTTTGCTACAAGGCTAGCCGAAACAACCTTTGACTAACCCAATGAGGATGCTCCTACACCATTCCTTGAGCAAATTCATGCTCAACTCAATCAACACAAAAGCCAAAAGATATAGTGGACCATGAAAACTTAGTTTAGGACCAGGGGGGTGTGTGCTAATCAAAGACAAGAATAGTGGTTAAGAATGGGAAGGATTATTATACATCTGCGGGGTTGTAAATGGGATGTGGCATGAATGGTGGGTGGGGTTGAATTGATCAGGACAATGCAGTTGATGCTATGCTATATGCGGATGCCAGACGCACCACCTTTGATATGGACGATATATGTAATACTTCTCACAGACAATAGCTTATACTACTTGTTCATGTGTGTGTGCATGTTGCTGCAACTTTCTTGTTCGCATGAAATTGAATAGTGTATGGTAGTAAGGCCTTTTGGTTACTTGCTGTTATGTTGTCCATTTTATAGATGATTAAGAAGTAAATCACGCTTTACAGTTCTTGGGTTGTCTTTTATGTTGGTACTTGATGTATGGAGATTGGATTTCTTTGGTAATTGATTGGCTGCTTTTGAATTTGAATCTGAGAGTTCGGGGTCGTTTCTTATTGTTTGAATCTTTTGATGTTGTAGATGGGCCTGCCGAAGACTTATATGGCATCTTTATAAATCGAGTTCGTCGAGAGCGCCCACCAGAATTCTTGGATAACGTTAGAGGGTGAGTTACTAACAGCATATTGGAGATGAGAGTGCAGGCCAGCTATTAATTATATTTTTTGGAGCAACCCAAATCCAGTTTGTATATTTGGGTTACCTTGGAAAAGAAATAAAACTAAAGCCATTTGATTCATTATTCTAAGTGTTTGGGACAATATAGAAAGGAACTTTATAGTATGTTTGTTCTATTATGTGATGCAGGCTTACTAAATGGGTGCCACCACCGGTTAAGATGACAAGTAGGTATGTAAAGGAGAGCATAGATGTTTCACGGAAGAGAATGGATGTGGCTTCCTTGGATATGCTTCAGTTTCATTGGTATTTTTTTTTCTTCTCTACTGACTTATTGTGGTAATTTGATGGATGTGGCTGCATAACTTTTCTAGTGATGTGAACACCTAATATCATTATATGTAGTGTTTGATCATTTCAATGCTATAAATGGTAATGGTATGTTTGAATATTGGATGAAGTTAAAGACTTGATGAAAATTTTTGTTTGATCTGATTCCATTTCTCTTGAAAGCAAATAAAATGGCTAAAATTTTATCTAGTATTGATGTTTGTTGAGAGATGTCAATGTATTAGAGCGATGCTAACTTCTATGTACCACACATTAGCCCATTTGGCATGAAACCAGATACTAGCAGGATTTTTCTGAAACCATTTTTTTCTGGATTTACCTTTTTGTATAATTTTTCCCTTAAGTAAGTGGAAGATTTATTTAATTAAACCCTGTTCAAGATTAGCTTCATAAGACATGAAGTTTAACAAATACTGCACTTTCACACACTTTTAATTCGTGTAACAAGTAGAGTCCAGTATAAATGATTACCATGTCAGGCACCCAATAGACAAGCTGGTTCTGATATATGCCAATAGACAGAGTTGGAGGATCCTCTATCCTAGTCTATAAAATTGTCATGTGCACCGTAACATGTGAAAATCATGAGTGATTCTAGAAATCCCTTATATGTCACTCTTGTGTCCATTCAAAAATGAAGTGGCTTTTAAAATCATCATTTGATCATTATCCAATAATGATCAATCACAAGCTTAATGGTAATTTTAAAAGCCATATCATTCTTGGAGGAACATAAGAAGGACATGGGATGAACTTCTAGCATTACTTGAGAATCATAAGCTTTTTTTAATTGCATGCGATAAGCACATTTTTTCAATTTCCTCCAACCCTTTTACTTATCAAAAAAAAAAAAAAAAAATCCTCCAATTCTTTTAATGCTATTAAAAAAACATGTGTTTCTCACATGGTTCAAGAACACATGACAATTTTATAGACTGGGTTGGAGAAAATTCCTCCAATCTAGTTTGGAGGAAAAATCTGTTGTATGCTAATTTGTTGTTTTCTTTCTTGATTGCTACTATTCCATATATTATAGTTTGTGTATATTCTACTATTTTATTAACTCAAAAATATAATTTATGGCTCTTTAATTGTATTAGGCCCATCTTATAATAATAGGCAATAACTTATTAAAGTTTTCTCTTTGAATTTATTATTCTCTGATGGCACTTTTCTCGTTTTCTCCTTGAAATAGGTGGGACTATTCAAATCCTGGTTACATTGATGCACTAAAACACCTTACAGATCTGAAAGAAGAAGGCGAGTATCATTTCTCTTATTAAATTACAATTGATATATGAGACAACATTTCTCGATTTGATCAGATTATTTCAGCAAGTGGTTTGCAGGTAAAATTAAGACGATTGCTTTAACGAATTTCGACACAGAAAGATTGCAAATAATCTTAGAAAACGAGATTCCTGTCGTAAGCAATCAGGTATATGCTAGATATATTGTACGTTTTTATGCCTAAATGTGTTTTTGTGCTCCTATTATGCAATGTATTATGTTCTAATACATATTGATAATGTAATCTTATTAGGTGCAACATTCAATTGTTGACATGCGTCCTCAACAGAAAATGGCAGAGCTTTGTCAGCTTACAGGAGTCAAACTTATAACGTCTCTACTCTCTCTCTCTCTCTCTCTCACACACACACACACTAATGGACGTGAACACAGACAGTAATATTATCTAGTCAGCAATCCTCCACTGCAGTAGGATCTAGTTATGACGGTCCTATAATCGAATCATCTTAAACATGAGTTGTTTTTCTAACAACACAAGAACAGTTTGGTTCTTCGTTTAGTTTTTGGCACTTCAAATTGGCCATAAAGACACTATCAGTAGATAATCTAAATATAACAAACTTAGGTGTTAATAATTATAAAACATTTTATAGTTTCTGTTAGATCTTCATATTGAAATCTAACCAATTTTATTCTTTCCTCTTTCTTGAATATAATCATTTCTAATGCAGGTATGGAACAGTAATGGGTGGTCTGTTATCTGAGAAGTTCCTCGACACCAACTTAGCCATTCCTTTTGCTGGCCCTCCGTTAAACACACCCTCCCTCCAGAAGTACAAAAGGGTATGAAGTCCTTGTATAATTACTTGAGGAGTGTGTTTTTGTGTGTGTTGGGGGGAATTGAATGGATAAATTACACTTCATCGTCCCCCTTAACTACTACCTTAATTGCACTGGTACATACAAACTACGACTTACTACACTTGGACCTATAAACTATCAAAAATTTCCGAGTACGCCTTCAGACAAATTTGACTGTTAGTTTGGATGGAAATGTTAACACATGCCCAATCACGTGCACATGAATCGTTTATTCTGCCAAAAATATCCTAGTTAGAGAGAAAATTACAAAATTATTCTTCTCCTAGTGGCTTGGGTCCATTGCAGCCATCTCAGAAAAAGACAGGGTGGTGCATGACCACCCCAGGAGAAGAGAAGGGGCCACCCTTAAGAGAAAACAATGGGTTGCCACGCAGCCACCCTAGAGTTGGCCCAAGAGAAAACAGTGGGTGGCTGCGTGGCCATCCCCAATTTTTTCTTAGGGATGGCTGTGCGGCCACCCCAAAAGAAGACAACACAGCCACCCAGCCCAAGCCTCAGCTTGCCTCACCAAGGGCAGTTTCATAGTTGTATCCCTCAAACTGAGGGTATTTATTGGTAAAGTAAGAGGTTCATGCACGCTTGTTAAAATTTTCATCCAAACTAACGGTTAGATCTGACTCATGGTGCAAGTCAAAATATTTTGGTAGTTTGTAGGTTTGAGTTGCTGTGAGTAGTAGCGTAATTTGGATGTGTAAGTGCAATTGGGGTGGTAGTTTAGGAGGGTAAAGTGCAATTTACCCAATTTGAATTTTATGCATGCTGATGATAAATCCAAATCTTCTGTTTAAAATTATTTTGCTCTATATGGCAGATGGTTGATGCCTGGGGAGGATGGAGCCAGTTCCAAGTTCTGCTTAAAACGCTTAAAAAAATAGCTTCTAAACATGGGGTTTCAATTCCAACCGTTGCTGTGAAATACATACTAAATCAGGTAGAATCGATTTTCCCACTGGATAATAGATCAGATTCTATTTTGACTTCCAACTACCTACATTGAGAAACTCACTTTGTTTTGGTTTGGTTTGGAAAACTGCAGCCAGCAGTGGCAGGATCAATGGTTGGTGTTAGACTTGGGCTGGCAGAACATATTCAAGATTCCAATGCTGTGTTTTCTCTTGTTCTTGACGAGGATGATGTAAACAGCATACAAGAAGTCTCTAGTAAAGGGAAAGATCTCCTCAAAGTGATTGGTGACTGCGGAGATGAATATAGGCGTGTATGAGAGTTGGACTTGCATGATCTTCTCATTTTCAATAGTTTTTTTTGTTTTTAAAGTATAAAATCCTTCGCTGATTTTGTTTTAGTAATACATGATATATATCTTACATGAATGAGTTGTAAATTTTATTTTATTTTCTAGGGGGGGTGGGGTATGAAGCTTAGTTTCATAGTTTTAAAATCTAAATATATATGTTGTGTAAACATTATTCTAATTGCCGTCTGCAAGAAAATGAATTTTTAAGATTTGTGAAAAATACTTTAGAAGTTCATGGGGTTTAACCTTTTATCAAACTATTTTCTAGGGTTTAAAATTTAGTCACTTCTTAAAAAATGCTATGATATCAAAACGCTCATTTTGTATGTCCGTCATTAGGATTTTTTAACAGAAATTTTGACACTTGAGTTTATGATCACATCAAACCCTAGAAAACATTAGCAACAACCAAAAAAATAAAATAGGATGTGGAAATGAGTATTCAGTGTCGTGAAAATTAACGTTACTTGGAATATACAATAGTGGTGATTTTGTGGTTTCGAGAAAATCTTCGAAGTGGTTAGGTGTACGTTAGGCATAGGTTCAAATCTTGCAATGTAAATCTTCATGCCTATAAACTACCATGAGTCACAGTGATGTCTTAATGGACTTGTGATTTGAGGGAGTGCCTAATCACTTTGGTTGCAACGATTAAAAAATCTTATAAATACATGTTAACACATTTTTCGGTTCTCAGGGGCCTTTACCGATTGCTACTAATTGAATCTCGCAAAAGAGATAAAAATAAGACAAAGAGTTTGTTAGAGCGAGCCAGTAAGAGATAGCCTAAGTTAGTTATCACCTAGAGATGAATAATGACAAAATATATTGTTTTGATGTTAAATTGCCAAAAAAGATCGACTTTGTGTCAAATAGATTATGGTGCTTGCTTCCTTTGATTTAAGGAGTTGATAGAACGTTAATCATGTTCAAAGTACTACAGCTTGTCAAATCGTTGTGTTCATACTTTAATACTGCAAAATAGGAATTGTAGTTCATTAATAGCATACCTGCTCAAGGTCTAATCAATTAATGGCAAGATTTCAAAAAGAATGCTGACTTGACAAGTTGGATAGCGCGATCAGAATGAACAACTAGATTTGCTCTCAGTTTAATGACAAGTTGACAACTGTGAGCTAGTTGTTGTATTCCCGACTAAGGATTAGGATTTGGAGATAGCGATCATAGGCAGTTGTTCTCGATTGCTAGTGGGCCGGTATGGGCCAAACTTTCTAATTGGAATCTAAGCTTATGAGTGGAGGCTCAGTTCCCAACAATACCCATGGTCAGTGAAGGAAGGGGGTGGCTGATATAGGTAAAAATAATAATTTTTAAGGGTATTTCTTTTTTTCTTTTTTTCTTTTTTTTCATACCGGCTATAGCAAAACAATTTATTAGCCTTTGGCCCCTGCCCATATTAAACCATACCTCTGTCCTTGCCTATGGTTGATTACACCTTATACTCTACCTTGGGATAAAATATATCATCACGTCCAAACAATCGGAAATAAATTGAGAAACTTATTACTAAAGAAGCAAAGTTTTCTTTTAAATTGAGTCGGAACAATTTTTTTTTTTTTCAATTAAATATTTATTTATTTATTTTGCATGTCTACTAAGGGAGAAGAGAATTCGAACTAATAACCTTTGCTTCATGAGGTATGATTCTCAGTCGATTAAGCTACCATTTAGAAACAACGAAGTATATTAAATTGACATGTGGTGCTTACTACTAAATAATTAAATTTATTTGATAAGTTTTATTGCTTAATTTTTTCACAATATAGCACCACGTGACGCTCATAATTTGTAAATGGGCTGTAACAAAAATTGTGGGCGTCAATATTCAGTCATGGCATGGCATGTTGTGTAAAATACGTTCCAAACAATTTTTGTTTTTTTTTTCCTAAAGGTCTGTCAGTTTCCTCACTCGATACTCTCCGCGGACATTTGCGCTGGTACGCTCGTTCTCTCTCTCTCTGCGCCATGGGGTCTTCATATGAGTTGTTCTGATCCGCAGTCGTATTGAAAATATCAAGAAACCACTTCGTTTCCGACCACATGGGATCAAGATTTTGTGGCTTTATATACTTTAATCGTAATGGAACACTAAAAAATGGGTCTAAGCTATGCCGTTTATCTGTTCGATGAAATGCTCCAATAATCTGTGTGTTTGTTTGTCTATAAAAAAAAAAAAAAAAAAAAAAGTGTGTTTGTGTGTTTCTCTTTGCTTTAATATAGATTTGGTCCTGTGTAGAAAATGGGCAACCTTTTTATCTGTTACTTGTTTCAAAATTATTTAGCTAACTTATTAAAATCCTTACTGTGTAGTTGTTGCTTTTTAAAGTTCATTCCTTCCTCTGGTATTTTCTTGAAGTTTCTTATTCTGTGTTTTGTGTCTGATGGTTTCCAGGTTCCATTGCCCCACTTGTAATTTAATTGATCATTGGGTTTTGGTAGTGGAAGGGTGACAAGGCAGCAATCATGGATGGTAAGGGAAACCTAACACTTACTTACCTGATAGTTTTCTCATGTGTTCTTCAGTGAATTAAGTATTGATGTACAGCTAAACACTTCCAAGATACTTTTTTGTTTTAATTTTAATTTTTTAATTTAATTTAATTTAATTTATTATTATTATGTTTTTTTTTATGGATATTTTGCTTGACAATGGTGTTGGGATTTTATGGAGTTAGAAACTTATTTTCACGAGAAGTGTAGGGAGATAAAAATATATTTTTGAGTACTGGAGTTCCCTAAACATTCTGTTGCCGTTGTCAAGTTATATTTACATGACGTGTAACAGAATCTGCAACTTTATTGGAAATCTGTGGACATGCAATCTGTTTGTTCCTTTATCTAATGTGTGAGATTTTAAGTACATTTACCCAATTGATAACTGAAGAAACAGATATATGTGAATGTGTTATAATATAATTCCTGATGTCAGGTCAACTTCTATTTATATAGCATGCGGAGTTTTGGTTTTTTCAAGAATTGTAGTATAAGCTTCTATATTTATAAAATGTCAGCATTATGAGACGTTCTAAAGCAGCTGGCTTCAAACCAAAGCCGTACCATTCATGAATATATAACTTGCTAAGTCTTTTTGTAATGCCAGTGCCATATTGGGTTATTAGGAAATTTATAGCCAATGGTGTTAATTTAGCAAATACTTAGTTCTTTTCCACCTCATATCCAATAATATTTGCCTAAAAGTCTTGGCTTTAGGCAATGCTTTGAGGTTTACTCCTCAATCTATTGAGATCTAAATGCCTTGCCTGATTTCTTTTGCATATTAAGAATACCGGTGAGAATGACACAGCTTGTTCATCCTAAAGGAAAAATTGCTTTTGAGCATATAACTAAGTTACTCATGAATTTGTTGTGGTGTTTGTGAGCTTCAGTTGATTCACAACCAACTATGGAGGAGACTATTCTGGTTGGTGACGATCTGATGATGGGGCCACCATCACCTCTCATTCCACCAGAAATTGCCTCTCATGTGCTTGAAGGAGTTGATTTATGTGATGGGATTCTGAGGAATCTATTTTTGTGTAAGTTTTTCATTTTTATTTATTTGGTTGGATTTACTCTTGCTTTGGTAAAACCTATTTTCTGTCATTGTTTTTTATCTTTTATAATTCTAGGACAGAATACCAATCAATAATAATTTTCTACACTGTGATGCAGGCTTGCAAATCAATGACATTGAGCCTTTCTGTCAAGATGAGATTGCTTTGTATCGACAATGCACTGAAAGAAGGGTGAGAATATTGTTATTCTGCTTCTCTTATTTTCCGAGTTCAATGTTTATTGTGTTGATGAATTTTTGGACCTGTAACTCAGTATTCCACAGAACTCTAAACTTTATCAACTATTTAATGTTTGTTGTTTGCAGGATAAGAAAATAAGACAACGACTTCAAGATAGTGAGCGCAAATTGGGTTTATCAATGCCTTTAGATGAAGCAAGGGAGAGAGCTGCTCAACTTGAATCAGAAGTTACATCACTAGATAGGTATTTTTCTAGATGATGGGCTGTTTTTCTTCAAGTGATTATTATCTCGCAAGGTCTTCTTTTTTATTTATTTATTATTATTATTTTTTTTGTTTCTTGTTAATAATGATGTGCAAAGCAAGTAATACTGATTCCAGCAATGGGCAATAGAGATTGTTCCATGCTTGTGTCTCCTCCTATGCTAAACTTAGATAACCATCAACCTTTCTGGCATTGAATTTATCTTCATATCTTTCCCATTAATGTAGAGTTCCTTAGCATAGTGTAACCTAAATTAGAAATGAAACTCCATGTCTGCTAAGTATAATGTAGATGCGTGCAAAAGGAAATTTTCAACTATTCATAATAAGGTAGAATAAAATGCAAAGGGCATCTTTCAATCCTTAGGCACACCGTTGATATCATACTAGAGTGTAGTCTCTATATACCTCAAACTACAAGAGTTCACCAGTATCAGCTTTTGTGCGCATATTAATAGGGTTATAGCCAGTGATATGGAGTAGTTTAATCACTTACTGCTATTACAGCTACTCCTATGATCATGCTTTAAAAGTCTTCTTCGAAATATACTTCCCCCCCCCCACCCCCCAAAAAAAAAAAAAAATCTAATCATATGTATGAGGGTTTGAGCACCCAAATCCTCGTAACCACCACATATTATTTTGATATAAGCATGATTAGAACTTCTGAGGATTAATATGATTGTGACCAAAAGTTTTACACTGACTGTCAACCCAAAGTATTTACCTTTCTCCAAGCTTTTGACTGGCTTGGTGGAATGATAATGCCCTAAAAGCAACAAGTGGAGTCCCTTGCCAATCTTATTTACCTACCTAAGTTCTGTTCTTCTAATTACATTACCCACCCAGAAACGCCTTTTGGTCAGCCAATAGTATTACTATTCCCTGCATTCTATTGGAATCATATTCCTATACACTTTGCTTTTCATTTCTGGTCATATGCTTCTTGCAGTTATCTTTGAAAGTCATTCTTAGATGCCATTGCTCCTGCGTTTGTAGGCGCTTGATTCTTGCTAGTGGACTCGAAGGCATGGAAGGATTTCGCCAGAGATGGAGCTTGCATGGTCGCCTTACAGATACCAAGTAATTTTTTATCATGCACATCCTTATGTTTTCATAGAGCATGCATGAAAGGCATCTTTTAGCTCTTAATTCTTCTAGGAGATTCGCCATTAATGATTTTAGTGATAGGTCACTTGTTTGATTTCTCCTTACAAATTAAGAGGCGTTTGAGAAATAAGGTATCAAGACTTTTGTTCCAAGGTGGGCTAAAGACAAGGAGAATTGTATGAGATGGGTTAGCCATGGTGCAATGGAAACCAATGGTTGCTCTGATGATGAGTATGAGTAAAGAGATAAAAGGATACTTAAAATAACATAGTGGACTTTGTGAAGAAGGACGTGATAAATGGCAAGTTGATGATTATATGGCTGTAGATGGGATGGAAAGACACATGTAGTTTGCCTCAATTAGTTGATAAATGATTCGCAGGAAAATCCAAGCCCAATTAGTTAGGTTAAGGCTTGTTTGTTTTTAGTTGACTAGTATAGGTTAGGAGTTGATGAATTCGCTTAGGATTTGGCTTATACATCAAATACATTTTTCACCAGAGATCTCTTGTTAAAAAGTAAATGAACAAGATTGCAAAATTGGAGGATAAGGCAACTTATTTTTTTACTAGAAGCAATCTTGTCCATTCATGTTTTAACTGAAAATCTCCAGTGAAAAATTCAATGGATGTAAGCCAAATCCTTTCGCTTAGAGGTGAGAAGTGGTGAAGTACAATGAAAATTCGCGGCAATAGCTTTCTATTTTGTATTAAATCAAGGTTCAAATTTAGGACTTCTGCTATGATACAATGTCAAATGACCAATTATCTCAAAAACTTAAGATGATAAAAAGTGGTGAATTTGATCATTTAGTTAAGAGAAATTATTCATTTCAATATTTTTCTTATCTCATCTTACAAATCAACTATTAGATTTGTAGACTTATGTGGACTCCACACAAATTCAGTGGTAAACCCTACAAATCTAATGGTTGATTTATTGAATTTGTAGGATGATATGGAAAGAATATGAGAAAAATATTGACGTGAATAATTTCTCTTTAGTTAATATTTTAACATTTTGTTCAAGTGATTTCTATAGATTAGTGTAGTGTACCAGATAAATAAATGGTCTGAACCCTACACATTCAACTGCTATTCATGCATAGCAATGAGTAGGTCAAGGATTATTTCTCTTGCATTTTTTCTTGAGTTGCAAAAAGGAAATATTTTGCAAAAAAATATTTATCCTGATTGTTTTTCCTATTCTTGATGCACCAGCTGTTTAGTTTTATGTATTTCTGAACTTTTATCTTCATATTGGCTGCAATCATATAGCTGTACTGGATTAAGTGCAGGAGAAGGTTGGAGTCCTTGAAACAGGGAATGGAGAATAGAAAAAAGGATGAGCCTGTTGGAGGTTCGACTGCCAAAAGATGGTCTTTTTGGTGAAGTGTTCAAGAGGCTTTTCTTCGGTATGATTATTGGACATGCTCAGCACAGCCTGGAACAGAAACATACACCAAGCTCTTAGTAAGCTGACTGTGTTCAGAGTTGGAGTTTATTATGTCATAATTAGCCATCTAGGACATTCGAGTTGGACGTGTTTTGGTGCTAAATAATGCATGAATATCATGAAGTTCTGTTTTATTACTGCAAGTCTGTGAAAGGGTATTGCCTTCAAAAAGCAACAGGTATATATGAATAGCCAGTGTAAATTAGCATATCTTTATGAAGAAAATGGAGATTTCCTTTGTTTCTCTATGTTGAAATTTTCTCACCGAGGTAACGAGAAGCACATTGCCTCTCATTAGCAACCTGTGGATGAACATCAATCTTGTTCCGTTGAATGACAAGACTTAAACATAATAACAGTTATAAAAAAATATTTTCGAGTAAGAATAATTATAAGGCTATTTTTTTCTCTCTATTAGAACCAGTGCATGGGCTCTACTGAATTTGAACTCTTCAATATTCAGTTATTCACAAGCTGCAACTTCATAGTCAAGGATTGTACACCATGTACACATATTTCATTGATGAATGAATCATTTCAAAGTCATGTACAGCTTTCTGATATCTTACACGATTACACCAAAACACTATACAATTAAATTAACCAGGATCTCCTCTAGCCATCCCTCTCTGCCTCTTCCTCTGGAAACCCAGAAGGAAAAAGTGGGGTTAAACCTAATATTATAATTTTAATCTCTGCCATTTCAGTTATCTTTTGTCACGAATCTAAACGAGCATATAGAAAAGCAAAGGAGAACAGTTATCGAAGTTCTAAAATCCATGAGGTACACTCTTGGAGAAGTTGAAATTTCTGATGAATAGCAATGTTCAAGAAAACCTGCATCTTACTCCGGAACTCACTCAAATCTTCTTTGCACCTAAATGAGCCAGCGCATGCACATTGCTCGGCTAAATGTGCAGCTTTCACCTGTTGGCACCGAAGGCACACCAGATCCTGCAAGTGGTAGAGACGTTCTCTCTGTCGTACGATTTGAAGAAGAGCATTCTGCATGATCTCACCATCATAAGGCTGGCCACATTGTGGCACAGCACAGCGCCACTCCTGAGCCAGTAAAGCTGAGTCACGGCATAAGTCCAGGTCTCTGCAGTCGTTGCAGTAGCTATCCAGAAAAATGATAAATAGTAAGTGAATCGTTTGAACCTCGAAAAGGTTAAATATGATAATTGGATCCGAGGGATTAAAAGAGAATGAAAAGAAAAGAACAAAAAAAGTTTTAACTGAGTACATTTTGAGTGTACTAAAAAAGATTTTTTGGAACCTTCTAAGAAAACCTCTTACCTGCAAATGACATTTGGTAAGATGAAGGATGGGCAAGGATCATGAAACTCAGCTTCTGGAGCAAACTCTCTCACATGTACATATTTTAACAGATTCTTTCTCATGACCTGTAGAATAGGGGCACAAGAACAAACTATTACGTCACTGACCAAGCAGACCCATATAGGACATTTCTACCAGTTACACTTTTCAGAAAGAGTTGATCCTCTGAAGATGAAAGTACAGAAGAGTTCAGTTGCAAATGAAATAAAGTTAAGAAGATATTCCGGCAAAATCTGAAGCTTGCATGAGAAAAGAAAATTCCAATAGTTTCAACATCATATGCATGTGTATTGATATATGATTACTGTTTTGTTGTTTGTATATACCAACTAATCAGAAGAGGTTACCGGAATCAGATTCCTCAATTTTTAACATCTAGAGCAGTCTCTCATTCAATTGTCAACTCGCCAGCGAGCATGCAAATTGTTTTTAAAATAATTATTATATGAGGCAGTATGAGGAATTGCATTGACTACATGACAAATGCCTACGTTAGAATTATTTAGTTTCACGACTAGTGGCTGTGACCATTAGTTGATCTGTCTGACATTTTTATTTTTTTTTAATAAGAAAGGAAATGACATTTTAATTTATATAGATACTTCACAGCAATCCCATCATGAAATAGGCTGTCCATGACCAAACTGATGAAAACATATCAAATTTTACCATTAGAGCTTTTAAGTGATGCAATAGTTGTCAAAATTCCTCGTTGAGTACAACCTTGTCAAAACCAGAATTCCAGACAAGATATTGGGGTCAAATATATAAGACAATTAAAACAGTTTTGATAAAATAAAATAAAAAATTATAAAATCTCCAAATGAGCTAAGTACTAGAAAAACAAATTCAGTCAAGGATCCAAGGAAAAACCAAATAAGCAGGCATACATGAAAATAAATATGAACAAAAAAAATTAGGTACGGCTTAATACTTTTTCTATAAAGCAATAACTTCTAGAAATTGGAGAGCACTCCAACAGGAAAAATACCAAGATTTAAAAGGGTAAAAGAAATAGAGAACAGATAAACCCACAAATCACTAGATGAACCATCTAATTACTAGGTTTCTTTGCAAATATGAAGATGTCAAGCATACTGCAGAAATGTTCCGTTGCATCAGACTTAGCATGATGCTTTGAGTCGGAAAATGATTTACAGAATATGGTGCCAAATGAACAAGTATTACCAGAACATCATGTTGAACATTTTGGTCTAGGGCCAGAACAGCACAGACATGCTTAATGAACTCGAGCGCAGCATCCCCTTTGTGGATTTTATCAGTGACTTGTGGGAGCCCGGAAGATATATGCTGGTCATTTTCAGTTCTGTTCATCCCCTTCATATGAAGAATGGTATCGCGAACAATACCCAGAAGTTTGTCTGTGAAGTAAGAGCTGATCTATAGAATGTCAATAAGAAAACAAAAAACAAATTAGTATTTACGCACAATGAGGAATCAAAAAGTCATACAACCTTAGGCTATTAACATTGTCATTCATACCTGCCCTTTAAGATATTCTGTCATATGTGATTCGAAACTCTCAGCAGCTGTAACAGTTACCGATGGGGTGCATGAGTTGCCATCTGGCAAAGAGGTTCTTATTGCAGCTTGCTTTCGTGCATAGCTCCAGGGAATATACATAAACTGAGAGACAATAAAAACAAAATGGTCCTGCAGGAAGCACAGAAGATGATTTAACCACTCAGCATCTGGAAGATGAATCCCCTAAAAGTATAAATTTGTATGATAGTGACATTTAACTAATAGAACTGAAGCATTAGTTTATTAATCTACTAGTTTGCCTTTCATTGGACCGCAAAAACATTACTGAGAAACTTGCCTGAATTTTCTTGGGTAAGTATTCAGCAATATTCCAGCTCGACACAATATCCACTTCAGATTCCTCGTGTATGATATCATCAGCTTTGGCCGGAATTCCACCATAATTATACTATTAAACATTAAAGCAACATGGGTTAATAGGAATAGAGTTCTCTAATGAACATTTATGAACACAAATGATCTTAATAGCCAAAGCACCATAACATCTCCATGTCTCAAATATATATGGCTTTTTTTCCTTAATCAGTTCTCAACTCAACGTTAGCATCAGCGGAAGATTTTTTTTTATAATGCCAGGTGTCAAGATTAAAGGCCCGCGTCAACAGAAGGGATAGCATAATATGTTCCAATGCCACTATAAAACAATTTCAAGATTAAGTCTCTTGACTTATAGTACCCTTCGACGGCTTTGTGTCTTCTTATCGGTTCAACATCGGTTTGTAAGCTTTTAGTAATATAGTAGATACAGCAGACCTGAATTCTCAAAAAGTTCAAGATTGTATCACACTGAATTATGAGAGCTATTGAGATGACGGGCGTTTTTTTTTCTTTTCTTTCTTTTATATTCTTATAATTTTGTAATTAGTTTTATTAGAGGGAAGTTCACATACCCTCCTCAAACTACCACCAATTGATAATGTCCTCCCCAAAATTACCAAAAAAATTGACAATGTCCTCCAATGACAATTAATATATATATATATATATATATATATATATTTTAAAACTTAAACTATTTTATATATATTTTAAAACTTAAAACTATTTTTTAAAAAATAAAAATAAAACCAGGATGTGAAAATTAAAACTATTTTTTATTTTTGAATTTATTGGAGTATTTTTGTCTAATTGAAAGAAATTTAAAAGACATTTTTGTCCTTTTTTTTGGCCTTAGGGGAACATTATCAATGTTTTGATAGTTTAGGGAGGGCATTGTCGCATTTAAAAGTTTGGGAGAGACATTGTCAATTGAGTGGTGGTTTGAGAGGGGTATATGGACTTTTTCCTTTTTATTAAAATGTTTACACCAACATAAGGATCTTCATATTTAAGTCTAGAAACAGTACTGACCCATCCCCAAACAGATACGGACATCAACACATGACTGTAAATGCTTGTATTTAACTCAGGCTCATGCAACCTTAAGCCTAGCCAATTCTACCAATTTCAAGCCAAGGTAAACAATCCGTCAGTTGTAGCTTTACCAATTTCTGTATCAGTGCCTCAAATGCCTCCTAACATGACTACTTTATGCAAATTATTGATGGTGTTCCAAAATTATGAATGTCAAAATATAATGTGAACTCTCCAGTGACATGGACACTTACAGAAGATATTAGAAATACTGAGGTCTAATACTTTAAACTTAGCAAATAAAAAGCCATAAAGATCCTATGTAGTGCAAACTATGTTACAAGGAAGAGGCAAGTGACCAAACCTGATCCATGAAAAGCAGGGAATGCCAGAAGTTCTGTGGCTCAAGCTCAATCCACTCGAAAAGGTCTCTACAAATCAGCAAAGACAGAATTACAGGATGGAAGACAAGAAATAAAATAAATCTACTTGAAAATTCTTGGTTGACACCAACCTGGTTTGTATTGTTTTAAGCAAGCTATCACAGTAAGCTTTGGCAGCAGAGAGATCAAATTTGCCTGTGTCTATAATAACCTTCGAGAAGTTTGCAAAAACAATTGTGGCACCCAATTTCCGAAACTCTGCCAACAATAGTGCAAACACCTTTACCATCACCTGCAGATATTAAGTACAATCAAAAGAATTCATATATCAGTTGACCAGGCCTGCTTTCAGATATAAATTCTCATATTAAATGAATCACCGCATCCTAAAAGGCACAACAATTATGAGAAGGTTACTTGTCTATGAAATCATTTTTCTTTCTTCTTTTTTTCTCTTTTTCTTTATAAGTAGAAAAGAATTTAAGTCGTTATCAAAATTTCCCATTACTTTCTATAAGAGGAATACAAGACAGTTTGATAAGAGAAGGAAGAAAATTAAGACACAAGAATGAATTAGAGCAACTTCTAGCTCTATTTGCACCCTAGACATGATCCAACAAGTATTTACCTTGTGAAGTATGCGGTGAAGAGCTGGGTCATGAAGTTTTGATTGTGGACTGAAATATAAAAGGGAAATCAGTAAAAATTTGTGCCAAAAACAAAAAGTATTCAAATCAAAATTAAAATTCTGCAACCTGCAGAGCCATCGATATAGATGTTGCAATATTGCATCAGCGTATACATTTCCAAATGTGACTGCATCAGCAAGGCACCTTTGGATCAATTGTTTCAGAACACGGAATGCAGGTGCACATGAGGTATCCTCATCAATGCCACCCTGTTCATTTAGAACATGTGCTCCAGAATTCATCTCCTGGTCATATCCAAACAAAGCACCACCTTCCATTTCATTCACTTGGTTGCTTTTCAAAAGACCATTTACAGCTAGGTGATGAATCTTTAGCTCCACAGTTATTTTTCTATATGCGCCAGGATATGTAAGGACTGGTTGATGGACTTCATCAGCAAAACAGGTATCTTCTTCATTAATGCCTCCCAGATCTGGAACACCATCATCAGATATCCAAAGTAACTGTTGCTGCTCACGTAATGCTCTTGAAAAGAAGATATCTGCTGTAAAAATGAGCCAGTCAAGTTCAAAATTCCCTACTGGTACATGGGCATATCTTGAGAGAGAGATTCTCTCATTCAACCACAGGGAGGATGCTGCACACCGTTGCATTCCAATTTTTGCAGCCACTTGTTGCCACCCAAGAACCTGATAGTGACTATCACGAGCATTGGAAGGAATGTTCACACATGGGAAATCATCTAGAGCTCGTATGCCTAACTTCATTGATTGAGCATTTGGGCATTCAATAACAGCAATTGTAGGCCCATGATGTTCATGTTTGTGCTCATTTATTGCTCTTTGCAAAATCTTTTCAGCATCCTTGACATAGCCAACATAATCCACCTTGACAATGACACCATTACTGGGAGGAGGTGGTTCAACAGAAACAGCTTGGCAAGCTTCACGGAATTGTTTCTCAAGAAATGACGGTGATAAATCTTTATTTTGATAAGGATTAACCACCAAAACAGATATTGTTCTTGATGCAGGAAAATACCCAATATAGATAGCTCGGCCTTCAGAGATGCTGTGATACAAGTAAAAGAAAGAGATAGATTGTTCCAGATAAGAACATTCTGTTGTAGTTTTCATGTGAAGTTCACTCAGACTCCAGCCATCCTGAACATTTCGTTTCTTAGCTGTTTTGTCCACCTTACATACACAACCAATCTGGAGTATAGCATTAAACTCCAATGGCACCTTTGTCTCATATATCCCCTGATAAAAGGATTGCATTTTAATCAACCCACTTAAGTAGATATTTCAAATGGAAACTGAAATTGGTAGCATATGAGCAACTCCAGCCCCACTTACAAATGAGTTCTGAACTTTTCTATTTTAACCCTTAGAAGTGGAACTTCTTAGAAACTTTATTTCAAGTTACACGCGCACACACACATAGTATTTATATACATTCATTACACACACACGCACGCGTGCACACAAACCCACTCATATACACACAAATACACGTCTATATCAAGAGTCACAATTACAATAAGTCAAGCTATATCTATTACATTATGAAGAGAATCCCTTTTTATCTTTTTATGTACTTTACATGTTCTCATTACAAAGAAAATAATACTATAAAAAATAATAAGAATGAAGTTATACGAGTCAAGCCAAGTTTATACAAATTCAGCTTGTTTAATAATGAGCCTAATCTTGTGTTCAAAGGTCGACTCATTTATTAAATGAATTGAGACCGAGTCGAGTCTATTCAAGCTAAGTCTATTCGTGAGCGGCTTTGTTCGTTTACAGCCCTAGTTTCAACCAATAAGTTCACTAGAGGTTCTAATTTCTGTATTCACATTTCATAACTAAGATGGATATTCACAGGATCCTTAGAAACTAGCATTGTGGGGGACAAGAGTAATAAGTCATATAAAATTACATAACATACAGTAACCAAAACTCACTCACAAGTTTAGCACAGTTAGGAAATCTTTTGTAGAAGTTTATCCTATTATGCCTTCCCGAGGTTTCTAAAAATAAAAAGCAAAAGAAATTGCATATGATGCCTCTATCACACCTTAAAGAGTTCTTAAGGTCATCTTAAACACAACTAGGCGGAACTTGCTGGACTTCTTGGTGCCTGATTACGGATTGCAACTTGCATAATGGATAATAAAGTCATAAGTGGTACTCATAAGTCTAAAATTTGAGGAAACTTCACTTACACCCCTCAAAGTATAAGCGGTTTTGTAATCATAACCTTGAAGTTTAAAAATTTGCAATGTCGGTATCCCATGTTTCAATCCCTTTTAATTTCACCCATTTTTTGTTAAAATGTCCAAAATGCCCCTTGTTTTTTTTAAAAATGAAACAAGAAAAAGGTTTAAAATTCTGGTGACCCACAGCTGGCCGTGGGTCAATACAAGCTCTTTTTTTTTTGAATTTTCACTTCTTTTTTTTGAATTTTCACTTCTTTTTTTTTTTTTTTTTCTTAAAAAATGGGGCATTTTGGGCATTTTAACAAAAAATGTGAAATTGAAAAGAGC
>NC_081550.1:5621150-5643166 GCF_901000735.1 Corylus avellana
TTCATTGCAGATCTGTTTTTGGTTAATTATTATTTGTTAGGTCAGATCTATTTTCGCATAATATTGTGTGAAACACCTATACATTTAGAATAGGTGTCTTTTGGAGTCGTATATAGAATTTTCATATTGTATTAGATGCACATGGCAATTTGTTCTGCAACTGCACGCCCTTCCATTTGGTTGGAAAGACAAGTTCTTTTATCATATTGTTTACTAAGATAGATACTTAAGTTGACGATTCAGGTGTGTGGCTTTCTATGAGTTTTCCAGTTGAATGGAGGTCAATGTTTGCATAGGTAAGAAATTTCATTTAAGGTATGTCCCTTATGTCACATATATTATTGTGATTATAAAATATGTATAATTACGGTGGTTAGTGATTTATTTCAATTAAAGCATATTCTATGAAATCAAATATTTTGAATTAAATCGTAAATTTAATTCTTGTGAAAACAAATATTTGAATTAATTACTGATTTTATTTTATAGAATCAAATAAGCTGTATTGATTATTTATTTGATTTTTATTCCTTGATGGGAGGAATAATTAAGGTAACAGCTTTAATTGAGGGTCTCTGACCTACCTATAAATAAGGCATGTGTATTCCATCAATTTGCACTCACTAGTAAGCATAGGTTAGAAGAACCTCTCAATAATTTTTAGTTTTTCAAATTTTATTGCTGTGAAGCTGTTTTTCAATTGGCTTAAGCAAAACATAGCTAGAAGTATTTATATAATTATTCATTCTGCTGCTAATTTTATTGTCAATTAGCATTTAATTATATATAGAATTCTTCCGGCATATGCTACTTCATTTCATTGATCAAAATACTTCTCACCTGCTTAATAATCCTTATACAGGTAATTGGTGAGAGTGATGCTCCTCCAGGTGGATGTGCAGTATCTGTTGTAAATGAAAACCTTTCTGTTTATCTTGAACTTCAAGGAACTCTTTTTCCTGAAGCAGAACTCGAAAAGATCAGGAAGAAGATGGACGAGATTCAAAAGTATGATTCTAAGTGGCCTTCTCAACTGGGGGGTGCCGTCTTCGGTTTGAACTCCATATTGCTGAATGTTGGGAAGGCATAAAAACTGTGTAAAAAATTGTCAAAGAAAGGCAAATTTTGTCGAATATATTGTTCTTACGTGAATTATTAATTTGAAATATGATTTTTTTTTTTTTATCCTACTAAAATCTTGCAGGCAACATGACAAGCTGTCAAAGATGATGAATGTTTCTGGCTTCAGAGAATAGGTTCCTACCCACATTCATCAAGAGAATGTTGCGAAGCTAACCTCCCTCATGCAGGAGCGTTTGTCTCTCGAAGAAGCAGGCCAACATATTGAAGCTCAAGCGTCGAGCAATGGTCAATGAAGATGATTGACTGTTTTATTTGTCGGTTTTCTTGGTCTTTGGAACCTGACAGGGACCCATTTTTGGTCAAAATGAAGCAAATGGATATACCAAAAGAAGAAATTAAAAGGTCTGGACGACTGGACGTCATTGTATTTTCTGCAGGAGGCATTTGATACCGCCGCCTAGTGTTATGACTAGATTATGTGTTAACGTCATGGAGCATTTATTGTTTTTGGAAATTTAATTATATATCAATGACGTGCTTTTAGGGCTGTTAAGTGAGCGAAGCGTCTCGCGAGCAAGCTCGGGCTCGGCTCGCATAAGCTCGGCTCGTGCTCGACTCGAATATTAAATGAAGCACTTCATGAACACAAATCCTGGCTCGAATATTAAAAGAAGCAAGCTCGGCTCGACTCGGCTAAGCTCGTGAACAGCTCGTATAAGCTCGAGTGTGTGTGTGTATATATATATATAAACTAAGTAATAGATAATTAATTATAAATCTCATAATTATTAAAACCTTAAAATTGCATTTATATTTAAGCGTTAGAGAATGAAAAATTCTAGACCTTTCGTGATGAAAGAGAGAGAGAGCAATCATTAAAAAAACCTCGATTCAATTAGAGCAGATTCAAACGAAAGGAAAAAGAATCAAGCAGAAACTATTGAGGGAGATTGCGAAAGGCATAAACTATTGATGAATCAAACAGACCCAAACACTATCACTACATGTCTGGTGAGTGAGAGTGAGAGAGTGGGAAATGAGAGTTTAGGTGGAAGATCCGTTGTGACTGGTGAGGGGGATTGAGAGAGAGACGTTAAAAACATTTTTTTTTGTAGGGGGTGTTGTCCCAATGCAATCTGAATGCAACCTGTTAACTTGTCCCACATTGTTAAGAAAACATCAATCTCCAAGTTTACTTATCTATAAAATGATGCATATCCTCTCTTTGAAACCAAATGCCTTGCTGTATTGACTCAGGCTCCATACTTGACTAGCCAGGCTAAGTAAATACTCATATGCAAACTAACTTCTTAAGCCATTTAAGAGTGCTTGAAGTTAAAAAAAAATTTAAAACAAAAACATTAAATATAAGAGCCAGCTCGCGAGCTGGTTCGGCTCGACTTATTATTAGCTCGAGCTCGATTTTTTTGGCTCGCCCTTGAGCTCGAGCTCGAGCTCGATTTCAGTAATATTCGCCAAACCAAAGCTTGAAACAAGGAAACTATCAAAGCTTCGACCGTTCATAAGTTTAACCTTTTATCAAACTATTTTCTAGGGTTTAAAATTTAGTCACTTCTTAAAAAATGCTATGATATCAAAACGCTCATTTTGTATGTCCGTCATTAGGATTTTTTAACAGAAATTTTGACACTTGAGTTTATGATCACATCAAACCCTAGAAAACATTAGCAACAACCAAAAAAATAAAATAGGATGTGAAAATGAGTATTCAGTGTCGTGAAAATTAACATTACTTGGAATATACAATAGTGGTGATTTTGTGGTTTCAAGAAAATCTTCGAAGTGGTTAGGTGTACATTAGGCATAGGTTCAAATCTTGCAATGTAAATCTTCATGCCTATAAACTACCATGAGTCACAGTGATGTCTTAATGGACTTGTGATTTGAGGGAGTGCCTAACCACTTTGATTGCAACGATTAAAAAATCTTATAAATACATGTTAACACATTTTTTGGTTTTCAGGGGCCTTTACCGATTGCTACTAATTGAATCCCGCAAAAGAGACAAAAATAAAGCAAAGAGCTTGTTAGAGCGAGTCAGCAGGAGATAGCCTAAGTTAGTTATCACCTAGAGATGAATAATGACAAAATATGTTGTTTTGATGTTAAATTGCCAAAAAAGATCAACTTTGTGTCAAATAGATTATGGTGCTTGCTTCCTTTGATTTAAGGAGTTGATAGAACGTTAATCATGTTCAAAGTACTACAGCTTGTCAAATCGTTGTGTTCATACTTTAATACTGCAAAATAGGAATTGTAGCTCATTAATAGCATACCTGCTCAAGGTCTAATCAATTAATGGCAAGATCTCAAAAAGAATGCTGATTTGACAAGTTGGATAGCGCAATCAGAATGAACAATTAGGAGGTGTTTGACAAATGGGATGGCCTAAACACTGTAGTTAATGTAGATTGATGTGAAAAAAAGTAAAAATGTTTGGTATAAAAAAAATGAAAAAGTGGTATAGAAAAGTGAAAAAGTTTTGTTTTGTAGTGATTTTTTTATTTGAATAATAATAAAAAGTAAATGATTTGATATTAAAAGTGAAAAAATTAGAATGTTTTGATGTTAATTTTTTTGGGAAATTGTGATGAACAGTATTTGCTCCCAGTTTAATGACAAGTTGACAACTGTGAGCTAGTTGTTGTATTCCCGACTAAGGATTAGGATTTGGAGATAGCGATCATAGGCAGTTGTTCTTGATTGCTAGTGGGCCGGTATGGGCCAAACTTTCTAATTGGAATCTAGGCTTATGAGTGGAGGCTCAGTTCCCAACAATATCCATGGTGAAAGGGGGTGGTTGGTATAGGTAAAAATAATAATTTTTAAGGGTATTTTTTTATTTTTTATTTTATTTTATTTTCATATCGGCCCTAGCAACACAATTTATTAGCCTTTGGCCCTTGCCCATATTAAACCTTACCTCCGTCCCCCTGCCCATGGTTGATTACACCTTATACTCTACCTTGGCATTAAATATATCATCACGTCCAAACAATTAGAAATAAATTGAGAAACTTATTACTAAAGGAGCAAAGTTTTCTTTTAAATTGAGTCAGAACAATTTTTTTTTGTTTTCAATTAAATATTTATTTATTTATTTTGCATGTCTGCTCAAGGGAGAGGAGAATTCGAAGTAATAATCTTTACTTCATGAGGTATGGTTCTCAAACGATTAAGCTACCCTTTAGAAACAATTAAGTATATTAAATTGACATGTGGTGCTTACTACTAAATAATTAAATTTATTTGATAAGTTTTATTGCTTAATTTTTTCACAATATAGCACCACGTGACACTCATAATTTGTAAATGGGCTGTAACAAAAATTGTGGGCGTCAATATTCAGTCATGGCATGGCATGTTGTGTAAAATACGTTCCAAACAAAATTTTTTTTTTTTCCTAAAGGTCTGTCAGTTTCCTCACTCGATACTCTCCGCGGACATTTGCGCTGGTACGCTCGTTCTCTCTCTCTCTCTGCGCCATGGGGTCTTCATATGAGTTGTTCTGATCCGCAGTCGTATTGAAAATATCAAGAAACCACTTCGTTTCCGACCACATGGGATCAAGATTTTGTGGCTTTATATACTTTAATCGTAATGGAACACTAAAAAATGGGTCTAAGCTATGCCGTTTATCTGTTCGATGAAATGCTCCAATAATCTGTGTGTTTGTTTGTCTATAAAAAAAAAAAAAAAAAAAAAAGTGTGTTTGTGTGTTTCTCTTTGCTTTAATATAGATTTGGTCCTGTGTATAAAATGGGCAACCTTTTTATCTGTTACTTGTTTCAAAATTATTTAGCTAACTTATTAAAATCCTTACTGTGTAGTTGTTGCTTTTTAAAGTTCATTCCTTCCTCTGGTATTTTCTTGAAGTTTCTTATTCTGTGTTTTGTGTCTGATGGTTTCCAGGTTCCATTGCCCCACTTGTAATTTAATTGATCATTGGGTTTTGGTAGTGGAAGGGTGACAAGGCAGCAATCATGGATGGTAAGGGAAACCTAACACTTACTTACCTGATAGTTTTCTCATGTGTTCTTCAGTGAATTAAGTATTGATGTACAGCTATCCACTTCCAAGATACTTTTTGTTTTAATTTTAATTTTTTAATTTTATTTTATTTATTTATTTATTTTTATGGATATTTTGCTCGAAAATGGTTTTGGGATTTTATGGAGTTAGAAACTTATTTTCACGAGAAGTGTAGGGAAATAAAAATATATTTTTGAGTACTGGAGTTCCCTAAACTTTCTGTTGCCGTTGTCAAGTTATATTTACATGACGTGTAACAGAATCTGCAAGTTTATTGGAAATCTGTGGACATGCAATCTGTTTGTTCCTTTATCTAATGTGTGAGATTTTAAGTACATTTACCCAATTGATAACTGAAGAAACAGATATATGTGAATGTGTTATAATATAATTCCTGATGTCAGGTCAACTTCTATTTATATAGCATGCGGAGTTTTGGTTTTTTCAAGAATTGTAGTATAAGCTTCTATATTTATAAAATGTCAGCATTATGAGACGTTCTAAAGCAGCTGGCTTCAAACCAAAGCCGTACCATTCATGAATATATAACTTGCTAAGTCTTTTTGTAATGCCAGTGCCATATTGGGTTATTAGGAAATTTATAGCCAATGGTGTTAATTTAGCAAATACTTAGTTCTTTTCCACCTCATATCCAATAATATTTGCCTAAAAGTCTTGGCTTTAGGCAATGCTTTGAGGTTTACTCCTCAATCTATTGAGATCTAAATGCCTTGCCTGATTTCTTTTGCATATTAAGAATACCGGTGAGAATGACACAGCTTGTTCATCCTAAAGGAAAAATTGCTTTTGAGCATATAACTAAGTTACTCATGAATTTGTTGTGGTGTTTGTGAGCTTCAGTTGATTCACAACCAACTATGGAGGAGACTATTCTGGTTGGTGACGATCTGATGATGGGGCCACCATCACCTCTCATTCCACCAGAAATTGCCTCTCATGTGCTTGAAGGAGTTGATTTATGTGATGGGATTCTGAGGAATCTATTTTTGTGTAAGTTTTTCATTTTTATTTATTTGGTTGGATTTACTCTTGCTTTGGTAAAACCTATTTTCTGTCATTGTTTTTTATCTTTTATAATTCTAGGACAGAATACCAATCAATAATAATTTTCTACACTGTGATGCAGGCTTGCAAATCAATGACATTGAGCCTTTCTGTCAAGATGAGATTGCTTTGTATCGACAATGCACTGAAAGAAGGGTGAGAATATTGTTATTCTGCTTCTCTTATTTTCCGAGTTCAATGTTTATTGTGTTGATGAATTTTTGGACCTGTAACTCAGTATTCCACAGAACTCTAAACTTTATCAACTATTTAATGTTTGTTGTTTGCAGGATAAGAAAATAAGACAACGACTTCAAGATAGTGAGCGCAAATTGGGTTTATCAATGCCTTTAGATGAAGCAAGGGAGAGAGCTGCTCAACTTGAATCAGAAGTTACATCACTAGATAGGTATTTTTCTAGATGATGGGCTGTTTTTCTTCAAGTGATTATTATCTCGCAAGGTCTTCTTTTTTATTTATTTATTATTATTATTTTTTTTGTTTCTTGTTAATAATGATGTGCAAAGCAAGTAATACTGATTCCAGCAATGGGCAATAGAGATTGTTCCATGCTTGTGTCTCCTCCTATGCTAAACTTAGATAACCATCAACCTTTCTGGCATTGAATTTATCTTCATATCTTTCCCATTAATGTAGAGTTCCTTAGCATAGTGTAACCTAAATTAGAAATGAAACTCCATGTCTGCTAAGTATAATGTAGATGCGTGCAAAAGGAAATTTTCAACTATTCATAATAAGGTAGAATAAAATGCAAAGGGCATCTTTCAATCCTTAGGCACACCGTTGATATCATACTAGAGTGTAGTCTCTATATACCTCAAACTACAAGAGTTCACCAGTATCAGCTTTTGTGCGCATATTAATAGGGTTATAGCCAGTGATATGGAGTAGTTTAATCACTTACTGCTATTACAGCTACTCCTATGATCATGCTTTAAAAGTCTTCTTCGAAATATACTTCCCCCCCCCCACCCCCCAAAAAAAAAAAAAAATCTAATCATATGTATGAGGGTTTGAGCACCCAAATCCTCGTAACCACCACATATTATTTTGATATAAGCATGATTAGAACTTCTGAGGATTAATATGATTGTGACCAAAAGTTTTACACTGACTGTCAACCCAAAGTATTTACCTTTCTCCAAGCTTTTGACTGGCTTGGTGGAATGATAATGCCCTAAAAGCAACAAGTGGAGTCCCTTGCCAATCTTATTTACCTACCTAAGTTCTGTTCTTCTAATTACATTACCCACCCAGAAACGCCTTTTGGTCAGCCAATAGTATTACTATTCCCTGCATTCTATTGGAATCATATTCCTATACACTTTGCTTTTCATTTCTGGTCATATGCTTCTTGCAGTTATCTTTGAAAGTCATTCTTAGATGCCATTGCTCCTGCGTTTGTAGGCGCTTGATTCTTGCTAGTGGACTCGAAGGCATGGAAGGATTTCGCCAGAGATGGAGCTTGCATGGTCGCCTTACAGATACCAAGTAATTTTTTATCATGCACATCCTTATGTTTTCATAGAGCATGCATGAAAGGCATCTTTTAGCTCTTAATTCTTCTAGGAGATTCGCCATTAATGATTTTAGTGATAGGTCACTTGTTTGATTTCTCCTTACAAATTAAGAGGCGTTTGAGAAATAAGGTATCAAGACTTTTGTTCCAAGGTGGGCTAAAGACAAGGAGAATTGTATGAGATGGGTTAGCCATGGTGCAATGGAAACCAATGGTTGCTCTGATGATGAGTATGAGTAAAGAGATAAAAGGATACTTAAAATAACATAGTGGACTTTGTGAAGAAGGACGTGATAAATGGCAAGTTGATGATTATATGGCTGTAGATGGGATGGAAAGACACATGTAGTTTGCCTCAATTAGTTGATAAATGATTCGCAGGAAAATCCAAGCCCAATTAGTTAGGTTAAGGCTTGTTTGTTTTTAGTTGACTAGTATAGGTTAGGAGTTGATGAATTCGCTTAGGATTTGGCTTATACATCAAATACATTTTTCACCAGAGATCTCTTGTTAAAAAGTAAATGAACAAGATTGCAAAATTGGAGGATAAGGCAACTTATTTTTTTACTAGAAGCAATCTTGTCCATTCATGTTTTAACTGAAAATCTCCAGTGAAAAATTCAATGGATGTAAGCCAAATCCTTTCGCTTAGAGGTGAGAAGTGGTGAAGTACAATGAAAATTCGCGGCAATAGCTTTCTATTTTGTATTAAATCAAGGTTCAAATTTAGGACTTCTGCTATGATACAATGTCAAATGACCAATTATCTCAAAAACTTAAGATGATAAAAAGTGGTGAATTTGATCATTTAGTTAAGAGAAATTATTCATTTCAATATTTTTCTTATCTCATCTTACAAATCAACTATTAGATTTGTAGACTTATGTGGACTCCACACAAATTCAGTGGTAAACCCTACAAATCTAATGGTTGATTTATTGAATTTGTAGGATGATATGGAAAGAATATGAGAAAAATATTGACGTGAATAATTTCTCTTTAGTTAATATTTTAACATTTTGTTCAAGTGATTTCTATAGATTAGTGTAGTGTACCAGATAAATAAATGGTCTGAACCCTACACATTCAACTGCTATTCATGCATAGCAATGAGTAGGTCAAGGATTATTTCTCTTGCATTTTTTCTTGAGTTGCAAAAAGGAAATATTTTGCAAAAAAATATTTATCCTGATTGTTTTTCCTATTCTTGATGCACCAGCTGTTTAGTTTTATGTATTTCTGAACTTTTATCTTCATATTGGCTGCAATCATATAGCTGTACTGGATTAAGTGCAGGAGAAGGTTGGAGTCCTTGAAACAGGGAATGGAGAATAGAAAAAAGGATGAGCCTGTTGGAGGTTCGACTGCCAAAAGATGGTCTTTTTGGTGAAGTGTTCAAGAGGCTTTTCTTCGGTATGATTATTGGACATGCTCAGCACAGCCTGGAACAGAAACATACACCAAGCTCTTAGTAAGCTGACTGTGTTCAGAGTTGGAGTTTATTATGTCATAATTAGCCATCTAGGACATTCGAGTTGGACGTGTTTTGGTGCTAAATAATGCATGAATATCATGAAGTTCTGTTTTATTACTGCAAGTCTGTGAAAGGGTATTGCCTTCAAAAAGCAACAGGTATATATGAATAGCCAGTGTAAATTAGCATATCTTTATGAAGAAAATGGAGATTTCCTTTGTTTTTCTATGTTGAAATTTTCTCACCGAGGTAACGAGAAGCACATTGCCTCTCATTAGCAACCTGTGGATGAACATCAATCTTGTTCCGTTGAATGACAAGACTTAAACATAATAACAGTTATAAAAAAATATTTTCGAGTAAGAATAATTATAAGGCTATTTTTTTCTCTCTATTAGAACCAGTGCATGGGCTCTACTGAATTTGAACTCTTCAATATTCAGTTATTCACAAGTTGCAACTTCATAGTCAAGGATTGTACACCATGTACACATATTTCATTGATGAATGAATCATTTCAAAGTCATGTACAGCTTTCTGATATCTTACACGATTACACCAAAACACTATACAATTAAATTAACCAGGATCTCCTCTAGCCATCCCTCTCTGCCTCTTCCTCTGGAAACCCAGAAGGAAAAAGTGGGGTTAAACCTAATATTATAATTTTAATCTCTGCCATTTCAGTTATCTTTTGTCACGAATCTAAACGAGCATATAGAAAAGCAAAGGAGAACAGTTATCGAAGTTCTAAAATCCATGAGGTACACTCTTGGAGAAGTTGAAATTTCTGATGAATAGCAATGTTCAAGAAAACCTGCATCTTACTCCGGAACTCACTCAAATCTTCTTTGCACCTAAATGAGCCAGCACATGCACATTGCTCGGCTAAATGTGCAGCTTTCACCTGTTGGCACCGAAGGCACACCAGATCCTGCAAGTGGTAGAGACGTTCTCTCTGTCGTACGATTTGAAGAAGAGCATTCTGCATGATCTCACCATCATAAGGCTGGCCACATTGTGGCACAGCACAGCGCCACTCCTGAGCCAGTAAAGCTGAGTCACGGCATAAGTCCAGGTCTCTGCAGTCGTTGCAGTAGCTATCCAGAAAAATGATAAATAGTAAGTGAATCGTTTGAACCTCGAAAAGGTTAAATATGATAATTGGATCCGAGGGATTAAAAGAGAATGAAAAGAAAAGAACAAAAAAAGTTTTAACTGAGTACATTTTGAGTGTACTAAAAAAGATTTTTTGGAACCTTCTAAGAAAACCTCTTACCTGCAAATGACATTTGGTAAGATGAAGGATGGGCAAGGATCATGAAACTCAGCTTCTGGAGCAAACTCTCTCACATGTACATATTTTAACAGATTCTTTCTCATGACCTGTAGAATAGGGGCACAAGAACAAACTATTACGTCACTGACCAAGCAGACCCATATAGGACATTTCTACCAGTTCCACTTTTCAGAAAGAGTTGATCCTCTGAAGATGAAAGTACAGAAGAGTTCAGTTGCAAATGAAATAAAGTTAAGAAGATATTCCGGCAAAATCTGAAGCTTGCATGAGAAAAGAAAATTCCAATAGTTTCAACATCATATGCATGTGTATTGATATATGATTACTGTTTTGTTGTTTGTATATACCAACTAATCAGAAGAGGTTACCGGAATCAGATTCCTCAATTTTTAACATCTAGAGCAGTCTCTCATTCAATTGTCAACTCGCCAGCGAGCATGCAAATTGTTTTTAAAATAATTATTATATGAGGCAGTATGAGGAATTGCATTGACTACATGACAAATGCCTACGTTAGAATTATTTAGTTTCACGACTAGTGGCTGTGACCATTAGTTGATCTGTCTGACATTTTTATTTTTTTTTAATAAGAAAGGAAATGACATTTTAATTTATATAGATACTTCACAGCAATCCCATCATGAAATAGGCTGTCCATGACCAAACTGATGAAAACATATCAAATTTTACCATTAGAGCTTTTAAGTGATGCAATAGTTGTCAAAATTCCTCGTTGAGTACAACCTTGTCAAAACCAGAATTCCAGACATGATATTGGGGTCAAATATATAAGACAATTAAAACAGTTTTGATAAAATAAAATAAAAAATTATAAAATCTCCAAATGAGCTAAGTACTAGAAAAACAAATTCAGTCAAGGATCCAAGGAAAAACCAAATAAGCAGGCATACATGAAAATAATATGAACAAAAAAAATTAGGTACGGCTTAATACTTTTTCTATAAAGCAATAACTTCTAGAAATTGGAGAGCACTCCAACAGGAAAAATACCAAGATTTAAAAGGGTAAAAGAAATAGAGAACAGATAAACCCACAAATCACTAGATGAACCATCTAATTACTAGGTTTCTTTGCAAATATGAAGATGTCAAGCATACTGCAGAAATGTTCCGTTGCATCAGACTTAGCATGATGCTTTGAGTCGGAAAATGATTTACAGAATATGGTGCCAAATGAACAAGTATTACCAGAACATCATGTTGAACATTTTGGTCTAGGGCCAGAACAGCACAGACATGCTTAATGAACTCGAGCGCAGCATCCCCTTTGTGGATTTTATCAGTGACTTGTGGGAGCCCGGAAGATATATGCTGGTCATTTTCAGTTCTGTTCATCCCCTTCATATGAAGAATGGTATCGCGAACAATACCCAGAAGTTTGTCTGTGAAGTAAGAGCTGATCTATAGAATGTCAATAAGAAAACAAAAAACAAATTAGTATTTACGCACAATGAGGAATCAAAAAGTCATACAACCTTAGGCTATTAACATTGTCATTCATACCTGCCCTTTAAGATATTCTGTCATATGTGATTCGAAACTCTCAGCAGCTGTAACAGTTACCGATGGGGTGCATGAGTTGCCATCTGGCAAAGAGGTTCTTATTGCAGCTTGCTTTCGTGCATAGCTCCAGGGAATATACATAAACTGAGAGACAATAAAAACAAAATGGTCCTGCAGGAAGCACAGAAGATGATTTAACCACTCAGCATCTGGAAGATGAATCCCCTAAAAGTATAAATTTGTATGATAGTGACATTTAACTAATAGAACTGAAGCATTAGTTTATTAATCTACTAGTTTGCCTTTCATTGGACCGCAAAAACATTACTGAGAAACTTGCCTGAATTTTCTTGGGTAAGTATTCAGCAATATTCCAGCTCGACACAATATCCACTTCAGATTCCTCGTGTATGATATCATCAGCTTTGGCCGGAATTCCACCATAATTATACTATTAAACATTAAAGCAACATGGGTTAATAGGAATAGAGTTCTCTAATGAACATTTATGAACACAAATGATCTTAATAGCCAAAGCACCATAACATCTCCATGTCTCAAATATATATATATATATATATATATATATATATATATATTAAAACTTAAACTATTTTATATATATTTTAAAACTTAAAACTATTTTTTAAAAAATAAAAATAAAACCAGGATGTGAAAATTAAAACTATTTTTTATTTTTTATTTTTTATTTTTGAATTTATTGGAGTATTTTTGTCTAATTGAAAGAAATTTAAAAGACATTTTTGTCCTTTTTTTTGGCCTTAGGGGAACATTATCAATGTTTTGATAGTTTAGGGAGGGCATTGTCGCATTTGAAAGTTTGGGAGAGACATTGTCAATTGATGGTGGTTTGAGAGGGGTATATGGACTTTTTCCTTTTTATTAAAATGTTTACACCAACATAAGGATCTTCGTATTTAAGTCTAGAAACAGTACTGACCCATCCCCAAACAGATACGGACATCAACACATGACTGTAAATGCTTGTATTTAACTCAGGCTCATGCAACCTTAAGCCTAGCCAATTCTACCAATTTCAAGCCAAGGTAAACAATCCGTCAGTTGTAGCTTTACCAATTTCTGTATCAGTGCCTCAAATGCCTCCTAACATGACTACTTTATGCAAATTATTGATGGTGTTCCAAAATTATGAATGTCAAAATATAATGTGAACTCTCCAGTGACATGGACACTTACAGAAGATATTAGAAATACTGAGGTCTAATACTTTAAACTTAGCAAATAAAAAGCCATAAAGATCCTATGTAGTGCAAACTATGTTACAAGGAAGAGGCAAGTGACCAAACCTGATCCATGAAAAGCAGGGAATGCCAGAAGTTCTGTGGCTCAAGCTCAATCCACTCGAAAAGGTCTCTACAAATCAGCAAAGACAGAATTACAGGATGGAAGACAAGAAATAAAATAAATCTACTTGAAAATTCTTGGTTGACACCAACCTGGTTTGTATTGTTTTAAGCAAGCTATCACAGTAAGCTTTGGCAGCAGAGAGATCAAATTTGCCTGTGTCTATAATAACCTTCGAGAAGTTTGCAAAAACAATTGTGGCACCCAATTTCCGAAACTCTGCCAACAATAGTGCAAACACCTTTACCATCACCTGCAGATATTAAGTACAATCAAAAGAATTCATATATCAGTTGACCAGGCCTGCTTTCAGATATAAATTCTCATATTAAATGAATCACCGCATCCTAAAAGGCACAACAATTATGAGAAGGTTACTTGTCTATGAAATCATTTTTCTTTCTTCTTTTTTTCTCTTTTTCTTTATAAGTAGAAAAGAATTTAAGTCGTTATCAAAATTTCCCATTACTTTCTATAAGAGGAATACAAGAGAGTTTGATAAGAGAAGGAAGAAAATTAAGACACAAGAATGAATTAGAGCAACTTCTAGCTCTATTTGCACCCTAGACATGATCCAACAAGTATTTACCTTGTGAAGTATGCGGTGAAGAGCTGGGTCATGAAGTTTTGATTGTGGACTGAAATATAAAAGGGAAATCAGTAAAAATTTGTGCCAAAAACAAAAAGTATTCAAATCAAAATTAAAATTCTGCAACCTGCAGAGCCATCGATATAGATGTTGCAATATTGCATCAGCGTATACATTTCCAAATGTGACTGCATCAGCAAGGCACCTTTGGATCAATTGTTTCAGAACACGGAATGCAGGTGCACATGAGGTATCCTCATCAATGCCACCCTGTTCATTTAGAACATGTGCTCCAGAATTCATCTCCTGGTCATATCCAAACAAAGCACCACCTTCCATTTCATTCACTTGGTTGCTTTTCAAAAGACCATTTACAGCTAGGTGATGAATCTTTAGCTCCACAGTTATTTTTCTATATGCGCCAGGATATGTAAGGACTGGTTGATGGACTTCATCAGCAAAACAGGTATCTTCTTCATTAATGCCTCCCAGATCTGGAACACCATCATCAGATATCCAAAGTAACTGTTGCTGCTCACGTAATGCTCTTGAAAAGAAGATATCTGCTGTAAAAATGAGCCAGTCAAGTTCAAAATTCCCTACTGGTACATGGGCATATCTTGAGAGAGAGATTCTCTCATTCAACCACAGGGAGGATGCTGCACACCGTTGCATTCCAATTTTTGCAGCCACTTGTTGCCACCCAAGAACCTGATAGTGACTATCACGAGCATTGGAAGGAATGTTCACACATGGGAAATCATCTAGAGCTCGTATGCCTAACTTCATTGATTGAGCATTTGGGCATTCAATAACAGCAATTGTAGGCCCATGATGTTCATGTTTGTGCTCATTTATTGCTCTTTGCAAAATCTTTTCAGCATCCTTGACATAGCCAACATAATCCACCTTGACAATGACACCATTACTGGGAGGAGGTGGTTCAACAGAAACAGCTTGGCAAGCTTCACGGAATTGTTTCTCAAGAAATGACGGTGATAAATCTTTATTTTGATAAGGATTAACCACCAAAACAGATATTGTTCTTGATGCAGGAAAATACCCAATATAGATAGCTCGGCCTTCAGAGATGCTGTGATACAAGTAAAAGAAAGAGATAGATTGTTCCAGATAAGAACATTCTGTTGTAGTTTTCATGTGAAGTTCACTCAGACTCCAGCCATCCTGAACATTTCGTTTCTTAGCTGTTTTGTCCACCTTACATACACAACCAATCTGGAGTATAGCATTAAACTCCAATGGCACCTTTGTCTCATATATCCCCTGATAAAAGGATTGCATTTTAATCAACCCACTTAAGTAGATATTTCAAATGGAAACTGAAATTGGTAGCATATGAGCAACTCCAGCCCCACTTACAAATGAGTTCTGAACTTTTCTATTTTAACCCTTAGAAGTGGAACTTCTTAGAAACTTTATTTCAAGTTACACGCGCACACACACATAGTATTTATATACATTCATTACACACACACGCACGCGTGCACACAAACCCACTCATATACACACAAATACACGTCTATATCAAGAGTCACAATTACAATAAGTCAAGCTATATCTATTACATTATGAAGAGAATCCCTTTTTATCTTTTTATGTACTTTACATGTTCTCATTACAAAGAAAATAATACTATAAAAAATAATAAGAATGAAGTTATACGAGTCAAGCCAAGTTTATACAAATTCAGCTTGTTTAATAATGAGCCTAATCTTGTGTTCAAAGGTCGACTCATTTATTAAATGAATTGAGACCGAGTCGAGTCTATTCAAGCTGAGTCTATTCGTGAGCGGCTTTGTTCGTTTACAGCCCTAGTTTCAACCAATAAGTTCACTAGAGGTTCTAATTTCTGTATTCACATTTCATAACTAAGATGGATATTCACAGGATCCTTAGAAACTAGCATTGTGGGGGACAAGAGTAATAAGTCATATAAAATTACATAACATACAGTAACCAAAACTCACTCACAAGTTTAGCACAGTTAGGAAATCTTTTGTAGAAGTTTATCCTATTATGCCTTCCCGAGGTTTCTAAAAATAAAAAGCAAAAGAAATTGCATATGATGCCTCTATCACACCTTAAAGAGTTCTTAAGGTCATCTTAAACACAACTAGGCGGAACTTGCTGGACTTCTTGGTGCCTGATTACGGATTGCAACTTGCATAATGGAAATAAAGTCATAAGTGGTACTCATAAGTCTAAAATTTGAGGAAACTTCACTTACACCCCTCAAAGTATAAGCGGTTTTGTAATCATAACCTTGAAGTTTAAAAATTTGCAATGTCGGTATCCCATGTTTCAATCCCTTTTAATTTCACCCATTTTTTGTTAAAATGTCCAAAATGCCCCTTGTTTTCTAAAAAAATGAAACAAGAAAAAGGTTTAAAATTCTGGTGACCCACAGCTGGCCGTGGGTCAATACAAGCTCTTTTTTTTTTGAATTTTCACTTCTTTTTTTTTTTTTTCTTAAAAAATGGGGCATTTTGGGCATTTTAACAAAAAATGTGAAATTGAAAAGAGCTAAAACATAACACCGACATTGAAAATTTTTAAACTTTGAGGTGATGTCAACATAAGTTGTACCTTGTTTTTTCTTTTGCTAGCTCAAGGACAGTGTTAAGTGCTAATAAATTTGAAGTTGCAGCAATACATTATATGTTGAAACAGTAATGTTAGTTTGCCATCTGCAAACAAAACACCCCACATTGCTGTTAATGCACAATCAGAAAACATTAAACCACAAACCATATAGGAGATTTCCTAACATATGTCCATTGATTTGTAGCCAACATGATAATGCAAGTACAATTACCATGAAACAGAAGTTTTAGAAACTTGTGACATTTACAATAGATGACGACTAGTAATATAACAAATCATGCACAGGGTACACAAACAAGAACTATAAATGATTATTTTATTTTATTTTATTTCATTTCTGAAATGATAAGTATACACGGATTAGGGTATGCTGACCTCAACTTCAGGGTCTGCAAGGAGGGCTGCAAGCTTTTTGCTATATTTTCTAAATTGATCTTCGTTGATGATAACCTATTAAAATTCATCAAAGAGGAAGAAAATTAAACCACAAATACCATGCAAATGAAAAAAAAAAAAAAAAGGTAAAAGGACCATCGTTATAACTTTAAAAGCCATAACACCAGACATACCTCGTACAAGTTATAGCTATGCCTTCCATGAGGAAGAATCTTGTTTACACGCCTTCCCAGAAATTCTTCTGTTACAGGTGCTTTTGAGTTGAGGTAAAATACTCTAGAAACAGTCATAGGAATCTTAAGCATGATTCCTTCTACAGCAACCCAGGCAAAAAATTGGCCATTCTCTGAACTTGGAACTAGCTGTATAATCTGAATGAGAGAAAGATGAGCTTAAGCTTTCAAATACTAATCATTTCATCCAAGTTTCAAGTGTTCAAAATGAACTTAAATCACATTACCTGCCAGTGGCAGCGTGTTAGGGCTACTTCAGGCCTCCTAAAGTATGAACTGACACCAGATCTGCCCTGAGTATCTTTCTGATTTATCCCACTACCCAGCAGTTCAGAAACACCATTACCACGGAGTGGAGTCCGTGAATTGCTCAATCTGTCAAGGTCACAGACATTTAACTAAGTAGTAGATATTAACGCCTTCGGGTAAAATATATCTAAGCTTACATAAGGAGACACCCACATCGCAGAAGGTCGAATAAAGATTAAGGGCCAGTAATGTTTTTCCTATGAAATTTGGATGGTTATAATCACATACAATCTAAGCCACAAATCAGTCATTTGGAAGGCCACCAAAAAGTGGAGAATAGATAAGTTTGACCTTTCAGTTAAATTATTATATGCCAAACACAAATGGAAATTCTATTTCATTTCATAAATAATTTTATCTAAAACTCTGGTTACTTGAACGCTGTTTATTTGATCTATTGTAAGGAAGAAAACTCAAAATAGAAGATAATCTACTATGCAAATCTCTAAATCTGTATGAACAACATTTTGTACCATATCTCAACCTGTATGGAAATTTTCCAAGACATCAAAATGAGCTTTTATGTGTAGGTAACAAAGAACGTACCTTTGCCTCTTCCTCCTCTCCAAATTATCTTTCCACTTTCTTTTCTTCAGTTCAAGCCATCCCCGATAATCAACATTTCTGTCAATATTTTCAGAAGAGCGAGCATTTTCTTGTAACGGTAGAGACTCTTGAAGCACATTTTCACTATGATCAGTTTGTTGTTGCAGGGAGCCTACTTGGCCATTTGTCTTGGCCGAATGTTGTCCATTATTAACTTCGTAGGTACGAACAATAGGTCTAGGTCCATTTATAGAACTGCTGCTTTTGTTTCGGAAGTCTTCCAAATCTTCGACAATTTTTTCATTCATCAAACTATTGGTTTCAACAGCATCAATATTCTTTTTTAACAAACCATTCCTGTTCAATGAGCTGAACATATCAACTAATTTGCGTTGTCGAAACTTGTCCTCCTTCTCACGAACCTTTTTATGCAGCCAATCAGGATGGACTACCCTAGGAACAGGATTCACAACCTGAAGAATTGAAATCATCAAACAGAAGGCACACAAAAGAGAAAGGGAGGTAGATAACTTTGATGAATAACAAAGAACCAACAAAACCTTTTGCATTGCTGCAGGAATGGTAATAATTTTCTGAATTGATGAACTAAGCCTCTGCTTGTAATAAGACCAGTCAATAATGGATCGAATGCCAACATCTGATGAAATCTTGCACCATTTCCGGACATAAAACTTCATTATCTCTGCAAGTTTGAAGACGTGCCTGCTTTCTTTAGTAAATAAACAGCAAGAAATGAAATTCAAGAAAACCATGGCAGAACTTTACCAGCATCAGTTTCAAATATTGCAACAGGAACAGCACGCTCACTTACAGGTGTTCCCTACTCACATAACAGAAAAACAATCCTCCAATTAAAATAACCCCACAAAATAAAAGAAAGAAGAAAAAAAGGAGACTTGAAAAATTAAAAATAATTTTATTTTTTGATAAATATGCTGTGTATTAGAATACCAGTAACTGAAATAGCAAAGCGAGATGAAATAAGCACATCAGTAATCCATATCACTGAGAGAATCTACGAGAAGTAACAACATCATCTAATGAGTAGTCCTTCCAAACTTTTTAGGAAATAAGTAATGTATAAAACAAATGGTGTAAGCTAAAGAAAACAACAGATGAGAAAAAATAGTTTATGTTTATGACATAACTATTATAAGACACATGGAATCTCTCCTTAAGAAGTCATAACGAAAAAGAAAGAAAACCTTGAGAGAAAGAACATGTAGCAGAATGGACAATAACTATCAGGTTCAAATTTGTGATATTGGAATCTTGAGGGCATCTTTTTCCTACTTACCAAGAATCTTCCTATGTATCTGCTATCTAATACATCCTCACCTGGTATGGGAAATTAAAGCGACTTTGTTTCTGATGTATCCAGACTTGTATAAGCATGAGAAGCTTAAGAAATTGGCATGTGCAGCATTTAACAAAGCTAACTAACCTAACTCTCACAGGGCAAACTTAAAAGAAGAAGATGATTATGATGATAGCTGAAAGTTTCCATCAAATTAAGTTAAAGTACACTTCAGTGAGAACCAATAGACCATACAAGAGAATGAGATAAAGGATGTATTATCGAGTGATTGATTTACTAGCCTCGATGAAGTAGAATTTTTACATGATGCGTAGAATATGATAGCTCAAGTGAGTGTACCAGTGAAGTTGCAAAATAGCAACTAAAATCAAGCTCAGAATTCCAAATAATTTTTGTTGTGGTCAGAAGCATGAAAGACGATGAGTCAAAAAAGTAGTTGAAAACACTCAGGCAAAGAGAAGTTTGTGGCCCAAATAGTGATGTTTCTGATGGTGACAAGGGCAGAAAAGCAATTATGATGGGATAAATCATGTTGGCTTTGCTGCCACAGTTGCTGATGATTCATGAGGCCCTGAAGAGTACAAAATTGCTCTTTCATTATTCCACTTGGAACGATTTTCACAGAAAATCCCATCTCAGTAGTGCAAAATAGATCAGCTACCCATATTGGGTGAAAGTCAACACAAGGCACAGAATGCCAGATCGACTATCATGATACCCTTCTAGAGCTGGTATAACATAGCCCCTGGTATTTTACCTAAACACTCCAGAAAGAAGGAACTGACAAATAACCTTCCCTCATTGTTTTACTGCCAGTGAGGACTGTACATTTATGCACTATCAGGCAACATAATCAATTTTGGGGACAATATAGACACTGTATTGCTATTATATTGACTTCACTACAGCAATAAATTCTGGAAGACTTTATTTGCAATGATACTCATCTAAACAAAACTCTAAATCCAACCAGATAATGTCCGCTACTATAACCTTTTCCCAAGGATATAAACTATTTTTTTAAAACTTTTATTATGTATGGATGCATACTACCCATACTGAAACCTATTCCTGATTGTTCACTTGATTTTGCAGACAATGACCCTATGATATCAGAAGATAAGAAAGTTCATAGGCTAAGTACACACCACATAAAAGGATCCATAATGCATCCATTTCCAGTGCTAAAATCAAGAACATACTTTAGGTTCACATGCAACGACATACTGGCAGCGGAGTCCCTTATCTTTAACCATTGTATCACCAAGAAAATCAGCAAGGCGTCTTGCTGTGGTCACTGCACATGACTTTTGTTCACCATAGTCAACTAAGGACTTGCTCATAGTGCTTGATTCTGATATGTAATCAAGCAGCTCACTGTCCACAACATCCTTTCCTTGATTCTGAGAGAAGAAACAAAAGAAAATAAAGGAAAAAAAAAAAACTGAGCAATCCCTGACTGAAACCTGAAATAATCATACAACTTTGAACATCCTCAATTATCAATAAAATAAAAGGAGAGAAAAAAAGGGTTCTACAAGTAACCCCAGAGCTATACTTTAAACGCAGCAACATGTGATACTAAAAAACAATACATCAAATTGTTTGCGTACATCAAGAAGATCAAGCCAGCGGTTTGCGACAGAAGCTACAGCTGAATAGCATTCCTCTAGGGTGGATCCATGGAGAAACTTATCGAAGAGCTCAGCCTGCAAATAAGAAAGTATTTTACATATAGAAGAAGACAATCTGGAAAAAGTTAAGTCAAATGGATCTAAAGTGACTACTAAAATGAACATAGTGTTGGTTCTTTTTTCTTTTCAGTCTGTAGAAAAAGTTGGCTGCATACAGCATCAACAAAGGTCTCTCATGATAAACCACAGTGAAGAAGAAACAAGCCCCACTCTATAGCAGGTAACAAGTGGGGGCATATTAAAATAAGAGATTACCTGGAAAACTTTGATGAGCTTCAGCTCACCTCTACGCTTGATCTCAAAACCTTTAAGCTCAGCAAGGGTTCCATCATCATTAAAAACAGCATAACGCTTCTTAATTAGGATTCCTTCTTCCTTAGACGCAGGAAGAATCATTGCCTACATGGAAAATTAAGCAGATGACTAACACAAATATAATGAAGAACAAATTCATAGTTAAAATCCATATTCAACATTACCTTGTATGGTCCATCCACTTCAAATTCAATTGAGCATTCACTATGAGTTTTATATATTTTGTTGATAGGATCTGATAGTGTCTGTAAAACACAGTCGTTAGAACTTCAGGAAATGCTGTAGTTAACACAGGCAACCATAGTTATACACAATATATTAAGCATAAACAGAATGGCACAAAATACACCAGGAAGTAAACAATCAAGAAAAAGGTTCCAAGCTGACCTGGTATTGATCATTTGTATTGTTTCTAGCCACATCAACATTAAGCATAACACACGGATATGAAATTGTCAGCTTCTTCTTCAAGTCTCTGAAATATACATTTCCCATAAGGCAGTCAGTGTCTTTAGATATTCAACAACCATAGTCTCAAAAATCAGA
>NC_081550.1:5643266-5661495 GCF_901000735.1 Corylus avellana
TGGATTAAGTGCAGGAGAAGGTTGGAGTCCTTGAAACAGGGAATGGAGAATAGAAAAAAGGATGAGCCTGTTGGAGGTTCGACTGCCAAAAGATGGTCTTTTTGGTGAAGTGTTCAAGAGGCTTTTCTTCGGTATGATTATTGGACATGCTCAGCACAGCCTGGAACAGAAACATACACCAAGCTCTTAGTAAGCTGACTGTGTTCAGAGTTGGAGTTTATTATGTCATAATTAGCCATCTAGGACATTCGAGTTGGACGTGTTTTGGTGCTAAATAATGCATGAATATCATGAAGTTCTGTTTTATTACTGCAAGTCTGTGAAAGGGTATTGCCTTCAAAAAGCAACAGGTATATATGAATAGCCAGTGTAAATTAGCATATCTTTATGAAGAAAATGGAGATTTCCTTTGTTTCTCTATGTTGAAATTTTCTCACCGAGGTAACGAGAAGCACATTGCCTCTCATTAGCAACCTGTGGATGAACATCAATCTTGTTCCGTTGAATGACAAGACTTAAACATAATAACAGTTATAAAAAAATATTTTCGAGTAAGAATAATTATAAGGCTATTTTTTTCTCTCTATTAGAACCAGTGCATGGGCTCTACTGAATTTGAACTCTTCAATATTCAGTTATTCACAAGCTGCAACTTCATAGTCAAGGATTGTACACCATGTACACATATTTCATTGATGAATGAATCATTTCAAAGTCATGTACAGCTTTCTGATATCTTACACGATTACACCAAAACACTATACAATTAAATTAACCAGGATCTCCTCTAGCCATCCCTCTCTGCCTCTTCCTCTGGAAACCCAGAAGGAAAAAGTGGGGTTAAACCTAATATTATAATTTTAATCTCTGCCATTTCAGTTATCTTTTGTCACGAATCTAAACGAGCATATAGAAAAGCAAAGGAGAACAGTTATCGAAGTTCTAAAATCCATGAGGTACACTCTTGGAGAAGTTGAAATTTCTGATGAATAGCAATGTTCAAGAAAACCTGCATCTTACTCCGGAACTCACTCAAATCTTCTTTGCACCTAAATGAGCCAGCGCATGCACATTGCTCGGCTAAATGTGCAGCTTTCACCTGTTGGCACCGAAGGCACACCAGATCCTGCAAGTGGTAGAGACGTTCTCTCTGTCGTACGATTTGAAGAAGAGCATTCTGCATGATCTCACCATCATAAGGCTGGCCACATTGTGGCACAGCACAGCGCCACTCCTGAGCCAGTAAAGCTGAGTCACGGCATAAGTCCAGGTCTCTGCAGTCGTTGCAGTAGCTATCCAGAAAAATGATAAATAGTAAGTGAATCGTTTGAACCTCGAAAAGGTTAAATATGATAATTGGATCCGAGGGATTAAAAGAGAATGAAAAGAAAAGAACAAAAAAAGTTTTAACTGAGTACATTTTGAGTGTACTAAAAAAGATTTTTTGGAACCTTCTAAGAAAACCTCTTACCTGCAAATGACATTTGGTAAGATGAAGGATGGGCAAGGATCATGAAACTCAGCTTCTGGAGCAAACTCTCTCACATGTACATATTTTAACAGATTCTTTCTCATGACCTGTAGAATAGGGGCACAAGAACAAACTATTACGTCACTGACCAAGCAGACCCATATAGGACATTTCTACCAGTTACACTTTTCAGAAAGAGTTGATCCTCTGAAGATGAAAGTACAGAAGAGTTCAGTTGCAAATGAAATAAAGTTAAGAAGATATTCCGGCAAAATCTGAAGCTTGCATGAGAAAAGAAAATTCCAATAGTTTCAACATCATATGCATGTGTATTGATATATGATTACTGTTTTGTTGTTTGTATATACCAACTAATCAGAAGAGGTTACCGGAATCAGATTCCTCAATTTTTAACATCTAGAGCAGTCTCTCATTCAATTGTCAACTCGCCAGCGAGCATGCAAATTGTTTTTAAAATAATTATTATATGAGGCAGTATGAGGAATTGCATTGACTACATGACAAATGCCTACGTTAGAATTATTTAGTTTCACGACTAGTGGCTGTGACCATTAGTTGATCTGTCTGACATTTTTATTTTTTTTTAATAAGAAAGGAAATGACATTTTAATTTATATAGATACTTCACAGCAATCCCATCATGAAATAGGCTGTCCATGACCAAACTGATGAAAACATATCAAATTTTACCATTAGAGCTTTTAAGTGATGCAATAGTTGTCAAAATTCCTCGTTGAGTACAACCTTGTCAAAACCAGAATTCCAGACAAGATATTGGGGTCAAATATATAAGACAATTAAAACAGTTTTGATAAAATAAAATAAAAAATTATAAAATCTCCAAATGAGCTAAGTACTAGAAAAACAAATTCAGTCAAGGATCCAAGGAAAAACCAAATAAGCAGGCATACATGAAAATAATATGAACAAAAAAAATTAGGTACGGCTTAATACTTTTTCTATAAAGCAATAACTTCTAGAAATTGGAGAGCACTCCAACAGGAAAAATACCAAGATTTAAAAGGGTAAAAGAAATAGAGAACAGATAAACCCACAAATCACTAGATGAACCATCTAATTACTAGGTTTCTTTGCAAATATGAAGATGTCAAGCATACTGCAGAAATGTTCCGTTGCATCAGACTTAGCATGATGCTTTGAGTCGGAAAATGATTTACAGAATATGGTGCCAAATGAACAAGTATTACCAGAACATCATGTTGAACATTTTGGTCTAGGGCCAGAACAGCACAGACATGCTTAATGAACTCGAGCGCAGCATCCCCTTTGTGGATTTTATCAGTGACTTGTGGGAGCCCGGAAGATATATGCTGGTCATTTTCAGTTCTGTTCATCCCCTTCATATGAAGAATGGTATCGCGAACAATACCCAGAAGTTTGTCTGTGAAGTAAGAGCTGATCTATAGAATGTCAATAAGAAAACAAAAAACAAATTAGTATTTACGCACAATGAGGAATCAAAAAGTCATACAACCTTAGGCTATTAACATTGTCATTCATACCTGCCCTTTAAGATATTCTGTCATATGTGATTCGAAACTCTCAGCAGCTGTAACAGTTACCGATGGGGTGCATGAGTTGCCATCTGGCAAAGAGGTTCTTATTGCAGCTTGCTTTCGTGCATAGCTCCAGGGAATATACATAAACTGAGAGACAATAAAAACAAAATGGTCCTGCAGGAAGCACAGAAGATGATTTAACCACTCAGCATCTGGAAGATGAATCCCCTAAAAGTATAAATTTGTATGATAGTGACATTTAACTAATAGAACTGAAGCATTAGTTTATTAATCTACTAGTTTGCCTTTCATTGGACCGCAAAAACATTACTGAGAAACTTGCCTGAATTTTCTTGGGTAAGTATTCAGCAATATTCCAGCTCGACACAATATCCACTTCAGATTCCTCGTGTATGATATCATCAGCTTTGGCCGGAATTCCACCATAATTATACTATTAAACATTAAAGCAACATGGGTTAATAGGAATAGAGTTCTCTAATGAACATTTATGAACACAAATGATCTTAATAGCCAAAGCACCATAACATCTCCATGTCTCAAATCCCATGCTTTTTCCCTAATCAGTTCTCAACTCAACGCTCTCGCAACTAACTTTGGAAGATTTTTTTATAATGCCAGGTGTCAAAGATTAAGGCATAACGTGTCAACAGAGGGATAGCAATATGTTCAATGCCACTATAAAACAATACTTCAAGATTAAAGTCTCTGACACTTATAGTACCCTAGACGGGGCTTTGTCTTCTTACTGTGTTCCAGCATCGGGTTTGTGCTTTAGTAATATAGTAGATACAGTGAACCCTCTAATTCTCAAAAGTTCAAGATTGTATCCACTCTCGAATTCATGAGAGCTTCCAATGAGATGACAGACGTTTTCTTTTTTCTTTCTTTATATTCTTATAATTTGTAATTAGTTTTATTAGGGGAAAGTTCACAATTTCCTCAAACTACACACTCCACTGACATATGTCCTCCCCTCAAAATTACTTCTGGGAAAATTGACAATGTCCTCCCAATGACAATTAATAATTTTAATATATATATATATATATATATATTTTAAAACTTAAACTATTTTATATATATTTTAAAACTTAAAACTATTTTTTAAAAAATAAAAATAAAACCAGGATGTGAAAATTAAAACTATTTTTTATTTTTGAATTTATTGGAGTATTTTTGTCTAATTGAAAGAAATTTAAAAGACATTTTTGTCCTTTTTTTTGGCCTTAGGGGAACATTATCAATGTTTTGATAGTTTAGGGAGGGCATTGTCGCATTTAAAAGTTTGGGAGAGACATTGTCAATTGAGTGGTGGTTTGAGAGGGGTATATGGACTTTTTCCTTTTTATTAAAATGTTTACACCAACATAAGGATCTTCATATTTAAGTCTAGAAACAGTACTGACCCATCCCCAAACAGATACGGACATCAACACATGACTGTAAATGCTTGTATTTAACTCAGGCTCATGCAACCTTAAGCCTAGCCAATTCTACCAATTTCAAGCCAAGGTAAACAATCCGTCAGTTGTAGCTTTACCAATTTCTGTATCAGTGCCTCAAATGCCTCCTAACATGACTACTTTATGCAAATTATTGATGGTGTTCCAAAATTATGAATGTCAAAATATAATGTGAACTCTCCAGTGACATGGACACTTACAGAAGATATTAGAAATACTGAGGTCTAATACTTTAAACTTAGCAAATAAAAAGCCATAAAGATCCTATGTAGTGCAAACTATGTTACAAGGAAGAGGCAAGTGACCAAACCTGATCCATGAAAAGCAGGGAATGCCAGAAGTTCTGTGGCTCAAGCTCAATCCACTCGAAAAGGTCTCTACAAATCAGCAAAGACAGAATTACAGGATGGAAGACAAGAAATAAAATAAATCTACTTGAAAATTCTTGGTTGACACCAACCTGGTTTGTATTGTTTTAAGCAAGCTATCACAGTAAGCTTTGGCAGCAGAGAGATCAAATTTGCCTGTGTCTATAATAACCTTCGAGAAGTTTGCAAAAACAATTGTGGCACCCAATTTCCGAAACTCTGCCAACAATAGTGCAAACACCTTTACCATCACCTGCAGATATTAAGTACAATCAAAAGAATTCATATATCAGTTGACCAGGCCTGCTTTCAGATATAAATTCTCATATTAAATGAATCACCGCATCCTAAAAGGCACAACAATTATGAGAAGGTTACTTGTCTATGAAATCATTTTTCTTTCTTCTTTTTTTCTCTTTTTCTTTATAAGTAGAAAAGAATTTAAGTCGTTATCAAAATTTCCCATTACTTTCTATAAGAGGAATACAAGAGAGTTTGATAAGAGAAGGAAGAAAATTAAGACACAAGAATGAATTAGAGCAACTTCTAGCTCTATTTGCACCCTAGACATGATCCAACAAGTATTTACCTTGTGAAGTATGCGGTGAAGAGCTGGGTCATGAAGTTTTGATTGTGGACTGAAATATAAAAGGGAAATCAGTAAAAATTTGTGCCAAAAACAAAAAGTATTCAAATCAAAATTAAAATTCTGCAACCTGCAGAGCCATCGATATAGATGTTGCAATATTGCATCAGCGTATACATTTCCAAATGTGACTGCATCAGCAAGGCACCTTTGGATCAATTGTTTCAGAACACGGAATGCAGGTGCACATGAGGTATCCTCATCAATGCCACCCTGTTCATTTAGAACATGTGCTCCAGAATTCATCTCCTGGTCATATCCAAACAAAGCACCACCTTCCATTTCATTCACTTGGTTGCTTTTCAAAAGACCATTTACAGCTAGGTGATGAATCTTTAGCTCCACAGTTATTTTTCTATATGCGCCAGGATATGTAAGGACTGGTTGATGGACTTCATCAGCAAAACAGGTATCTTCTTCATTAATGCCTCCCAGATCTGGAACACCATCATCAGATATCCAAAGTAACTGTTGCTGCTCACGTAATGCTCTTGAAAAGAAGATATCTGCTGTAAAAATGAGCCAGTCAAGTTCAAAATTCCCTACTGGTACATGGGCATATCTTGAGAGAGAGATTCTCTCATTCAACCACAGGGAGGATGCTGCACACCGTTGCATTCCAATTTTTGCAGCCACTTGTTGCCACCCAAGAACCTGATAGTGACTATCACGAGCATTGGAAGGAATGTTCACACATGGGAAATCATCTAGAGCTCGTATGCCTAACTTCATTGATTGAGCATTTGGGCATTCAATAACAGCAATTGTAGGCCCATGATGTTCATGTTTGTGCTCATTTATTGCTCTTTGCAAAATCTTTTCAGCATCCTTGACATAGCCAACATAATCCACCTTGACAATGACACCATTACTGGGAGGAGGTGGTTCAACAGAAACAGCTTGGCAAGCTTCACGGAATTGTTTCTCAAGAAATGACGGTGATAAATCTTTATTTTGATAAGGATTAACCACCAAAACAGATATTGTTCTTGATGCAGGAAAATACCCAATATAGATAGCTCGGCCTTCAGAGATGCTGTGATACAAGTAAAAGAAAGAGATAGATTGTTCCAGATAAGAACATTCTGTTGTAGTTTTCATGTGAAGTTCACTCAGACTCCAGCCATCCTGAACATTTCGTTTCTTAGCTGTTTTGTCCACCTTACATACACAACCAATCTGGAGTATAGCATTAAACTCCAATGGCACCTTTGTCTCATATATCCCCTGATAAAAGGATTGCATTTTAATCAACCCACTTAAGTAGATATTTCAAATGGAAACTGAAATTGGTAGCATATGAGCAACTCCAGCCCCACTTACAAATGAGTTCTGAACTTTTCTATTTTAACCCTTAGAAGTGGAACTTCTTAGAAACTTTATTTCAAGTTACACGCGCACACACACATAGTATTTATATACATTCATTACACACACACGCACGCGTGCACACAAACCCACTCATATACACACAAATACACGTCTATATCAAGAGTCACAATTACAATAAGTCAAGCTATATCTATTACATTATGAAGAGAATCCCTTTTTATCTTTTTATGTACTTTACATGTTCTCATTACAAAGAAAATAATACTATAAAAAATAATAAGAATGAAGTTATACGAGTCAAGCCAAGTTTATACAAATTCAGCTTGTTTAATAATGAGCCTAATCTTGTGTTCAAAGGTCGACTCATTTATTAAATGAATTGAGACCGAGTCGAGTCTATTCAAGCTGAGTCTATTCGTGAGCGGCTTTGTTCGTTTACAGCCCTAGTTTCAACCAATAAGTTCACTAGAGGTTCTAATTTCTGTATTCACATTTCATAACTAAGATGGATATTCACAGGATCCTTAGAAACTAGCATTGTGGGGGACAAGAGTAATAAGTCATATAAAATTACATAACATACAGTAACCAAAACTCACTCACAAGTTTAGCACAGTTAGGAAATCTTTTGTAGAAGTTTATCCTATTATGCCTTCCCGAGGTTTCTAAAAATAAAAAGCAAAAGAAATTGCATATGATGCCTCTATCACACCTTAAAGAGTTCTTAAGGTCATCTTAAACACAACTAGGCGGAACTTGCTGGACTTCTTGGTGCCTGATTACGGATTGCAACTTGCATAATGGATAATAAAGTCATAAGTGGTACTCATAAGTCTAAAATTTGAGGAAACTTCACTTACACCCCTCAAAGTATAAGCGGTTTTGTAATCATAACCTTGAAGTTTAAAAATTTGCAATGTCGGTATCCCATGTTTCAATCCCTTTTAATTTCACCCATTTTTTGTTAAAATGTCCAAAATGCCCCTTGTTTTCTAAAAAAATGAAACAAGAAAAAGGTTTAAAATTCTGGTGACCCACAGCTGGCCGTGGGTCAATACAAGCTCTTTTTTTTTTGAATTTTCACTTCTTTTTTTTTTTTTTCTTAAAAAATGGGGCATTTTGGGCATTTTAACAAAAAATGTGAAATTGAAAAGAGCTAAAACATAACACCGACATTGAAAATTTTTAAACTTTGAGGTGATGTCAACATAAGTTGTACCTTGTTTTTTCTTTTGCTAGCTCAAGGACAGTGTTAAGTGCTAATAAATTTGAAGTTGCAGCAATACATTATATGTTGAAACAGTAATGTTAGTTTGCCATCTGCAAACAAAACACCCCACATTGCTGTTAATGCACAATCAGAAAACATTAAACCACAAACCATATAGGAGATTTCCTAACATATGTCCATTGATTTGTAGCCAACATGATAATGCAAGTACAATTACCATGAAACAGAAGTTTTAGAAACTTGTGACATTTACAATAGATGACAACTAGTAATATAACAAATCATGCACAGGGTACACAAACAAGAACTATAAATGATTATTTTATTTTATTTTATTTCATTTCTGAAATGATAAGTATACACGGATTAGGGTATGCTGACCTCAACTTCAGGGTCTGCAAGGAGGGCTGCAAGCTTTTTGCTATATTTTCTAAATTGATCTTCGTTGATGATAACCTATTAAAATTCATCAAAGAGGAAGAAAATTAAACCACAAATACCATGCAAATGAAAAAAAAAAAAAAAAGGTAAAAGGACCATCGTTATAACTTTAAAAGCCATAACACCAGACATACCTCGTACAAGTTATAGCTATGCCTTCCATGAGGAAGAATCTTGTTTACACGCCTTCCCAGAAATTCTTCTGTTACAGGTGCTTTTGAGTTGAGGTAAAATACTCTAGAAACAGTCATAGGAATCTTAAGCATGATTCCTTCTACAGCAACCCAGGCAAAAAATTGGCCATTCTCTGAACTTGGAACTAGCTGTATAATCTGAATGAGAGAAAGATGAGCTTAAGCTTTCAAATACTAATCATTTCATCCAAGTTTCAAGTGTTCAAAATGAACTTAAATCACATTACCTGCCAGTGGCAGCGTGTTAGGGCTACTTCAGGCCTCCTAAAGTATGAACTGACACCAGATCTGCCCTGAGTATCTTTCTGATTTATCCCACTACCCAGCAGTTCAGAAACACCATTACCACGGAGTGGAGTCCGTGAATTGCTCAATCTGTCAAGGTCACAGACATTTAACTAAGTAGTAGATATTAACGCCTTCGGGTAAAATATATCTAAGCTTACATAAGGAGACACCCACATCGCAGAAGGTCGAATAAAGATTAAGGGCCAGTAATGTTTTTCCTATGAAATTTGGATGGTTATAATCACATACAATCTAAGCCACAAATCAGTCATTTGGAAGGCCACCAAAAAGTGGAGAATAGATAAGTTTGACCTTTCAGTTAAATTATTATATGCCAAACACAAATGGAAATTCTATTTCATTTCATAAATAATTTTATCTAAAACTCTGGTTACTTGAACGCTGTTTATTTGATCTATTGTAAGGAAGAAAACTCAAAATAGAAGATAATCTACTATGCAAATCTCTAAATCTGTATGAACAACATTTTGTACCATATCTCAACCTGTATGGAAATTTTCCAAGACATCAAAATGAGCTTTTATGTGTAGGTAACAAAGAACGTACCTTTGCCTCTTCCTCCTCTCCAAATTATCTTTCCACTTTCTTTTCTTCAGTTCAAGCCATCCCCGATAATCAACATTTCTGTCAATATTTTCAGAAGAGCGAGCATTTTCTTGTAACGGTAGAGACTCTTGAAGCACATTTTCACTATGATCAGTTTGTTGTTGCAGGGAGCCTACTTGGCCATTTGTCTTGGCCGAATGTTGTCCATTATTAACTTCGTAGGTACGAACAATAGGTCTAGGTCCATTTATAGAACTGCTGCTTTTGTTTCGGAAGTCTTCCAAATCTTCGACAATTTTTTCATTCATCAAACTATTGGTTTCAACAGCATCAATATTCTTTTTTAACAAACCATTCCTGTTCAATGAGCTGAACATATCAACTAATTTGCGTTGTCGAAACTTGTCCTCCTTCTCACGAACCTTTTTATGCAGCCAATCAGGATGGACTACCCTAGGAACAGGATTCACAACCTGAAGAATTGAAATCATCAAACAGAAGGCACACAAAAGAGAAAGGGAGGTAGATAACTTTGATGAATAACAAAGAACCAACAAAACCTTTTGCATTGCTGCAGGAATGGTAATAATTTTCTGAATTGATGAACTAAGCCTCTGCTTGTAATAAGACCAGTCAATAATGGATCGAATGCCAACATCTGATGAAATCTTGCACCATTTCCGGACATAAAACTTCATTATCTCTGCAAGTTTGAAGACGTGCCTGCTTTCTTTAGTAAATAAACAGCAAGAAATGAAATTCAAGAAAACCATGGCAGAACTTTACCAGCATCAGTTTCAAATATTGCAACAGGAACAGCACGCTCACTTACAGGTGTTCCCTACTCACATAACAGAAAAACAATCCTCCAATTAAAATAACCCCACAAAATAAAAGAAAGAAGAAAAAAAGGAGACTTGAAAAATTAAAAATAATTTTATTTTTTGATAAATATGCTGTGTATTAGAATACCAGTAACTGAAATAGCAAAGCGAGATGAAATAAGCACATCAGTAATCCATATCACTGAGAGAATCTACGAGAAGTAACAACATCATCTAATGAGTAGTCCTTCCAAACTTTTTAGGAAATAAGTAATGTATAAAACAAATGGTGTAAGCTAAAGAAAACAACAGATGAGAAAAAATAGTTTATGTTTATGACATAACTATTATAAGACACATGGAATCTCTCCTTAAGAAGTCATAACGAAAAAGAAAGAAAACCTTGAGAGAAAGAACATGTAGCAGAATGGACAATAACTATCAGGTTCAAATTTGTGATATTGGAATCTTGAGGGCATCTTTTTCCTACTTACCAAGAATCTTCCTATGTATCTGCTATCTAATACATCCTCACCTGGTATGGGAAATTAAAGCGACTTTGTTTCTGATGTATCCAGACTTGTATAAGCATGAGAAGCTTAAGAAATTGGCATGTGCAGCATTTAACAAAGCTAACTAACCTAACTCTCACAGGGCAAACTTAAAAGAAGAAGATGATTATGATGATAGCTGAAAGTTTCCATCAAATTAAGTTAAAGTACACTTCAGTGAGAACCAATAGACCATACAAGAGAATGAGATAAAGGATGTATTATCGAGTGATTGATTTACTAGCCTCGATGAAGTAGAATTTTTACATGATGCGTAGAATATGATAGCTCAAGTGAGTGTACCAGTGAAGTTGCAAAATAGCAACTAAAATCAAGCTCAGAATTCCAAATAATTTTTGTTGTGGTCAGAAGCATGAAAGACGATGAGTCAAAAAAGTAGTTGAAAACACTCAGGCAAAGAGAAGTTTGTGGCCCAAATAGTGATGTTTCTGATGGTGACAAGGGCAGAAAAGCAATTATGATGGGATAAATCATGTTGGCTTTGCTGCCACAGTTGCTGATGATTCATGAGGCCCTGAAGAGTACAAAATTGCTCTTTCATTATTCCACTTGGAACGATTTTCACAGAAAATCCCATCTCAGTAGTGCAAAATAGATCAGCTACCCATATTGGGTGAAAGTCAACACAAGGCACAGAATGCCAGATCGACTATCATGATACCCTTCTAGAGCTGGTATAACATAGCCCCTGGTATTTTACCTAAACACTCCAGAAAGAAGGAACTGACAAATAACCTTCCCTCATTGTTTTACTGCCAGTGAGGACTGTACATTTATGCACTATCAGGCAACATAATCAATTTTGGGGACAATATAGACACTGTATTGCTATTATATTGACTTCACTACAGCAATAAATTCTGGAAGACTTTATTTGCAATGATACTCATCTAAACAAAACTCTAAATCCAACCAGATAATGTCCGCTACTATAACCTTTTCCCAAGGATATAAACTATTTTTTTAAAACTTTTATTATGTATGGATGCATACTACCCATACTGAAACCTATTCCTGATTGTTCACTTGATTTTGCAGACAATGACCCTATGATATCAGAAGATAAGAAAGTTCATAGGCTAAGTACACACCACATAAAAGGATCCATAATGCATCCATTTCCAGTGCTAAAATCAAGAACATACTTTAGGTTCACATGCAACGACATACTGGCAGCGGAGTCCCTTATCTTTAACCATTGTATCACCAAGAAAATCAGCAAGGCGTCTTGCTGTGGTCACTGCACATGACTTTTGTTCACCATAGTCAACTAAGGACTTGCTCATAGTGCTTGATTCTGATATGTAATCAAGCAGCTCACTGTCCACAACATCCTTTCCTTGATTCTGAGAGAAGAAACAAAAGAAAATAAAGGAAAAAAAAAAACTGAGCAATCCCTGACTGAAACCTGAAATAATCATACAACTTTGAACATCCTCAATTATCAATAAAATAAAAGGAGAGAAAAAAAGGGTTCTACAAGTAACCCCAGAGCTATACTTTAAACGCAGCAACATGTGATACTAAAAAACAATACATCAAATTGTTTGCGTACATCAAGAAGATCAAGCCAGCGGTTTGCGACAGAAGCTACAGCTGAATAGCATTCCTCTAGGGTGGATCCATGGAGAAACTTATCGAAGAGCTCAGCCTGCAAATAAGAAAGTATTTTACATATAGAAGAAGACAATCTGGAAAAAGTTATGTCAAATAGATCTAAAGTGACTACTAAAATGAACATAGTGTTGGTTCTTTTTTCTTTTCAGTCTGTAGAAAAAGTTGGCTGCATACAGCATCAACAAAGGTCTCTCATGATAAACCACAGTGAAGAAGAAACAAGCCCCACTCTATAGCAGGTAACAAGTGGGGGCATATTAAAATAAGAGATTACCTGGAAAACTTTGATGAGCTTCAGCTCACCTCTACGCTTGATCTCAAAACCTTTAAGCTCAGCAAGGGTTCCATCATCATTAAAAACAGCATAACGCTTCTTAATTAGGATTCCTTCTTCCTTAGACGCAGGAAGAATCATTGCCTACATGGAAAATTAAGCAGATGACTAACACAAATATAATGAAGAACAAATTCATAGTTAAAATCCATATTCAACATTACCTTGTATGGTCCATCCACTTCAAATTCAATTGAGCATTCACTATGAGTTTTATATATTTTGTTGATAGGATCTGATAGTGTCTGTAAAACAGTCGTTAGAACTTCAGGAAATGCTGTAGTTAACACAGGCAACCATAGTTATACACAATATATTAAGCATAAACAGAATGGCACAAAATACACCAGGAAGTAAACAATCAAGAAAAAGGTTCCAAGCTGACCTGGTATTGATCATTTGTATTGTTTCTAGCCACATCAACATTAAGCATAACACACGGATATGAGATTGTCAGCTTCTTCTTCAAGTCTCTGAAATATACATTTCCCATAAGGCAGTCAGTGTCTTTAGATATTCAACAACCATAGTCTCAAAAATCAGAATGAAAACTTGTATAATGCCGATAAATTTGGCAACAAGTGGCACAAATAAAATGAATTCAATGTAATTGATGAGGATTTTGACGCCTGCTGTATTTAATAAGTGCAATAACTATGTAAACCATGAAGGGCCAGACCATACTTGGTTTTGAAAGTAAAGTTCTCCGGAAAAGATCCAGGGAGCACACACCAGATACCATCTGTATCTAATTCAAGTGGCTTTCCAATTTTTTCAACCAACAAGCGAGCATTCTGAATTATTTTTGCTCCTGTATATGTCACTACTCCAGCCATTTCCATGGAGTACCATCTTGCACCCCTGGAAGAAAAACATGTAATAGCATCACTTGAAAGATAACACAAACATGGATGCCACTGTAACAGCAGACTGCACGTAATAAAAATTTATAACCAAATGGAAGTCACAAACTCACTTGCGCATGACATATCCATAGAACGAATTAAGTATGCACTTATGAGCAAGTTGTAATGAATCATAAAGCACTACCAAATCCTGCAATAATTATATGAGACTTGTCACTCATCATCACATATTGACTACGTTCCAATCATCCAATAAGCTTAAGCATAATAGCTGTACTTGTGCTTCCTGGATTTTTATAGAATTTCCACTAGCCTTGGCTTCTGACAACTTCCCTTTCCAAACCTTGTTAAGCCCTTTGTATTCATACCTTCTGTCCCGAAAGCTGAACAGGATCAAAAGAAAATATGACCAAGTGGAGAAAAAAAAAAGTCAGGAGTAGAGATGCATACAAAAGATTTATCTTATCTATCAATCTCACATTTATAGAATGCAGCCCTAGTAACAATTCATTTCCAAGGACTTTGTTAGCATTATCCACGCTTGTAGAACAAAGGACTGTCATTCTTGAATATTTAGCATGCATAAGTTATAACATAAAAAAAAAATTTAACTGCTCACCTACGAACAGTGTCAACATAAAATGGGTTTTCCCGCATGCAGATCCCTGCTTCTCGGAGTTCAGTAACTGGCTTGTCAAGTACCCGTTTATAAGCCTGCAAAAGACAGCAAACTTTAGTCTCTTAGGTATTACTTAAGCAAACATGTCTACTAAGACGTTGAGAAATATACCTTCTGACAGTATTTCTTCAGACGCTCTTTTAGCCTTGACTGTTGGTCTGTCTTTGGTAGGTCAAGAAAAGATTTTGACAACTGACCTTCGGCACGATCAACAAACTCTGACTCAATTTGCTTCTTCAAATGGTAATAGTCACTGAAGTTATTCAAGGTGATGTCCAAACACAATCATCAGTTAGTCTTTAACCGATACATCCATAGAAATATAGGAAGGCTAAAAGAAGAAATAAACACCTTTTCTTTGCCATGAATGTCTCTCCACGCCAAACCCATTCAAGCTTTCGTAGACAAGTTTTGCCTGGACGGTTGAAATCACATGCAGTGCAGACCTCATCTGTAACTATTGATGGTGGCTGAAATAAAACAAGAAGAAACCTGAGTATATATTGATAGCAATGCTATGTCTTCAAGGAGAGGGGGACACGATAACAACAATTTGAAGATGCTAATGGACAAAAACAAAAATATATTTTTTTTCATAAACTACGAATATAACAGCTAAGATTGGACAGGAAGAAACTGTAATACACTAATCAGGAGATAACTTTTTGACAAAGAAACAAGATAGTTATAATCAGCCACATTCCTACTGCAACGCAAAGTGATTTGACTGAAATCTAGGAAAAGAAACAGAGCCATTTCCTTTCTAAGGATAGGAAAGTCATTTTATAATGTAAAGTAAAGTGAGCCTGCAATGTCCATAATTGTTGGCAAGGATATCCAGTGAAAAGCATTAGAAGTGGTTGGGATCTGTTTCATGGTCAAAACAATATCCGTTTCGAGCTCACTCTTAATTTGATTAAGTCATTATTCTTGAAATTTTTGTACAATTAGACGACTATTACAGACAGAATCCATTTCAATTTCTTTTTGAGAATTCCTTGAGCTTTTGAACTTAAAATGCAATATTTTAGGAGATTTTCTTGTACTTTTCCTGTTTATTTGAGCTTTCTCCTTTGATTTATTAATTTATTCTGTACTTCATCAAAAAATTTGCAGTGTGGAAATTCTTATGTCATGATGTCATATACCTCATATCAAAGTGAAACACATTGCACACTTGCAATATATTTTATAAGCAGATGGCAAAAGCAAACCAAAAATACACACAAAAAAAAAAAAAAAAAAGACTGCCATCCACAAAAAGTTTAAAGCATTTATAATAGCATACCTGAAGCCTGTTTGTTAAAATAATGTTTGGATACATTGCAGCTACATCAAGATGATAAATAAGGGGGCATTCTTCACGAATAGGTTCATCTCGCAATCTGACAAGCTGCAGAGGGAGGGAATTATCCAAAAACAATTCTTCAAGCATATCTCTTTATTGATTATATGTTAACATCACTTAGGTGAAAAAATATGTGGTAAAGAATAATGTTAAGAAAATATTACAGGAATAGCATGAAGAAATAGGATTTCTAAATTGCACAATAATACATTATTTAAAAGAAATCTGATGAACGTATTTTGGACATGGGGGTAACCCCTATAACCAGAACATATATGCTTGAAATAGCATGACACAGCACCTTTTCCATTATAGCATTCTTCACTTCATCATAATTGGACACTGATTCCAAGTCCAGCTTACCCTCTACTCTTATAGCATATTGCAAATCCCGGTCAAGGTTGTTGATCAGTTGCTGTAATTCAAAATACTCCAGCGTGAATCAAGTACATTCGCAAAGCTTAAATAAAAAACTAAATAAGAATTAGGAAATCTTAATTGAGTAGCATTTGATTAGGCACATTAAGAACTATTTCTTTTTTCTTTTAAAAAAAAAAAAAAAAAGTAACAAATTCGGTAAAGCAGCTTCCAGGAAATCTTAAAAAAGGAATGAATCAACCTTGAAGGAAGTTGTTACATTGAAATATCTAGGAAGAAAAAGTATAGCATTACGAGACAAGTGATATCACAAGTTAACAATATTCAACCGGTGTGAACCACACAAAGAAGGTTACAGAACATATAGTATGCTTGTACCCATACATCATCATTTGGACCATACACACCCACAAAAGCCCATTCAAAACTATCACTAACACTTCTAAAGGAGCATGCAACCATAACATTCCCCACACAATCCTCGATCTTCTCCCCCACCCGCCTGTCCCACATTAACAATATCCCTCCAGAAGCCCCTCTCGACCCCAAGTATGACCAATCCACATGTTGACAACCCCATAAACTACACACCACATCCTTAGAAATAGACTCCAATTTAGTCTCTTGTAAACAGTATCTGCCTTCCATTCTTTAATAAGATCTCTAATCCTATACCTTTCATCCCTCTCACATTCCATGATACAATTTTAGGTTTCACTAGACATACCATGATATAATTTTGTGTGACACTTTTGTCCAAAAAACTGTGTATGATACCTGTACTTCAAATGAGCAGAGAGGTTTATACAGTTTTTTGGACAAAAGAGTCACACAAAATAGAATAAATTCGCTAGATAGTGAACTATGAATTTTATACAAAGCAAAACAAACAAAAAAGTATGAGTGTCTAGCCAGATGAGATGCTTGTATTAACAGAGATAGTTTACCAGTTTTTATCAATTTTTAGTAAAGACTAGTTTCAATGAAACCGTAATGGCAGACAATGTAGAAATAAAGGATGAGCACTAAATCAAAACAGAAGCATAAGTCATTTTAAAACTACTTAAACTGAATGTCCGCTCAATAACAGCAGTACATGAAATAGAACAAGAAATGCTATACCTCATAGGCAGATGGATCAAGGTTGAAACTAGTAGGAATATCAGATCTAAAAACTCCACTTTCAAGGCATTCCACATGGCCACCTATATATGTCTCACTCTCAAGAAGGTGACTATTGTAAAACTTCTCTGGGTCAGATTGGTGTTTGTTAGGGCAGATAACATTAGCCTTGTATGCCTGTAAAGGTAGCAAAACTACAAGTGAAACTGGGAGAAACTTAATAGCTTAATGGTGGAATAATTTGCCTTACAAAGAAGTTTAAAAGCTTCAGAATGCATGTGCACAAGAACCCACCTGAACCATAAGAAGCATTTCACAAAGGGTCCCACTACCTTTGCGTAAAACCTCATCTGGCGACATGGGTATAATAGTAGCAAGAGAGAAAATGAAGGGATGAACATAGGTCATGTACAAGTAGTAAGTTGCAACAGCATCAGAAACAGAATAGGAGGCCATCATCTGTGATAACATTTCAACAACAGAAAGTAAAAGTATTAGTAATGTTCTCAAGAAGGTAATGTACAAACAAAAAAGGAAAAGAAAGAAAAAGAGGCAAAAATCAAACAGAAGTTTCAACTGAAAATTCTACTAACAGGTAATAACAGGAGATGATGCACAACAAGGGAAAAATATTTTGACAGTGCTGACTGCCAAGAAAAAGAAGTACCATTCCTAGGCACATCAAACCTGAGACCATGACATTAGCACTTGGGTTACAGGTGTCGGATGTGTTGGGAACCAGCAACTTCCATATATATAATATGTCTTTCCATATATGTGTGTGTAGTTAAGAAAGAGCAGATGTGAGCTTTCTTGCATTTGCTGGCTTATAAATCACCATATAGACAGACCTGTCCGGTGCCTCAACCCAAAGTGCAAGAAAGGTATTTAGTAACACGTCAGTGAGGTAGCCCAAACAATAA
>NC_081550.1:5661595-5663089 GCF_901000735.1 Corylus avellana
ATGAAAATAAAGAACAAAGGAGATAGTGCTATCCCAAGAGATGTTGTGAATGGATTAAATAAATAATTCGGCCTATCAAAGTAATTGGGACTGCCCAAAAAGGCAGTTAGTATAAACAAAGTTCCGTAAATTGAACAATCTACAAGACAACAACGGACAGGAATGGCATGTCCATCTTGAGACTTTTCAACCCTACTTGTATCCCCAGTGAAGGGAACACATACACTCGAAATACCCTTCAACGGAACTCTTGCTTGATAACAAACACGACCAACAATAGTCAGTTTGAGGGAGACAACACTACCGAAAAAATAAAAAGAGGCAATGTCTCCACGACTTAGATTAAAACATACACATCAAGGGAGACAAAAAGTCACAAAGGACAACAAAAGCAACAAAATATAGGGAAAACATAAAACAACACCAAAAAAAAAAAAAAAAAAAAAAACCACAAAGCATCAACTTCAACAAAGGGTGAGGGGGAGGATGGTCGAGATGCACGGGGAGGCATTTGGCAGCATCCCCTTGGTCACATGACAGCGCGTGAGATACATGTGCAAGCGTGTAGGGATAGTGCAGCAGTGCATGGTGGCGGAAAGGGGGAGAGAAAATACCACACAAGGCAGAGAGGAAGAGGAGAGCAGGGAAAAAGCAAAGCCCATCCTTCCTTCCCCAAAAAGCATTGCACAACGCAGTGGGAAAACTTCAAAGGTGGTGGTGGTTTTTAAAAAATATTCAGAGCTTCTCTCATAGTGATAATCTTTTCTGCAATTTTGAAATTCTTTTTACTTTTTTCTATATTTTGACTGCTTAAATTCTAATGTTTATTTTATTTTACAATATTGAAGGATTTTTAAGATTTTTTTTTTTTGTGCAAAAAAAAAAAAAAAAAAAAAACAGAAATTTGTGAATTGAAGCAAAGTTATTCTTATTGATAATTACATAGACCTTTATTAATTACAGAGAATAAAATATAAATGTAAATGAAGGGTTGGTGATGTTGTATTAGCTTCTTCTTTCCAAATATATTAAAGTTTAAATGTATTTTAATGAAGTATTATTCCTCAACTATTAAAATGAGAGTGCAAAATATTAGAAAAATAGATCAATTTTTTTTAATCCGCAAATATATAATCTATAGAATTTGTTTTTTAAAAGCACAAGAGAGAAAGGGCCGATTCAAGTTGGAATCGGTGACCTCTTGATATGCAGTCAAATGTTATATATAATTTAAAATTACTAAACTAGAGAAAATCGAAAATGAGATTTAAATCTGAAAAGAATAATGTTGATTCAAATTTGAAAAAGATAGATTCGCCTTAAGAATTGTATGAGAAGTTAAATAAATAAGTTTTAATCTATTTTGAAACAGCTAAAAAGGAAAGTATATCATCATTATTAATATGCTGATTTTGGCTAAAAGTAGAAAAAGGTAAAAGTGAAGTACTAATAACTATTAGGAAAAATTACAGTTTACCCCCATAAACTTGACAG
>NC_081550.1:5663189-5676523 GCF_901000735.1 Corylus avellana
AAGGATATCCAGTGAAAAGCATTAGAAGTGGTTGGGATCTGTTTCATGGTCAAAACAATATCCGTTTCGAGCTCACTCTTAATTTGATTAAGTCATTATTCTTGAAATTTTTGTACAATTAGACGACTATTACAGACAGAATCCATTTCAATTTCTTTTTGAGAATTCCTTGAGCTTTTGAACTTAAAATGCAATATTTTAGGAGGTTTTCTTGTACTTTTCCTGTTTATTTGAGCTTTCTCCTTTGATTTATTAATTTATTCTGTACTTCATCAAAAAATTTGCAGTGTGGAAATTCTTATGTCATGATGTCATATACCTCATATCAAAGTGAAACACATTGCACACTTGCAATATATTTTATAAGCAGATGGCAAAAGCAAACCAAAAATACACACAAAAAAAAAAAAAAAAAAGACTGCCATCCACAAAAAGTTTAAAGCATTTATAATAGCATACCTGAAGCCTGTTTGTTAAAATAATGTTTGGATACATTGCAGCTACATCAAGATGATAAATAAGGGGGCATTCTTCACGAATAGGTTCATCTCGCAATCTGACAAGCTGCAGAGGGAGGGAATTATCCAAAAACAATTCTTCAAGCATATCTCTTTATTGATTATATGTTAACATCACTTAGGTGAAAAAATATGTGGTAAAGAATAATGTTAAGAAAATATTACAGGAATAGCATGAAGAAATAGGATTTCTAAATTGCACAATAATACATTATTTAAAAGAAATCTGATGAACGTATTTTGGACATGGGGGTAACCCCTATAACCAGAACATATATGCTTGAAATAGCATGACACAGCACCTTTTCCATTATAGCATTCTTCACTTCATCATAATTGGACACTGATTCCAAGTCCAGCTTACCCTCTACTCTTATAGCATATTGCAAATCCCGGTCAAGGTTGTTGATCAGTTGCTGTAATTCAAAATACTCCAGCGTGAATCAAGTACATTCGCAAAGCTTAAATAAAAAACTAAATAAGAATTAGGAAATCTTAATTGAGTAGCATTTGATTAGGCACATTAAGAACTATTTCTTTTTTCTTTTTAAAAAAAAAGTAACAAATTCGGTAAAGCAGCTTCCAGGAAATCTTAAAAAAGGAATGAATCAATCTTGAAGGAAGTTGTTACATTGAAATATCTAGGAAGAAAAAGTATAGCATTACGAGACAAGTGATATCACAAGTTAACAATATTCAACCGGTGTGAACCACACAAAGAAGGTTACAGAACATATAGTATGTTTGTACCCATACATCATCATTTGGACCATACACACCCACAAAAGCCCATTCAAAACTATCACTAACACTTCTAAAGGAGCATGCAACCATAACATTCCCCACACAATCCTCGATCTTCTCCCCCACCCGCCTGTCCCACATTAACAATATCCCTCCAGAAGCCCCTCTCGACCCCAAGTATGACCAATCCACATGTTGACAACCCCATAAACTACACACCACATCCTTAGAAATAGACTCCAATTTAGTCTCTTGTAAACAGTATCTGCCTTCCATTCTTTAATAAGATCTCTAATCCTATACCTTTCATCCCTCTCACATTCCATGATACAATTTTAGGTTTCACTAGACATACCATGATATAATTTTGTGTGACACTTTTGTCCAAAAAACTGTGTATGATACCTGTACTTCAAATGAGCAGAGAGGTTTATACAGTTTTTTGGACAAAAGAGTCACACAAAATAGAATAAATTCGCTAGATAGTGAACTATGAATTTTATACAAAGCAAAACAAACAAAAAAGTATGAGTGTCTAGCCAGATGAGATGCTTGTATTAACAGAGATAGTTTACCAGTTTTTATCAATTTTTAGTAAAGACTAGTTTCAATGAAACCGTAATGGCAGACAATGTAGAAATAAAGGATGAGCACTAAATCAAAACAGAAGCATAAGTCATTTTAAAACTACTTAAACTGAATGTCCGCTCAATAACAGCAGTACATGAAATAGAACAAGAAATGCTATACCTCATAGGCAGATGGATCAAGGTTGAAACTAGTAGGAATATCAGATCTAAAAACTCCACTTTCAAGGCATTCCACATGGCCACCTATATATGTCTCACTCTCAAGAAGGTGACTATTGTAAAACTTCTCTGGGTCAGATTGGTGTTTGTTAGGGCAGATAACATTAGCCTTGTATGCCTGTAAAGGTAGCAAAACTACAAGTGAAACTGGGAGAAACTTAATAGCTTAATGGTGGAATAATTTGCCTTACAAAGAAGTTTAAAAGCTTCAGAATGCATGTGCACAAGAACCCACCTGAACCATAAGAAGCATTTCACAAAGGGTCCCACTACCTTTGCGTAAAACCTCATCTGGCGACATGGGTATAATAGTAGCAAGAGAGAAAATGAAGGGATGAACATAGGTCATGTACAAGTAGTAAGTTGCAACAGCATCAGAAACAGAATAGGAGGCCATCATCTGTGATAACATTTCAACAACAGAAAGTAAAAGTATTAGTAATGTTCTCAAGAAGGTAATGTACAAACAAAAAAGGAAAAGAAAGAAAAAGAGGCAAAAATCAAACAGAAGTTTCAACTGAAAATTCTACTAACAGGTAATAACAGGAGATGATGCACAACAAGGGAAAAATATTTTGACAGTGCTGACTGCCAAGAAAAAGAAGTACCATTCCTAGGCACATCAAACCTGAGACCATGACATTAGCACTTGGGTTACAGGTGTCGGATGTGTTGGGACTTATACCCCATCCTTTTATCCTTCGTACACCATGTCAAATCAACAGTGCTACAACAGAAACACTATTTCCAGTCACTCCACCTGAGGTTTTTCTTTCGCAAAGCGAACCATGTCCTCAGGATTCACCTCCAGGGGATCATAACCCAACTTTGCTTTAGTAACAGCCTGACATAAGATCAAGAAAATGCAAACAAATTAGCTTTCTTATCATAGAACAATACATATTAGGAAAGGAAAGAACAAATTTACTTGACACTAAAAATATTGAAACAAGTAATAGATATTCTGTCATAATGACAAGAAGTAATTGATTTGTTCCCACAAGATGAATAGCACCCAGTGATCTAGGATAGGATATGAGAAAACTGTCAGGTATGCAGCTTCAGGAAAAATATGGCATGAAGTTCTTGAGTGCCTCATTTCTATAAAATTGTAATCCTGGTCCTTTAAAGAGACAAAACCCACCAAGAAGAAAGCTCGGTAAATAGTCCTCTCTATTAGCTAAATATGATATTCTTGTGGCAGTATACTGTTTCTTTTTTCAGTTTTGATCAACAGCAATAATCATATCCAAGACCCCTTCCCAGCCCCACCCTTGTAGAAGCCATTAATAGTGTTGTGACAGCTTTGGCAATTTTACTGAGGTTACCCTACCGTGTATCTAAACATAAAAGCATCCATTCAAAAAATTTGTCCATCATCAATTCTTGTAAACTGAAATTTAATCTTTTAACTAATCCAACATATTGTACCTTTAGGCCTTGGCTTCCTTGAGGGAGATAACTATCACGTTTGACCCAAGCAAAACAATCTAGATGGCAAGCAAATTTAGCACGGCATTCCCCCTGATTCTTGTCACATTGAAATCCTACCTCCTGCAAGCCCAAAAAAGAAAAACAAAAGTCCAGAGGGGAAAAAAAACAATTTTTTTTTTTTGATAAGTAAAAAAAAAAAAAAACAATTATTTTTCATATGTAGCATATGCTTAAACCAAGAACTCCCATTGAGAACTGAAATGAGAATACCTCCTAGATCACATGTATATCAGAACAAGATTAACCTGACTTTCTAGAATAATAGTGTCAAACACATCGAGCCAATGATAGTATCAAGGTCCAAAGAAACATTTAAAAGAATTGAAATGTGTAACTTTCCTCAATTATTTATAATGTAATTTTTCATATGCTGAATTCAAAAAGACAAAACATGAAATTTTCAAGTATAATGCATGCCATCGGAGATACCAACAGAAGGCCAAAAACATACATGTGTAATAGGCGCCGTTGAATGGTGATAAAGCTAAAGATCAGAAAACTAAATATTGTGTAAAGCCACAGTTGAACTCAATAGTGTGCACAGCATTCGTAAAGCTTCAGTAGAATCTAGACAGTTCATGTGACACATGTTATAGGCAAAAACATAGACTCAGCAATTTGGAGTCCAGTTCAAGCCTTTAGCGGTAGAATGAATTCTTAAGTCTTTTACCAGAAGCTGCAAGCATTAGCCAATGGTAGATCAATGATTAGCTATAATAATAGCATTTGCAACCATTGATCAAGTTAATAACCTACGAATAAACGAATTTTATAGAGTACCATAGAGAAAGGAAAACTTATGCCTGCAGCTAATGATATTTACATCTTTTCCTTCTCAGTGACTAAAAAGAAGCTAAAATTCTTTTCTGATAATGTCATAATTCAACCATCAGAAATAAAAATAAAATAAAATAAAAACGTACTTCACTCATTTTCAACCCATGATAGGCTGCTCTGCTTTCCAAGAATGGCCAGTCAAAAAAATCACCATTGTATGTGACATAAATACCAGGCTTCACCTCTCGCATATGGGCAAACCAATGTCTAAGAAGCTCTACCTGCAAGAATGACCAGATAAATTAACAAAAATTATCTTTGCAAATATGCATGTCTATACGGACAAAGCATGCACACAGACACACAAACACACCATATCCACATACATGCATGCCTACATACATAAATACATGCATAGATACACGGATATGTGTGTATACAAATACAGGTAAGTGTGTGTGTGTGTGTGTGTGCGCGCGCATATCATTACCTCATTTTCCACATTTGTCACTTTAAAAAATCCTTCAAATTCTGGTTTTGGAGTGTACTCCAAGTCCTCTATATCATCTCCAACACACTGAAGATAAACACAAATGGTGGATATTTATTAATAATTGCCGATGAAGAAACTGAGCCTATCAACAATTACAATGACATCACAACTAGGGGATCAATGGATAGCAGGCAATGACAATAATGAGACTTATGTAGCTGCATAAAAAATGAAAATCATTAAGCCTAATCAATTATCGCAGAAGGAAATCAAGTCTTATAGTACATAAGCTGTACAAATAATTTTTTTTATATATAAGTAATGTCATTATCATTAATTAAGGGCAAAGGGGCGCAACCCTAGTACACAGGAAGTATATAAGAGAACCCCTAATATGGAAAAAAAATTAAAATAAAATAAATAAATAAGAAGAAGAAGAAGAAGACAGACTCAAAATCTGCAAAACTAGAAACAAGCAACCTATGATGGGCAGATATCTAAGTATAGAATGTGTGAACATAATCTTCCGGAACTCTGTTACCAAAGTCTCTACACCTTCAAAGCTCCAAACATTCCTCTCTCGCCAAATACACCACATTAAACACAATGGAGCCAACCTCCATACTTCCACAATTATACCACACCCAACATGTCCTTCCCAACTGACCAATAAATCGATCACCCGTATAGGCATAACCCACTGTAGACCAAACAAATTAACAATGGACTCCATAAACCCCTTATTACTTTACAATGAATCAGTATGTGATCAATGGACTCCCCACTCTTCTTGCACATGCAACACCACTCAACCACCACAATATTCCTCTTTCTCAAATTATCGAGTGTCAATATTTCCCCTAATGTTGTTGTCAACACAAAAAACAGCACCCGCGAAGGAGCCTTGACTCTCTATATACTCTTCCAAGAAAAAGAGCATCCATTCTAGCTAGTTAACAGTTAATAAAATGACTTCACTTCAAACTTGCTCCATTTGTACAAATAATAAAAGGAGTTCCCAAAAAGAACTCACAACAACCACATACTAGCCGTAATCTTATCTATTATCAATTTGGTTATGCAAATACAAAGGTTCCATAGTGTTTTTGATAAGTATGGAACACAAAAGGAAGTGTTAGAAATATCTAAAATATTTAATGTCATTACTAAGATAGTAAATCATAGATGCTCTCAGGAGACAATCTACGATACTTGTTAACAAACTGAAATGTTAATTTTTCAACACAAAAGGAAGCGATCTGGCTATCATTGACTAGAAACAGCCATACAAGAGCCTTACACAGAATGCTTCGTATACCATCACCTGACCAAATATCAGTAGTAAAACCAGAAAAGAACTTTCTAAGAGTTGAAGTCTACGTAGTTGTAATAACTCTTCTGAATGCATCCCCCACCCACGCCCATCAGCTCTTAAAGATGCATTTATGAGAGACTTTAGCATTTACCAATATTTTCCAAAACTCAGAATCAAAACCCATATTTTTTATTTATTTTTTGATAAGTAGAATCAAAACCCATATTATACTCTACATTTCAGGCTGATAAATCGCAGTTATCTGAGAACAGAGAACAAGATTAAGTTGAAGCTTATAAACCAAAAAATGCATCAAATGCAACTAACTTGTTAAAAAGTTATTATCTTTAAATACTTAAAAATAAATAAATTAATAAATAAATAAATAAAACTTGTTAAAAAGTTGTGCAACTCTTATGCTACATATGTCACAGACAAAAGGAATCACAAAATATTGTTCTAGAGCGAGTGAAGAAATTACTGAAGAAGCATTAAGCTTAAGCTTGTCATGTGTACCTCTCTGTTAATAATCAAGTACCCTTGCCCATCAACCATGTATGAGATCATCATTATTAAATCGTATTCAGCATCAGGAAATTTCAAAGGAAGCTTTGTGGTCTCAATATCAAATGCACAAACATGCACTTCAGCACGTTGCAAAAGATCTGTCCTCTTCTCAAGCATAAGACCAGTACTGGATACACTAACGTCATACCACTGCCCACTTCGTATATCTAAGTCACATGAAATTCTAAGCATCTCAGAAAGAGAACGTAAATAAAACATAGATTCTTAATTAATATCAAGCTTTAGTAAATTCAAAACCAATAGAAAGAAATAAGAATCACCCTTGTCAATGGCAAAGCGAACATGGTAGGGAACATCGTACTCGCGGAGATCAACTATACAGTCTATAAAATCTTGAGGTCTTTGCTCTCTGCAAATCAAGCATCAAAGTAGTTTTAGATTAGGAAAGAGATAATACTTGTGATGAGAAGCAAAAGGTCAGCTATAAATGAGAACTGCAGAAAGAAAAACAGTAACCTTTCCACTAAAAGAGAAACTAATATGATTGCATGGAATAATGGCTGGCCCAATGCAAATGGAACCTGAATCTGGAGAATAAAGCCTTACCTTTTTCCTGTTATTATGGATTCATATGCTTCTGCAGCATCAAATTTTGCCTGGTTTCTTTCAACAACATGCAATAGGTCGCTCTTCACATTCATTAATTGTTGAACAGTTTCAAAAGATAGCTTTAAATAAGATTTGCGCAAGCCAGACAAATGGTTTTTCTGTCCAGGAGCATACAAAGATATCAGAATGCATTTGTGGGAGAAATACATACAAAAAATTTCCACAAGAACAAGTAATGACAACAATATGCTAGGCATGTGATATTTAATCACCAATCATAACAAGACACTATACTAAACAAAGCAGGTCAAAGATACAGATTATAAAAATATCTCCAACAATATAAAATGTCTCCAACAATATATTTAAGCATGGTACAATCTAAACACTTCAGAAATATGATTATCAGAAATATGGTTGTAGAATCGACAACCATACACCCTATGGTGAGAATCCCATACAAGGAAAGATACCAAAATAGAAAGAATACCTGTGCCTTAAGCAATCGCCTCAGTTGCACAACATAAATTTATGAATAGTACAAAGCTGAATGTAGCAACATCCACATTGTGGTTTCTTGACTCCAAAAGTGGCTGGATTAATGTAAACTGCACAGTTTTGCAGTCTAACTAAAACAAAGGGCAGCAACACACCAGTGTATGACAACCAGCTTATTGTGTAAGAACACTACTAGATCCACACCATGCTAATGTCAAGGGACATGTGGCATGGTAAGAGACCCTTTAAGAAGACATCTCTCTTTTTTTTTCTTTTTTTTTTTTAAAAAAAAGGTAATTTCAACCAATTCTACAATAAGAACCTGACTAACAGTCATCATGTGACAGTTCCCCATTCAACATTTAAAGCATCTCAATAGTATTGTCATGAGAGGCACAGTGAAAATCTTTATAAAGAAGGATAACACACGAGGTGATCAATGTAATTTGGTGGGGGCTAGGGGTTTTTCTTCATAAAGAAGGATAACATACAAGGGGATCAACTTTCCTAGTCAAAGTCTAGATTTTTTGCCAACACTCTAGTTTTGCCAAATGAATTTGATGCATATTTCATTGAAGAACAAGAATCATGAGAATTGCAAGATAGCGACCAATTTGTAATTTTTCTTGTTGCCATTTGTAGCCATATGATAGAAATAGCTACTCTGTGCCCGTTAACAACCATCACCATATAATCTTAATTTTCATTGTAAACTAGCCCGATATTGCCACATAGATATTCAATAGTTTTCAAGTTTTCACACTGCATGTGTGATGTTAATGTTGCATATAATTTATGCTGATACATAACTAGGCATATTTCATTATTGCAAGACTTTCTCTAACAATGGTTAATCCAACAAGAACACAGCCAATTTCCTCTTCCCTTAGTCTTAAATGCCGCCAATATCCTTCCCCTTGGTGCTCTCCCCAATTTCCCCATATTGTTAGCTAATTGCATTTACCCGGCAGACTAACAAGATATACCCATTTCCTCAAGTTCTCCTAACTCAAAATGTATAATTTTGATTGAAGCTCCATTTTTTGGCGCCATGACTACACATGCTCCTTATATATAGTTTTGTTCCACAACATTTTTTTTTATATATAATTAATCCAAATATCATTAAAAGCGTAAGGCACCCCATGTACACAGGAAGTATACAAGAGAAGCCACCTCTAATAAACTAAAGGAAACCAAATAATAAAATTTTTCTCGTAGAGAATTCAAGTAAAAAGGTTTGATGGCTACAGAAACTATATCCAGAAAACTATATACCATTACAAATTTTAAACCCCCACGCCCCTTCAAATAGAAGAAATTAAAACATCAAAGTATTCATTGACAACAAGTCAAACACAATATAAAATTAAATATTAAAATTCGTAAATTTTCCAAGCAATACTTCTTTAGAAAATTTTATGCAATCCATGCGATGACACAATCAAGCATTTTGTTCAATTTCATGCAGTAGGTCAACAAGTAATCAAAAGAAATCATGGAATATTACATGCTTTCGGTCCCACTCTGATGTCTAATCCATCATCCTTCCCTAACTTCAAACTTCTGTGGGTTTATTTTCCTCCCCAAGCAACTAATTCTGAAAGGCTTAGCATGACATATGCAGTTCCAAAACTAATTTAACTCATTTCACTTGCATGATGATTATGTTTAAGAATGAAACTAGCTCTAGCTTTGCCCAAAGATGACTGGAGCTCCTAATGGAATCACTGGATCTCTCTCACCCCCAATTCAAAACTTCTTTGGCAGATGCCAAAATTTGTTGGATAAGCACTTAAAAATGGGTAGAAACTAGATAAGGTATACAGTAAGAATAGAAAGAATACAGTAGAAGTGTAGGAGTTTTCTAGATTGTTAAGGAAACAAGAAATTATTAGGCTAGTGATGCGTAATTGCTTACAAGGTCAAGGTCTTCTTTCTCCATGATTTCAACATCAGCAATTTGCCTTTCATAGCGTCGTCTCAAATATGCTTCAACCTCTACTTCCATTTTTCCCTATAATGTTACAATCATCAATGCAAATGCCATCATAGCAACTACTGAATGATATTAAATCTTCAACAATAATACACATACCTTTGTGGCTGCATAGAAATAAGGTCGGAATTTGTATTTTGATTTGAAAGCAGAACCATCCTACAATCAAGTAAAAACAGTTATATAATCAACCAAGTCAACTAATTATCATTGCAAGAAAACAAGTATCAACTAAGTGGAGTAAGCAACCACAAACCCCTCCCAAAAAGATATATATCTTCGTTTAAAAACTTTACCTGTGAAACAAAATAAAGATCAACACAGCTATAGACTTGCCGGGTGTCTGGATCCTCCCAAGATGACTGCAAAAATACAATAAAGCATATATAATTGTCTCGCTAAGAAAACTTAGGCATATGAAACAAAATTGAACTTTGTGAATCTCACATTGCAAGACATTATTTCGCGATCACGTGAGCCCTCAAAATGAACATCTAATTCCAATATAAACTGTAAGGGTAGAAGCTAGCGTACGTATTACAAAATTCATTTTCTTACTAAATACAGTATTTATAGGTTAAGTTTATAAAAACATAATTTAGACTTCGTTTCGTGATTAGAGGCCTGGGAAAATCAACAATTTCCTCACTTTAAAATAAAGGTCGCTGCAGGTGCTAGAGGAAGTAACTGTAAAAATTGTATAATTCTAAAAACATGCCAAAAAAAAAATTCAAATTTTCCATTTCAGTTCTTTTCCTTTCTGCTTCTCATGAAACAAACCGACCATAAAGATGAAAGTAGCTAAAAATATAAACCGAATTAAAACAGATATACATAATTATGCAAACAAAAAAAGAAAAACAGAGATACATGGATTTGGGGGAAACGGAAATGCAAATGGGATGAAATCGATTATTGTAAACTTGACTTACGGGCGCGAAAGTGAGCAACCATCCAAGCCGTTTGTCGCCTTCGGAGAAAAGATCGAAACCCAGCTTCGACTCTAGCTCCTCCTCAGCGTTGCGTATTAGCTTCTGCTTCTTTGAGCTCCGCAGGTCTCGGCGGTCGCGCCATCTACCTTCGCCGCTCATTGCTCGCTACGTCACAGAAGATCTCTCCGAGGGCTGAGAGAGAGAGAGAGAGAGAGAGAGAGAGCCAATGAGGGAGGGTTTCGAAGCCCTTCTGAAGTTGTGATCCGGAAGGGAGAGGCCGAGGGACTGAGGAGGACTGACTAAGAGCATTTTCCCGCGCTTGTGTTAGGCCCCGAGTGGGATCTAATGACATAAATGCCCCTCTCTTCATGGAGAAATTCCGGTTTCACTTGGCTTTTTAGGGTAAACACGAAGATATTAAAAAAATAATAATAATAATCATTTTTATCCTCCTTGCAAAGCCAAAAATAAAAAATAATAATAATAAAAAAAAAAAGCCAAAAATTTGAACGGACACGATCCTATCATGACAATTAGCTCGAAACCCTAACTAAATATATTCCTCTTCCCTGCCACCCCTCGCCCTTTCCTTTCATCCAAAGCCGTAGCGCAGCCCCGCAACCTCTCCATACGAATCTCCACCTCAAGTACTCTCTCTCTCTCTCTGTCTCTCTCTCTCTCTGTGTAATACTGATTGGCTGGGATTTCTCTTGCGTGATTGGGCAGAATGAAGGTAGTCGCTGCGTACTTGTTGGCCGTGTTGGGAGGCAACACCTGCCCTTCCGCCGAAGATATTAAGGAGATTCTCGCATCAGGTACCCATTTTAGGTTTACGAGGGATTTTTCGGTTATGTAGACTATCAAAAACTTAGGTGGTTGTTATTTGATTTCGGTTTGATTGAGGACTATTATGATTTTGCTTACAAATCATTTGTTTCCTATAGTTGTACAGACGCAATTCTGTTAGAAATGGCATAAGAGGTTCATATATGTACTTGTATGTATGTTTGTATGCGTGTATCTTGATGGTTATGTATTTCGATTATGTGATGGTTATCTGAGTTAATGTTTCTTGTTACGCTGACTTTATCTAATCCATATTACGGGGTATGGGTGTATGGGTGTTTTTAGATTTGATTCTAGTTTTTGTTTTCCTTTGGGTCGTATTTCTTGGTACTATCATTTGGATGCTCCGAGTCTCATGCAAGTCTGTGGCTTTTCTATTGGAGTTCATCTAGTTCAAATGTATGTTTTTTTTTTTATTTGAGTTCGAGATAATCTTGTATTCATTTGATCGCTATTACATTGATTGTGGTTGTAAGCAATTTTTAGTATATGCTCTCTGTCTTATGCTGTATATTGAAAGATTAAAAAAAAGCTACATGATTTCGGATTGGTACTTTTCTGAAATACTATTTGGATGATAATAATCTTTATAGTCATGCTAAAAGAAATAGATTTATGGTTGCAGTTGGGGCTGAAGCTGATGACGCAAGGATTGAGTTGCTCTTGTCTGAAGTCGAGGGAAAAGATGTCACGGAGTTGATTGCAGCTGGGAGGGAGAAGTTGGCATCGGTACCTGGTGGTGGTGGCGGTGTTGCTATTGCTGCACCTGTTGCCGGTGCTGGTGCACCTGCAGCTGCTGCAGAGCCAAAGAAAGAGGAGAAAGTTGAAGAGAAAGAGGAGTCTGATGATGTAATGTTTTTGCTTATAAGAACCTAGATTGATTATTTTCTCTATTGCTAGTGTCAAATCACATTGTTATGTCCTTTCCATTCTCCCTTTTCTTTCATTTTAGTCTTTGCAATTTAGACAGGTTTGTTTGTGTTGCTAACTTACAAATTTCTTTTGCTGCAGGATATGGGTTTCAGCCTCTTTGACTAAGAGATTTGGCCTGCTGGTTTGTTTGTATAGTCTATAGAGGCTCTCCTATTTTCAGCTAGTGCTTTTAGTAGATGTTACAAGATTTTGAATCTGAAGTTGGATGTGGTTTTAGATGTTGATGGTTTATGAATCTTTTGTTTGGATAAGAGAGCGATGTCAGACATTTAAGTTATAATTGTTAAAGTCTTGATTTCTACAAGACAAATTTAGTTATGATTATTAAATTTTGGATATCACTCATCTATGGTTATATTGATTTCAATATCTTGCCACCGTTCAACTTCCATAGAAGTTATTATAGTTATACATTCTGCCACAACACACCCCACTGTTTTGAATTGAGAGTTTTTACTCATCTCATTGAATCGGTTGTCACATGTGTCTGGTTTCAATCTCGAATATGCAACTTTTTAATTAGAAGTGCTTTGTGGATGTGCATGTAGTTGGTTGGTTGTAGAGAAATCAATGGACTCGAGTTCATATGACTTTGGGTGTGGATTATTGAGTTCATGTCTTTGGATATAATAGTTCTCATGTGCTTTCCAATTAGGGGTGCCTCTGCATAGTCTGCAACAAAACATGGAAAGACAGTTTTTTGTCAGCATGTTTTAGCAAGTGTTGGGCTGTGTATCATGTATGGTTTTTACTTGATGATATTTGTGTCTATTTTATCATTACAAATATAGGAATGCCATATACCTTACTACTATCCTACCCTAACTAATGCTGTTGTG
>NC_081550.1:5676623-5759918 GCF_901000735.1 Corylus avellana
AACAAAACATGGAAAGACAGTTTTTTGTCAGCATGTTTTAGCTAGTGTTGGGCTGTGTATCATGTATGGTTTTTACTTGATGATGTTTGTGTCTATTTTATCATTACAAATATAGGAATGCCATATACCATACTACTATCCTTACCCTAGCTAATGTGGTTGTGATGTGATATATAGCATTACTCTTGTTTATTTGAAGTTGACATGTTGATGTCTTTCCTTTTTGTATGGGTCTTATAATCTAAGTAATCATCTTTAGTAGGACGGTAGATTAGGCTCCTCATCACATTGGAGGATTTCATTCGAATTCACAATGATGCTCTCTATATGATACTAGTGTACTGATGCTTATAATTGAAAGCCTTACATGTTAGTGGAATTGGACAACCAATGATATAACCAATGAAATAAGAGTTATATACTCAACTCTTATTTCATTTTTATTTCACTGGGCTGTCCATTTGCTTTTAGATCAATTTTTATTAAAAATTAAAATTAAAAAAAAAAAAAAAAAAAAAAAAAAAAAAAAAAAAAAACGGTTACATCATCCCAGTAAGATAAGGAGTCAAGTACTTAAAATTGAGAAATGTATTTTTTTTATGTTTCATTCATCCTTAACGAAAAAAATAAAAAATAAAATAAAATAATGATAAATGGAGCATGACAACCCAACGAAGATTTAGGTGAGAATTAAGCAAACAAAGTGTACTAGGAAAATATTGTTGTCCTTTCGGTTAATTATATTTTGACCTTTTAAAATTCTCATTTCACTTTTACAATATTAGGATTCTTAAGTTTCTTTATTTTGTGCACCATATATTATATATATATAGGAAGGATTGTTAATATTGTATTGCCTTCTCCCAAATGAAGGGTTACTAATATTGTATTGCCTTCTCCGTTTCTAATATATGAAAGTTTACATGTATTTTAATGAAACATCCTTCCTAAAATGTTAAAAATGAGAGTTAAGTTTTTTTTTTAAGGAAAAAATAAATCAGTTTTTTTTAACTCTTTTGAAATTAAAAAAAAAAAGTACAATTTATATAATTTGCCGATTGATTGTTAAATTTTTAAAAATTACAAGAGCAAGGGCCCAACTGGGTTCTCAAACTAATGACCTCATAATCTTCAATGAAATACTCTGCCACTAAGCTATGGACCCCTTGAGAATTAAAAATAATAAAGTGAAAATATAATAGAAAATAAGTGCTGTCCTTTTGCTCAAATTATATTTTGACTTTTATATATATATATATATATATATATATATATACATTCAAAGTGAAAATTACATGAAAATAAAGAACAAAGGAGATAGTGCTATCCCAAGAGATGTTGTGAATGGATTAAATAAATAACTCAACCTATCAAAGTAATTGAGACCGCCAAAAAAGGCAATTAGTATAAACAAAATTCCATAAACTGAACAATTTATGAAACAACAATGGACAGGAATAGCATGTCCATCTCGAGACTTTTCAACCCTACTTGTATCCCCAATAAAGGGAACACAGACACTCGAAATACCCTTCAACGAAACTCTTGCTCGATAACAAACACGACCAACAATAGTCAGTTTGAGGGAGGCAACACTACCCAAAAAAATATAAAAAGAGGCGATATCACCACTGACATAGATTAAAACATACACATCAAGGGAGACAAAAAGTCACAAAGGACAACAAAAGCAACAAAATATAGGGAAAACATAAAAACAACACAAAAAAAAAAACATCAACTTCAACAAAGGGTGAGGCAGAGGATGGTCGAGATGCACGGGGAGGCATTTGGTAGCATCCCCTATGTCACATGATAGCGCGTGAAATACATGTGCAGCAGTGCATGGTGGCGAAAACGCCGAAAAGGGGAAGGGAAAATACCGCACAAGGCAGAGAGGAAGAGGAGAGTAGGGAAAAAGCAAAGCCCATCCCTCCTTCCCCAAAAAGCATCGCACAACGCAGTGGGAAAACTTCAAAGGTGGTGGTGGTTTTTAAAAAATATTCAGAGCTTCTCTCATAAAGATAATCTTTTCTGCAATTTTGAAATTCTTTTTACTTTTTTCTATATTTTGACTGCTTAAATTCTAATGTTTATTTTATTTTACAATATTGAAGGATTTTTAAGTTTCTTTTATTTTGTGCCAAAAAAAAAAAAAAAAAAAACAGAAGTTTGTGAATTGAAGCATAGTTATTCTTATTGATAATTACATAGACCTTTATTAATTACAGAGAATAAAATATAAATGTTGTATTAGCTTCTTCTTTCCAAATATATGAAAGTTTAAATGTATTTTAATGAAATATTATTCCTCAACTGTTAAAATGAGAGTATATATATATATATATTCTTTAAGAAAACTTATATCTAGATATATTGTGAGATGAAAAAGGTAATATATTATGTGAGGTTTTATAAAAAAAAAAACTAATATGCTAATTTTTGCTTAACAAAAATAAGCATCCAGCTTCCGTCCAGTTAACTAATTAACAGAACATCTCCTGTATCTCGATCGATAGTCAAGATTCAATACGATCAAGATTTATGCACGCAAAACAAACGGCCTTTGTTTTCCAAAAGCGTGCAAAATTAAATCACAATCCACCATAAACGCACTCGCATCGAACAACCAATCAAATCCAACAGTCGACACGAGTCCAACATTGGGTGATCAACTGATGCTCCCAATTAACGGTATTGCACGTTGTGACCATCATTCATACATGGTTGCATTGATTACTGCAAACCATTAATTATAAGATAATTAACACTTAAAACAAACATAAACCATAGGGTCAAGCCCATAAGTTCAAAACACACATAAACCATAGGGTGAAGCCCATAAGTTAAAACACACATAAACCATAGGGTCAAGCCCATAAGCCCACTGAAATACTCTCAGATGGACGCCTTGTTCACTCATTGTGAACTTATTTTACTTAACACCTTAACAGAACATAAAACAGATACTCTTCCATCTTCAGTAGATGCTTCCTGATGGAATGCATTGCACCATGCTACCCTCATTTGTGAGGATTGTCCTCTCCATCTGTAAAAGAGTAGGAATAGCAGAATCACCCAAGAAAATTAAGCATTTACTGTGGAAGTTTGTAGGGAAATCTAGAATACAGATAGTAAAAACACCGATTCTAAACCAAATTGTCGAAAATGTATCGTTTTTAATCTGTGTTTTCAAATTGTAGGCAATGATGTGTATTTTTAAAACCACACGATTTTAAAGGCTAAATTAGGTTTTTACCAAATGATTGACTACGTTTTTAAAAATTGCACGTTTTGAAATCGCAAACCCAAACAGACTCGTATAAATGAGATATTAACTTGACATGTATACATTATGTACTAAACCCAATAGATCAAAGTTCAAAATAAGTATACCTGAGAAATCACATTGAGCTTCTCGTGCAGTGTGCTGAATTCACGTTTGACCTTCTCCAAGGCTTGGAGGCACCTAAAAGCATAAGAGTTGCCTTAAAAGAGGATTGCAAACAAAGGAAATTCCTAGCCAGATTGATTAAGATGAATGAAAGCACTTTCTATATGTAGTGCAACAATGATTTTTATAATTTAGTTAAGTTCCAAAGAACTAAAGAAGAGCCGGTTCTTTATAACACGATGGCAAATGACTGAAGATTAAGAGTCGATTCCTTATAACATGAGGGCAAAATTGTGATTCAATTTTTGTTTGGACAAATTTAATTACTCTCATACTATAAGAAACCGACTCTTCTCCAATTCTTTTGAAATGGAGAGGATGCTAGTTCAAGGGCAAGCATAAAATGCTCTCATAATCTTATTTAGTGCACACAAAGGTGTACTCACTGATTGAATAAACCTAGGAATCCAGCAACCAAGTACAAGGCATTAAATCATCAAAACTACACTCACACACACACACACACACACACACACATATATATATATATAACTATTTTCATATGATGAGGTTAAAAATTGATGGCAATGAAAGAATGTGAGTTTCTTACTCCTCCTTCTTGTTGTCCTGGGTAGCTTGTCGAAGCTCACGACAGGCAATGGCCATGCGAGAACCACCAAGGCTTTAATGATAATCCCAAGACAAGTATATAAGAAGTAGATTCAATCAATATAAATTAACTACTTAATTGGCCAGTAATATAAATGGGATAAAAAGGGTGATTAAGTAATATTTGTAATTATATGTAATGCATCATGATTAATGATGATAATCTACATTAATTATTCAGTGGGACTTGTAAGTCGTAAGTAGCTACTAACATTAATTCTTGTCTTAGCATATATATCCAATCTGTCATTAATTTTACTTCCAAGTTGTAATTTATTCTATCATAAATGATTTACTTTAGGCAGAGAGAGAGAGAGAAACTATATTGAACGTTTTATTGTTTTGGGAAAATTATAATTAAACTTCCTGAAGTATAACTACATTTTCATGCATGTCCGCATAAGAGGGGGGAAGATAATTCAAACTAGTGACCTTCGCTTCATCAGTCGTGGTCCCAGCCGATTGCTCTACCTCTTGGGGACAAAAAGTAAGATTTTGATGACAAGATGAAGGCCAAAACAATGTTGGTTAAGGTGGTAAGAGGCGACACAATTTGTTATGATTCAAAAAGATAAGAAAGACCAAGATTCACTAAAGTTTTTTACGGTATTTTACATGTTTATTTTCAAATTAAATGGATTGGGGTTATTAAATGTATACTTAATTTCCTTTTTATTTTTTCTAAGTATAGCATAAGAAGCCACTTAAAACAAGCTTTGTTAATTAATGTGAAATAGGTGTAATGAATAATCTTATTCTTAATTACTTATTTTGGATATGTATCAAATGCCAGGCTATCGTATATCGGTATATGCATGTTGGATCGAAAAACCGTCAAAGATGATTAAATATTCCCTCTTTTTGGAGATGAGCTAGGTATGTATTCTAAATTGGAAAAAGCTAATTAACCCATGGTTGGATCCCAATGTTTGGGGGATGTAATATATATGCTAGATTAGAAAAAGCTTCGTTAACCGTCGGGGATCACTGCATGCATTTCAAATAAATGTCGGTTTAATAGACTGAATTAAAAGAGTATTTTTCAAACCAGTCTGGAAAACTATGTCCAATACTTAATTAATGATCTCTAGCTTCTTAATTAATGTTTGTGGAAATTTCTATATGGAGTTGATCTGCTAGATAATTGCTTCCAAACAAGAGACAATTGATAAAACTAGTCATCAGGAAAATAATCAAGAAGATCACCTCGAGCTACCTCCCCTTAGCTGGTGAACTAAACCAATCGTCTTGACATAGTCCACAACGGGCTCATCCCTAGATTTTAGATCAAATAAACCGAATTTCTTTAGATATATAAAATAAAAAAGGGCATGAAAAATTAGGAGATTAGGAAAAGAAAAATTTACAGAAATTTGGTGACTTCTGCTATGACATTTTCAGCATCACGGCAGAAGATGGAGACGATTTCCAAAACGAAGTAAGGATTGTATTCATTTTGCAAGCCCTTCACATGTTCGAAATGCTCGTCCAATATACCCTGCAAGTGATCACATGCATGCATGCACGGTGATCATCAAATACTCTCTAATATTAATTAACAAGATAATTAGCGGATTTAATTAATTAGCTTAATATATATATATATATAGCTTCTTCTTTTGTCTTGCATGTGTTTTAGGCTCTAATTAAGCTACCAAAGAGATCAATAATCAACCAAATTAAGGAAATTTAACTGGTCAATTTCCAAGTTAATTATATAGTGAATTAATCAAAACAAATCCCACAATCTAATATATATATATCCTACAGATTAATTAGAAGCTTCAAAGAAAAAAGAAAACATCAAAAATGGAGGCATGCATGTAAAGAAAGCATGATCACCTGGTCATGCATGGCCTTGATGAAGTTGTTGAGCTGTGCTCTGAGATCAGTCCCCGCCATTTTCTTGCTCTGAGAGAGAGAGAAAAAATGGAAAAAGCTAGCAAAGGAAAAGAGAGAAGTTATCTCTTAATTGTGAGTTGAAAGCCTTCAGTCTCCATGTTATTATATAGAAATAAATCGAACACTTGTCGGAGTGAGAGAAAGGGAAATTAAGAGGATAATGTTGAATCAGGTCTCAGGTGGCAGTGTTAACGTTGTCATCTTCATCGTTGTCATGTTTCCAAACTGGCGGTTTCGTCCTGCTTTGGCAGCTAGAGCTGCACTTCCCATACGTGGAAATACTGCAGTTACGAAGACAGCTCTGAGGGAGAATATTCTGTTCAAATATGATGCCATAATTCATTTCTTGGAGGCTCGTGTATTTACAATGAAATAAATACCACATATTCAAATAATTAATTACTACAAACTCATTTAAAATAATAATAATAATAATATAAAGACTCTTTGATAATGCCTTTTAGAACGGTTTTTTTGTTTTTTGTTTTTATTATGATGTGATGTAAAGGTGAAAATAGTTTTGAATACTTTGTAAGTGATTGTTTTTTTGTTGAGTTGTTTGTTAATGCTTTTGTTTTTTACTGAAAAACAAAAATAAGTCCTAAAAAGCATTAGCATCAATTGATATGTATTCTATATATGTAGAACGTCGGGATAATTAATTATATAATAGCTCTAAATGGACTCCGTCGAGAGAGTAAAGAGAAAATGATCGATATAAGTTATTCAATAATATTTAAAGAAATGAAACACTTTAATATGATGTTTAGCTGCCAAGGATCAGATCCGCTCTAATTGGGAGCCTCCTATTTTCCTTTTATTTTTAAATGGGAGCATGCCACGTATAAAAAAAAAATAAAAATCCAATAGCTAAAAAAAGGATGTAAATACGGTTGGCGGCGCCCATAAGTGGATAACCACCCGACCGTTACCTTAAGGTACCGTAAACTTTATTCCGCTGTGTTTATATTTCTAACAAATGACACGTAACTCATCTCTTAAATTGGAAGCCATAAGCACTCTAAAAATGTTACAACATTAAACATCTTTGACTAAGTTAAAGCAAGCTAACATTGTCTATATATACTTGTTTTCTCATACGATCCCATTAAGATAGTTTGTTAAAAGTACATCAGTACAAGAATTTTGGCTTTTAATGACAGCAAAAAGTCGCCGCTAATAACTTTTAGTGACTATTGGTCGTTGCTAATAGATCATCGTAGTTGCTTTGTCGAGAACCTTAGATGTCGTCACAGATAGTGCAAAGACCCACCAACGTGTCATTGTTAATGTTACATTATCATCAATGGCTAAGTCACTAAGGGATCGTCACTGATAATTACCTATCACTGATGACACACTATGTAGTTATCACTGACGACACATTAAAAAACAAAAAACAGCCCTAAAATGCATTAAAAAAGGAGCCTGTAGAAACCGTTGCGTGTAGTATCAATTGGTGTATTCTATATTTGTAATACGTTGGGATAATTATATAATAGCTCTAAATGGACTTCGTGAAGAGTAAAGACAAAATGATATAAGTTATTCAATTATGTTTAAAGAAAGAAAACACTTTAATACGATGTCTAAGCTGCTGAGGATTGGCTCAGCTCTACTTGGGAGCCTCATGTTTTCCTTACATTTTTAAATAGGAGCATGCCACGTATAAAGAAAAAAAAAATAATAAATAATCCAATAGCTTAAAAAGGATGTAATTATGGTTGGCAGCGCCCATCAATGGGCAACCACCTAGCCGTTACCTTAAGGTACCGTAAATTTTATTCCGCTGTGTTTATATTTCTAACAAATGGCACGTAAGTTGTTCCTAAGAGATAGTTCAATCGGCTAGAGACCACGCCTCATGAAGCATAGGTTATTAGTTCGAATCTCTCCTCCCCCCTCTTGTGTAGACATGTCCAAAAAAAAAATGACACATAAGTCGTCTCTTGAATTGGAAGCCATAAGCATTCGAAAAATGTTACAACATTAAATATCTTTGACTTAGTTAAAGCAAGCTAACATTGTCTATATATACTTGTTTTCACAAATACATCAATCATGTTAAGATAGATTGTTAAAAGTGTATAAGTACAAGAATTTTTAGTTTTTGGTGATGATGAAAAGTTATCGCTAATAACTTTTAGTGACCACGTGTCGTTGCTAATAGATTGTCACAGTTGCTTCGTCGAGAACCTTAGATGTCGTCACAGATAGCACAAAGACCTACCAACGTGTCATTGTTGATGTTACATTATCATCAATGGCTAAGTCACTAAGGGATCGTCACTGATAATTACTTATCATTGACGACACACTATATAGTTATCACTAACGACACACTAAAAAACAAAAAACAGCCCTAAAAGGCATTAACAAAGGAGCCCGTAGAAACCATTGGTGTGTAGTATCAATTGGTGTATTCTATATTTGTAATACATTGGGATAATTATATAATGGCTCTAAATGGACTCCGTGAAAGAGTAAAGAGAAAATGATATAAGTTATTCAATTATGTTTAAAGAAAGGAAACACTTTAATATGATGTCTAAGCTGCTGAGGATTGGCTCCGCTCTATTTGGGAGCCTCCTGTTTTCCTTACATTTTTAAATGGGAGCATGCAACGTATAAAGAAAAAAAAAAATCCAATAGCTTAAAATGGATGTAATTATGGTCGGCAACGCCCATCAATGGGCAACCACCTAGCCGTTACCTTAAGGTACCGTAAATTTTGTTCCGCTGTGTTTATATTTCTAACAAATGATACATAAGCCGTCTCTTAAATTGGAAGCCATAAGCATTCTAAAAATGTTACAACATTAAATGTATTTGACTTAGTTAAAGCAACCTAACATTGTCTATATATACTTGTTTTCTCAAATACGAGCTTGTTAAGATAGTTTGTTAAAAGTGTATCAGTACAAGAATTTAAGTTTTTGGTGATGACGAAAAGTCATTGCTAATAACTTTTAGTGACCACATGTCGTTGCTAATAGATTGTTACAGTTGCTTCGTCGAGAAAGGTTACCAATGACGACTTTAGTGTCATCACCGATAATCTTAGATGACTAAATATCATTGTTAATAACTCATTATCAGTAATGACAATTTATTATTACCAACAACTTTATGTTGTCACTGATAATGAGCTATCAACGACGACCATGGGTCGTCGTTAATAGAGACACTATATGCATCACCTCTCATCCTCCCAATCTTAGTGGTGTAGTCCCCACAACTCAAAAACTAATTCTCATACACCAAATGTTGCCGATACCTCTCTACATAAGATAGGGGAATTGGGAGGGTAATGTATATATAGCATTACTCTCGTTAATAACTTTTGTACTTTTTTTTTTTAATATAAATTTTGGATTTTTTAATTAGTAGAAACTGTTGCAATAAGAACCATAGCTCGACACTATTCGATCTTGGCAACATCCATCATACTATATCATATCAAACAAGTTAAAAACAAATTCATAAAAATAAATAAGAAACACAAATACACATTGACGCAAATTACACATCTAGACCGCGTAATCCTAGTGCGGCTTGTCGGTGTAGAATCTCTTGTCAAACAAACTATAAATAAGCTTCTATCAACTTACCAAATCTATAAATAAGGCATGTTTGGTTAAAAGTTAGGCGGGCTCTGAGTCATCTACCCCTCTCACCACCCTTTGGCTCCACTGATTGTGGTAAGAATGAAACAAAAACCAAAACACATATACCCCATATATATAATTTACTGCTCTTTCCACATCCAATTTGCAATTGTCCACATTAATTTTGAAACCATTTCACATGGGAGTAAGATCCTCTAATTAGTCTGTATTTTTGTTTTGTTTTATTTTGTTTTGTTTTTTTCTTTTTTGTTTTTGTTTTTGTTTTTGTTTTTGTTTTTGTTTTTTTTTTTTTCACTTTTTAAGGGAACAAATACTACTACAATATAATTAACCGAATCCTCTCCGGTTCATTCCTAGTCTTGCTTCTTTCCATCGGTCTCTCCTTTCTTTCGTTTTTAAAGTTCGTGTTTATTGCAAGGAGAGAGAGAGAGAGTTGATGAATCCTCATAGTTTAAAAACAAAAAAGGAACAATTGTTGCTTTGCAACGTTTATAAGATTTAACGTCCAAAGATAAAATTACTCAACTAATAACACGTACAATAATCAAATGAGTAAATGATATGCAGATATCAAAAATGAAGTCTTTATCGCATACAAAACTTCCCTCACGATTTCAGAAAGGATTAAGACGAACATTGCAGCCACAAAAACTATTGGTACCCCACATCTAATGAGAACTAGGTTGATGAAAACGTTTTCAGCTATGACTACAAATTCAACAGTGTTAATCTTCTTATACTCCTTTCATATTCAAGCACATACCTGGCAAAGCAACAAAATCTACGGTTACCCATAACTGCAATTGCAGGTGATTGCTAACATATTATCCAGTCCCCCATAGACTACAAAATCTGGGCAGTAGGATCCCTTCCTTTTTTTTTTTTGGGTGCATAAATATTTCTAAAATAGCAGCGAATTTTCCTTGCAAAATACATTGGGGAGGTATTCCTCCTTGAGGACATTGACATCATCAATGGACAATCTTCTCATTATTCATTCAATCCTCCTCCAGTTTTAGCTCCGACCTTCCTGTATTTTATCTTTCTTCTTTATTTTAATTAATGTTGTTCCCCAATGAACATAGAACCTCAAATATAGTCCCAAGTGAACAGTGGGTCACTGCCTTAATAAGATAGACAAAGCCTTTACCTGACATTAAACTTTTGCGGCAAAGGTTCACCAGTTACTCGGAAAGGACCACAGACCATATCCTGATAGATCAACCCTTTGAAGGGAAATCTTTAAGATTTGGGAACAGTCACATTTAGAATTTTCACATCTTGATATGGCTTGTCACCCTTATCTGTCTTCACTTTCTCTATAGCCTGTCAACAATATGAAACGGTGTCAACAAATGCACACATAATACATAACAATAGATCATGTATATGCATACATGTAAGGTGTCCTTATGCCTGTCATGTGGTATTATTCAAAGAAAGGATGATTGACCCAGAGAACTTTCACAAAGAATTTTGGACAATTCCCAAATCAAACCGCACAGAATCACTCTACAGTTTTGTTTTGGTATGGAAAGTTATCCAATAAATGGTCCAAAGTTAAGAAATGTAAGCAGCAAGAGGAACCAATATCATGCCATGTATAACATATAACAATCATGTTTTGTGCAAAAAACAAAAAGAAAACAAAAAAAAGTTTTGTGCATCATGGAAAATTTATTTTGTGCCTTTGTGTTTCTGTACATGAATGAGTTAGAAGATACACTACACTATAACAATAATGGCCACACACAGGAACTCAACTATACCTGTACAACATCCATTCCTTTCATAACTCTAGCAAAAACTGTATGCTTGTTGTCCAGCCAAGGAGTAGCCACTGTGGTGATAAAGAACTGAGATCCATTAGTGTTTGGCCCCGCATTTGCCATTGACACTGTGAAAGGCCTGTCATGTCGTAAACTGCAAAAATGCAAATGATTCATCTTAGGTAACTTCTATTTAACACACAAATAACTAACTAAATAACAGTGTTCATTTGCAGAAGCAAAAGGAGGTGCAGCTTGTAATGCAGTTCTGATCAAAGAAACCAAGGATTGCATGTTAAGGTTCCAGTTGCATCCTTAACTATTGCCACTCATACAGTATAGTCGCAAAACCAATTTTATCTCCTAAAACATCTATGCCTTGTTTCACAACGCATTTTGGGATGTTTTTCTTTTTAGGAAAAAAGTGAAAGCATTAACAAACAACTCCAAATATAAAACGCTCACAAAATACTCAAAACTACTCACCTTTGTGTCACACTTTTTCAACCAATAAGCAAAAAGTACCCTCTAAAAAGTTATATCAAACAAAACCCTAAACTCTTTGACAGTCCATGGAACATGTTTGCATATGTTGCTACACATTGAGTGGAGCTTTCAACCACACCCCCACGGCAGTGACCCACCGAAAAGAATAAAGGCCTAAAGGAGGGCAAAGCAAGGTCTTTTCTCTAAATAAAATTTTAACAATGTTAATAAATGAAATCTCTGCAAAACATGAGTTGGGGATGGCAAATGTTGCCATTGTAACAATCCAGAGAAAGTATCAATTACATCTGTGCTATCGCTCCCAGATGACAAGTCAAGTTGCAATTGAAACTTCCTAAAATTGCTAATAAAACAAGTTGACCTAATAAAGAAGCAATGCAGAACTTAACACTCATGAGCATCTTTATAGCCCACTCACATGATGAGGGCAATTCATCTTCCTAATGTGGGACTAACTTTATGGGGTATCACAATCATCCCCACTCAAATCCCTAACACCCTTGTCGGGATCCATGTCATATAGTGCCTCATCGCCACATTTGTAATGACCCATAAAAAAAGCTAGCCACATCTGTATTACCATTCCAAAAGAAATAGTCAAATTCCAATTGGACCTCCCTAGAATCGTATATAATGTCTTATCTCACCTAATAAGGAAATACTGTGAGACTTAACACCCATAAGCATCTTTATAATCCACTGACTTAATGCAGGCAATTCATCTTCCGAATATGAAACTAACTTTCTAGAGTGTCACAACCACAGATCCAAAACTCACATTTTCAATGGCCTAAAAAAAAAAAAAAAGAAAAAAATTGTAGTATTGACACAGAGCAACACCAAGAACTAGTACATATAAGTGGTTTAGCTCAAAGTTAGTACATATAAGTGGGTTTAGCTCAAAGTCTCTGTTGGCAACGGCAAGAAAGATATTTCAACAAGAGTGGAAAAAATCACAGAAATGGCACCTAATGTTCAGACCCTGACAGTTATACAGAAGATGGGCTCTCTTTATAGTAAATTGTCTCATTTGTCCACCTATTATTTTGAAATATCGACACAATGGTCATGGTTAAAAGCTTCTCCAAAATATCAAATTCAAGTATAGAGCATAAAAGACTATTGAACCAGAAATGTATCACAATCTAGGGTCATGCTAAATTCTAGTCAAAAACAAAAATGACAAACCTTTTGTGAAACTCATCCTCAAACTCCCTTCCCCAAATAGATTGCCCGCCAGTGCCATCTCCCAGAGGATCTCCTGTCTGTATCATAAAGCCTTTGATGACCCGGTGAAAAATGAGATTATCATAGTAGCCATTCCGGCAGTGTGTCGTAAAGTTCTCCACAGTTTTAGGACATTCTTCCGGGTACAATCTCATGTGAATATCACCCATTGTGGTATGCATAATCTGGGGAAGCAGGAAATGGAACAGAAAGAAACATGAGAAAACATATCACACAAAGGAGACCAATCATGCAGATGAGGTAAAATGATGCACAAAGCCTTTCCACCATGGCATGGAAAGAAGAAATTCTAGTTCCATCCATCTTAAAATAGCTTACTTCAGAGGCAGATGGTAGGATCAAATACAAACCGAACCACAAATTTATCCATCTGATTTCAGTTTGCAAGATGTCAACACCATAATTGAAATAATAGGAGACTAGGATGGATGTAATACAAGATCTGGTGAAGAGAACTGACACCCAACAACCGTCCCATCGTCTAGTATTACCGAAAAGATTCTATACAACTTGTCTATAAAACCCATAAACAATGTCTAAACTAACAGCGAATTTGATAGGGAAAAGTGAAAAAGACGGGAGGGTGTTAGAGCCTTCCAAGTTAGCTTAAAAGACAACTGTTTCGGCTCTAAAAACATGACATTTTTTTACCCTGCTTCATAATAGGGAAAAGTGAAAAAGACGGGACGTGTTAGAGCCTTCCATGTTAGCTTAAAAGAGAACTTTTTCAGCTCTAAAAACAGGACATTTTTGGACCCTGCTTCATAAAAAAGAAATTGTAGATATAGGCCATTTCAGGAATCACTAAACTCAATTTTGCATTGTCAAATATGCATGCCATTTGACAACTCAAATTATCTGATAAACAACTGACTCGTAGAAAACTTCACGGTTTCCAACTACACAAAATGTTGAGGGAAAAATGCTTCCCTTTCTATCAAATGCAGTCAAAGAAAAAAGCCCCAGAACTTAACAATTCTGTTATTCGGTTCAGTCAATGAGTAAGGAGAAAGATCAAAGTGGATAATACTAGCTGTTGTGAAGACTACAAGCAAATGCTTATTCGATTGAGCATTTCAGCACAAGTCCTTCCCAATAAAACCCTAAATTTATTTCTTAAGAATGGAAAGAATTTTAGGTAACATATTTCTGTTGCTTTGAGTTTACAATATATATATATACACATGTTCCCCCAAAAAACAATTTAAAAAATATAAATCATAATAAAGTGCTTCATACTTTCCATTCTTTTTTTTCCCTGCAACTCTGAAGTGAACAAAATTGTTTCTGAGAATAAAAGAATCGAGTCCACTCTTCCCCTCCCTCTCTCTTTTGTTTTTTTAGTTTTTCTTTGCTTCTCACTTTTTGTAACAGGACAATGTATTGGAAAGAAAAGAATTTTCCATATGCACATGTACAAAAGTGAACAACAAGGCTTCTTTAAAATTTTGCAAGTAACAGTTTTAATCTAGTTTGAAGGAAAATAAAGAAAGAAAACTCACCACATTGTCAGGAAGGGATGTTGTGACAGATTTCCCAATATCTGACGCAGCTAGAAGTTCATCAGGAGGAGGCTTTTCATTAAACACGTCTCTTCCCTTAGTTGCATCTTCAGGCTCCTCTGGTTCTCTTCGACTATCAGGATCATACCAGAAGTCAGAATTTAGACTAAACGGAAACATAGTTCCCCCAAACTTCACAATGCAATACAACTAAATGAAATGGCATTCTCAATGCATTCAGGAAATCTATCCTACCAAAGCACACTTCCCAAGGTCAAAGCATCCTCCAATCTCCTACTCAAAGTGATATAACTACACCCCTTCCAGACGATTCTAAACTTAAAAACCATATAAATTCATGACCTTTTCACTTAACATTAGTCAAAGGCCCTAAAATTACTACACAATTTCGTGATTATCTCTAAGAAACTGTAAAAGATTGTACACCACCAATAATTGGAATTTTACCAGTTCGTACATTCAAGAAAAATAAATAAATTCGGTCAAGTTTTGCATAAGCAGCGAAGAAGTGCAAAATCTTGTACCTGAATAGATATATTCTGTGCTTCTTGAAAGCGCAACATAGAAGAGTTGGATCCGTCAAAGGCTCTTTGCTCTCATTGGCATTTGCTGCAGCTGCAGGAATTTTTCTAACTTTTTTACTGCTTCGATCACCTTGATATAATGCAATTCTCAAGAATCTATCATTGTTCTCCACCTTTCCAAGAATTCGAGCAACTTTGTTGGTGTGCAAATTTACTACCTATCAGTACAACAGAAAAAGGGGGAAAAAAAAAAGGCAGGGGGGGGAGGAGGGAGAGAGAGAGATGCATTAATGCATTAAAATATGATAATATGACAAAAATACACATTTTCTTGAAGTGAAAATGCATGAAAATAGCAGTTATAATGTCAATTTACTATACAATTCAATTACATAACAATATCTTACTTTTATCCCAAGGAGGGTGGCATATATAAGAAAATTAGAGCTTTCATCAAAAACTGCATTTGGTTGTGGTGCGCTTTCTGTTTTCTCTATTTCCTTCTCAATGGCCATTCTTCGCCCAAAGTCAATAGCTTCCAGCCTGTATAAGGGAGCATCACTTCTCTGAAGATCTTGGGCCACCTAAACGAGAAAAGAGATATGTTCATAAGAAAAGCATTTGAAACAATTATAACCTACATGAAACTCCAATAAAAATTTATATTACCTCAAGAGATTCATCATAAACGCGTCTGAGTTTACCTGTTCTGAACCAAAACACACGTATCCTACGATCGGGTGATGTAATCGTAAATTGCTTACCATCTGGGCTCACCTAAAGGTTGATACAAAAAGTCTACTGGTGAATTTTATAAATAAAAGCAATCAAAGAGAAGAAATAAGAAGATTAAGCATTCACAAATGGGATTCAAATTCATTGGCAGACCAAAGATCCTATCAAAAAAAAAGATGCTATAAGATAAGATAGAGACATATATACATATAGTACCTCAATAGAAGAAACAGATGTTTTGCATTTCGCAATTTCAAAGAGATCGGTATCACTTTTCAATCTAAAGTTCACCCTGCAGGCACCATAAAGTAGAAGCTCAGTCAAACATCCAAGGCACCGGACAAAATTAACTATGTATCAATGTAACATTCTATACAATCATTCCAAAATTAGATTGCAGTTGCCAGTAGTCCATTTGAGCCACATAAGGAAGAAAGTTGTTCAAGAAACATAGAAGTGAATAAAGTAAAATTGTTAAACAAGCTTAATCCTAATTCCTAAAGCACCTCTAGCTGTCACAAGTTCATAATAAACAGACAATAAGTAGAACGTCTAGTAACAGCTAGATTGAAATTGTCTGATAAACTAAGACTACCACAATAGATTTATCATCATTGTCATTATCAAACTGCCCCAATCCTCCAACTGTGAGCACTTTGATCCACAATTCAGAGTTATTTCTGATTTTTAAGGGGAAAATATCCCAGTAGGAACTATAAAAATTGAGAGGCTAGGCCAAACATGAGCCACATCTTATCACATACCATGATGCATAAATCGCACTTTATCATGGATACAGCAAAGCAAGAAAAAGGAGATATAACTCTTTAGCTTCTAAAACAAATCATTAACACTAGCAAGGTCCTAGGAAGTGGGGCTGTAAATGGGTTGGGTTCACTGTCGATTTGTCAGCTTTATGTTCAAATCAGATTACATATGCTACAATATCAGCGGATCCTTAAAAAATGCATCTGATTATGTCCAAATAAAAGTTCAAAAATCTGATTTTGATTCAAATCCAAATGTATAATAATACACACAACCTGGAGTAGTCGATTTGACTTATATTTTGTTAGAAACTATAAATCATTCATAAAAGATTATACAACGAAAAAATACATCAGTCATAACTGATTTTTTTTGGATATGAATTTTAATCAGAATGAATCTACCAGAGTTCAACACAACATTGATAGAACTTTAACAAAAATAAAATATCTAACTTTAATAACTGACTTTAAAAAATATATCTAACTTTAATAACTGACTTCAATTCTAACTGTTGGATCTTACCAGTACGATAATTGAAAAAAATCTTAAACAGGTTGGTGATCATGATCCAATCCATTGATAGCCATAACAGGAAGGATGAAATCCCCTATTAACAACAAAGAAACATGTGCATAATCTAAGTAAAACCCCGTCTTCTGAATGATTTAACATTACTAACAAAAATATAAGTCAAATCGACTACTCCATTGAGTATATATTTTTTTGCTTTTGCATTTGCATCAAATTCAGATATGTGAGCTTTTATTTGGGCACAATCATATGCCTATTTTAAGAATTCATTGATGTTCTGGATATGTAATCTGATTTTAGTACAGATCTGCAAAACATTGCAGAGAACCGAATCAATATATAGCCCTACTTCCCGGGACCTAGCTAGTGTTCATGACTTTCATTAGAAGCTAAATAATTATTTATCCTTTTTTCTTGCTTTAATGCCATTATTGTAACATGCAATATATGCATTGCAACATGTGATAACATGTGGTTCATGTTTGGCCTAGCCTCTCAATTTTGTCATGATTCAGCCCATTCAAAACCATACCAGGAAACATGACATCCCCTTTAACACCAAAGAAACAAGCACAGAATCTCAGCAAACCCCAGTTTACTTGTCATTTAAAAAAACCCAATTTAATAAGGAACGCTTGATAAAAGTTGAAGACCCTACATGTAACAACCGGTGCGTACCCCACATAGAGTGAATGATTTATAAAAACACTCATGGGTGCTAAGTCCTACAATGCTTACTTACTAGCAGAAACTAGGCTTTATAAGTGATTTTAAGGAAGTTCTAAATTGATTGGTCTTTTTACAGTGATAGCGCAGATGTAGCTAGCGCTTTCCTTGGGTCGTTACACTACAGTTATTTAAAATATCTTCTAAATTAATTAAAGTCCTACTAAATCCAAAATTTATCCTAAGAGCTTATAATCTAGAATACCTTCCAACTCTATTTGATCACATAAATAATTGCACACCATAGGATCTGTGAGGGAATGAACCCCAACCAAAATTCATATGGTAATATGCTAAAAAATACATGATATGCTCCCATGCTTATGCTTAGAACATCTAGAAAAGAAAAGGGAGAAAGGGTGGGGGGGGAAGAGAGAGAATACAAAATTTAAAAAAAAAAAAAAAAAAAATAGACAAGCATGATTTCTCTTTGAATCTGAACATGCTGCCTATAAAGATATAACTTATAGGCAATAAATGTTTATTAACTTTCATGACAAAAAATGCTGCCTCTCTCCCCACTCCCCACTTTAAAATGAGAAAAGCCAAACGTTTAGGCATCACCGAAATGTTGAATTACAAGTATGTAATGTATTCATAGTTAACACACAACTAACTTTTAGATTCTCACACTATCTAGCCAATAGCCACTAAAAACAGTTGCTTGACCTCACATGTGGCTGTTTTACCTGTTTGGATACTGGTGTTGATTTTCTACTACTTATTAAGTTCTGAATATGAGTATGGTGCTTCTATGCCATTGACAGTTACTTTATTCTTGCAAATTAGTAAGATTTATAAATCTAAAAACCACCTTAACCTCCAACACACCCCAACTGTTCACCAAGAGCCAAGGCCCACTGGCACTATTGGCAAGTCTTTTTCCCTAATCTTTTTCTTTTATTTATTTTTACTTTTTGGGTGTTATAATGTTTTAATCGTTGGTTTTCATAAGTCAAGTGTGTAATTAGCTGTTTTTTATAGTTATTCTATAGTTTAGGCTAGTGTACTGCTTTTTTGTACTTAATTGCATTACCTCCAATGTATGCCAACTACAAATGCATGTCCATTTTTATTCAATGTTCCTTATAAGTCCAAAAATTATTTCATAGAATCAGTTTGAGAGACTTGAGTACTTAATCATTAGTTTCATATTTGGCCACTTATTTTCCTCAGTTGTTAGGTCTGTGCTTTGCATGCAACAATAGCAACACCACAATGCCCTTTTGTGATCCAAACCAAGCTAAGCAACAGAGTTGAGTGCTGCACATCATTATCATTTTTTAAAAATATGTTTTCCATATATTATTGGACTTCCTTATATGTGTTGCATGATATGGATCTAAGTAAATGAATATAATTTGAAAGAAAAATGTTACATTGTTTCATATTAGTAAACAAACAACGTCAATAAAATAATTTTTTTTAAATTAAAAAAAAAAAAAAAAAGAGCATATACTCATTCTCTGGGAACTCAAATGTAACAGGGCTCCAATACTCGATGATTCCCTTTGCATCTGCAGATATCACAGCATCAGATAGATGATTGTACTTCATAACTTTTACTGGTGCCACATGTATCTGGAGAGGAAATAGAAACGAAAGAAATAAGGGGCTTGGCAAAAATAACGAACATGTATAGTTATAGAAAAGAACAAGAAAAAAAGAAGAAGATAATCTAAAAGGTTTTGAAAAGTGTGCTACTTTCAAGGTTTGCTAAGACACCTCTTTGGAAATGATAGATTCATTTGAACCAGCTCGTGCGTCATATATGTGCACAAATGTGGAGTTTCGATCACTAATGGCAAGTCTAGCTTTGACATCCCCTTGTTTGTAGACCCATTCAACAGCACCAGGAACAAACTGTAGGCCAATCATGACCATCATATCATAGTTGACCACATCATATATCTTCGCAGATCGATCATTTGAAATTGTACAACAGAGCAGCCCATCAATACTAACCTGCATAGGTGAAACGAGTTATGCTCGATGACAGCACTAACAATCAAGAATTCCACAAGTAGTTAATTAAACAGAAAATCATGAACAATCAAAGAAGCAAAATGGTACATTGCTCTACTGGAGTGAACAACATATAGATACACTAAAATGATTCATTCGAATCGACATGAGAGTCCAACTACATTGGATTGCATTGCCAGAATCCAAATTGTAAATTTGAAAGAGGTCAATGAAAAGCATGCATCTGCATAATCCAGCAAAAATGCTTTAAGTGAATGCCTCCATTGAATATGAGCTGAATCAGTGCAAGGAGCTTGGAGGGTGTCAGGCGAATTATAGAACTGGACCAACTGTGATAGTATAATAAATTTTAAACATTTTTTGTTTCTTAATTTTCTAACAGTACTTAAATGTGCTACATTTGCATGAAAAACTGGTGAATATTAGCATAAAAAAAAAAAAAAAAAAAAAAAAAAAAAAAAAAAAAAAAAAAAAAAAAAAAAAAAAAAAAAAACCAAACGCAATTAAACCAGTTCAAGGTTGAATCAGTCTTTATTTTACGATTGTTTAGCAGCTAGATTGAACTAGTTTTGTAGTTGTCCAAAACACCACCAAAGATTATCATTAAAAAAATCACTAGCAAACCATTATGCAAGCATTTTTCACGTTGAAAAACAAATACAGCTCATAATCCACATTCCAAATCGAGACGAACAATGTTTAAGGTACTGACAGTCATGTTGAAGGGCATGTGTGCCAGGACTATGCCTGTACAAAAATGACTCGGATTTTCAAATTGCAACTAGCACTTATTGTGGTTGTTTTGACACATCCATACGCCTTGCACCTTTTATCAGGAAGGTAAAAGTTGCACATGAAATTTTGTACAACATTTAACAATAGTAGCTAATCTGTGATGACACGGACTCCAAAGTAAACTACTTAACTAAATGCTTGTTTCATAGCTTTGAATTAAGAGTTAATCCAACCAGAATAATCAATGTGCTGGCCCTACTAGCCGCTAACTCCACCAAACACATAATCACACACACACACACACACACATATATATATGCATAGAAAGAAACTATTGAAAAACAGAAGCACATATGATTCATGCATATCCATAACTAACATGAAATAAATTGAGAATCAAAGGAATGATCAATTCACAAATAACATTCTGAATGCATAGACCTGCAGTCATATAATAAGGAGGAATAACTCACAGCTAAACCTTCAATTGGACCAAGGTGGGACCTAAAATGCTTTGCAAACTCGATACCAATGGCCTTTTTCTTCCAAAACTTCAAATGCCCTGGTAAGAGAGGGAGGGGGGAGGAACAAAGAAAAGGTAAGCAAAAAGGCAATCACACTGTCAAGTTGTACTAATTCCGTACTCCTATTCCATTAGATAAAATTATGACGATAATAACCCTAGATAGCATGGCTATATTGGATGACAAAGTTACATCATTGACATGCATTGATATTTCACTAAACTGCTCTTTTCTTTTCTTTTTTTCATAAGTGATATTCCACCAAACTGCTAAAATCATATAATATAAAGGAAAAGAAAAATAAGGGAAATTACCACAACAATCATTCACAAAGTGATTGATACTCAACTCATATAAGCAAATTGGATTTTATCATATTCCAAGATGAAACTACTGAGCATTATACCTATACAGAACTATTCACCTCAAACTAGAAATAGCTCAATTATGATGTATGGTTATAGTTTTTCTTCATTTCATTTTTTCACAATGACATAACTTGGGCCGGAACTTGGGCCCCCATCGGCAAAGCCAACACCAACACCCGAACCCACACCCAAAACTCCAACCCACGATTTTACCTTCCACTAAGGGTGGGTTTAACTTTGGGACAGATTTGGGGTCTAACCAGGGGCTCACACGGGCCTTTACCCTTTAACCTCGCATCCTTCAACTGGCCCATCAACTTGGATTCTAAAGCATCAGTAGCACCTTGCCTTTTGAGCTGGGCTTCAGGACCATAGTGACGACCCCCATTGGACTAACCCCATGCTCTGACCTAGAGGGATCCGGGCCCGAATCCAAACGATCAATAATATGATCCAACTCGTCTCTCAAACATTCCAGCTGGCTTCACACATCACGGAGGTCACAGCTCACCTCTTTGACACCCCTTGAGCCTCTCACACCCTCAGCACCACAGACTTTAAGATAGTCCCCCTCAGTGTAAAATCTAGAATATGCTTACGTATGACATCCCCGATCGTTAGCAACTTGTACATCCAATGCAGAAGTGACATGGTTGGGAGGCAAACTCCGACAAGAGGAGGAGCTTGTCGAACTCTTCCCCAGCCCAACCAGCACCCCCTTGTATGAACTCTTAAGAGCCGCTTCACCCGACGCACCCATCACAATCACTGGTGTTTGCACCATCATTCTATGCGCCAGGTACTCATGGAGAGCTTCCCCGGCTTGCACAGCTCTATTTCCACCATCGTGGAGAGACTGGAAAAAATCTAGAAACTTCCGCAATTCTTGAGCAAAGCCCTACCATCCCCTACCACCTTTGCCTTCTGGGATTACCACCAAGCCTCTCTATCCCCCTCCTCCATACTCCATGACTACCAAGAAACAACCAAATTTGATTGCACAATATTGAAAGATGAAAGCTTTGCTCCCCACCCTAGAGAACTTCACGAACTCTTTCGCACCCTCTGCTGGAAACAGAGACTCCATGATGTTCAACAGCCAGCTCACTATAACTTTGCTGAGAAAGATTAAACGAACAGGGCCCCTATCTCTCTCAAAAACCCGCAGAATCAAAACATCAACCTCAAACATAAACTCAGAGGACTTAACTTCAATGCAGAACCAACTCGAATATCCCATCTAAAAGTGCCAAAATGATAAGCTAGGAAGAAGACGATGATCAGGGAACCAACAAACAGAATAGAACCGCCAGGACGCATCTACACTTGCCGATGAGGAAGGAAGAGAGAAGACTACAACCTATCCACTACATTTCGAAAGATTATAGGCTGTAACAACTTGTCTCACTCAATACTCATCTCATTGTTATCTCTCCCTCTCCATATATATACATATTCAAAAAAATCTGAATAGGAGGTAGGGTTAACGAAAAATCCGCTTCTCCTACATTTTTTCTAAAGTTCTCTCCCTTTCTTAACCCTAACATGAACAGTTCAGAAAAGTAGTTCCTTTTGAACTCCATGAAGTCAATTGACTTGGTAAAAAAGAAAGAAAAGGGTGATAATGAGTGATGATGACAATGCCATATGACAGCCACTTAGAAAACTCTTCTCACTTCTTTTCTTTTTTTTTTTTTTTTTTTTTTTGCAGATTCATGACTTTCAACCAATTATTCTTATAAACTGTGCAGTTTCAAAATAAATAGGTATTTCAAGTTAGGGGATGCAAAATATGAAACATCTAAAAACTCTGATGTTCCTGGCTTACTAATTATGGCACAACTCCTCATTTTCAACAAGTTGGTTTCATAATAACCACAACCAGTTGACTACGCATTAACTATATACAAATATATCTCCTACCATAATTCGAACATGAAGAAATATCCATTAATGTATTTCCAAAATACCGTAAGAACACTTATAGCTATGAAGCAAACAAATTTTTGGAATAAGTTACAGAACACGTGATGTGGCCCTCAAAATATAGATACTTAAGACCACAGTTTTGGATGAGGAATCAGTCCAGTTGAATGTTAGGAACTTATAACATGTAAATGTATACGATATTTGATATCTTTGGTTTTACCATCAACGCTTCCAGTGATGAAAAAATCTGCTGGAGAGACAGCAACATGCGTAACCACGTCGCGGTGCATATAACTTTTCTCGTACCTGAAAAACCAAGGCTCAAGGATAAGACATTCTCAATAATACCCACAACCTGTTCGGCCATTATTAAGCACAAACTTAGCATTCTCAAGCACTTGTAATGAACCCAACATTTTCAAACTAATGAAAAAGTAACAATTAATTATACAAATTCTAAAACTTCATTCACAGCAATGACCCAAAAAAAAAAGACAACGAAAAGCAGAGAATTAGAGCCAACGCTCAGAAATGGATCCAGAACAACGAAAATGCAGCAAAAAAAAAAAAAAAAAAACCCCAATCCAAAAAAAGAAACGACAGAAAATAAAGCCTGTCCCTAATTCTCTAGCATAAACCCTAAACCCTAAGCAGATAATTCGAAAACAACAAACCATAAACCTTAAAGACCACGGAAATGTAGAAGCATACATGTTAGCGGAGGGAAGCGCATCGAGGTAGGCCTGCTCGAACTGGAGCGGGCGCTTAGGGCGAGCTCGCGGGGCGGGCCCCGGTCCGACGACGAGCTCGTTCTCGGTCTCTGCTGGCGCCGAGGCTGCGGCGCCGTTTTGAGGTTCCTCCATTCTCTTCGCTGGGTTTGAAGAGTAATTGGCGGTTTGGAAGTGAAAGTCAAGGATTTTGATTTCAAGGCTGAAGCTTGCGCTGGCCTGAAATTTTTGAAGTTTACCTCAACCTTGCGCAGTACTGAGAAACCCTCAAATTACCCGATTGCCACCTCGTCCAAGCTTTCAAATTGTTCGGAAGATAATTAAACCGTCGTCGTTTTTGCCTCTCCAAATTCCACTATTACGCGCCTCTAAAATATGAAACTAGAAATGATCCTAATTCGTAAAATATGAGCTACATGCACTAGATATTATCTACTCGTATCCGCTATATGCAACTATTTATTATTCATTATCCGTTATCCGCACATGCGGATGAGGATGCAATTAGCAAAATTCACTATCCGCATATACGAATGTAGATAGTGGTTTTAGGGTATGTAGTTGAGGGGCAATTTGTATTTGCATGTCGGATTTGTCTTATATCATCAATCATTATTTCCTCAATCCTAAACCATTAATTTTATATTGAGTTTGAAAGTAGTGTGATCATTCATTACAAGGTAACTACTATATAAATAATGAGTAATGTTATATACAAAACTCTTATTTATCTCTTATTTCCCTAAAAGTGACTTGGCTTTTAAATTTATGATTGGATTTGCGGATGTATTACTCATAAATAATGACATGTTTTTAAAGGATAAGTTAATAGATTCAATGTGTATTGCAAAACCGAAGGGGTTTTTTTTTTTGTCTTTCTTTCTTACGAATAATTCAAACCTTGCAATATGATTTGGATATCAATGTCTTCAAAATGATTCTCATGTGATCGACAAAAATCTTGGATGCAGATTTTCACCAAATGAGTTGGGAAAGATAAGTAATCATTTAGGCTGTCCTGTTAAATCGAGAAGCACATATACTTTGATGTTGTGAAGAAAATCATGAAATAACAACATAAATCAGATTTTTCAATTAATTTTTTCTTAATGATTGTTGAGGTGGCAAGCTTTACATACGAAGAAGACAACTGCTGAGAAGTCATATGAATAGTTTATTATTGAGATAATTGAAATTTGAATGAATATTTACTTTCCAAGTCTCTGATGTTGCTTAATAAGTCTAAGGGCCAACGCAAATAATCCCTGCAAAGTTTCAAGTAAAAATAGCATTTGATAAGTACTGTTGATGACAGTTTTTCTATGAGTGATGTGGCATGAAATTTGAGGAGTCAACGGTCTGCAAAATAACAAAATAGGATAAAAGCTGACGGGGCGTGCCGGTGGAGGATAGCTCCAATACCTAAGTCAGTGTTTGTTTTGAGATAGGAAGAGCATATGTGCAATCAGAGCTTGAGAGAGAATTGTGATTACCAAATAATAAATTGGGGTTTCTCTTTATAGACATCAGGTAGCGGTTGTCACTCCGTAATTCTCAGCCCCACGTTCCCGAGGATCCACTGTGTGATGTTGGCAAAGTGGATTGTGGGTTGTGGGTTACTCCATGATCCTGAGATGTATTTGAACTTGTCATTTGATCATGAGATGTATCTTGAATATCTTGAATCTTTAAATCTTGAATGGTCTTCTTATCCGAGAGTTGTATATCTCTAATACGCCCCTTCAAGCTAAACGGTATAAAGATAACATTGAGCTTGTCCCTGAGAGTGCTAAACCGTGAGGATGACCATAGTTTTGTGAAGATATCAGCCAATTGATCTTTGGCGGAGATAAAATTGATAGAGATTAATTTTTTTGCTATCATATCTCTAACAAAATGAAAATCTATCTCAACATGTTTGGTCCTGGCATGAAATATTGGATTTGAAGATAAGTACCTAACTCTAATGTTATCACACCACAGGGTTGGTGGTTGATTGAATTTTATGCCAATTTAAGCAAATGGGCGTGATCCAAGAGATTTCTGTAGTAGTGTTCGCAAGGGCTTTATACTCAGCTTCTGTGCTTGACCGAGCTATTGTGGGTTGTTTCTTATAGCTCCACAATATAAGATTACTACTAAGAAAAACACAATATCCACTGGTTGATCTTCAGTCATCATGACTACCAGCCCAATCAACATCTGAAAAAGCTTGAATTTTATGCCAATTTATGAGCAAAGGGACGTGATCCAAAAGATTTCTGCAGTAGTGTTCGCAAGGGCTTTATACTCAGCTTCTGTGCTTGACCGAGCTATTGTGGGTTGTTTCTTACAGCTCCACGATATAAGATTACTACTAAGAAAAACACAATATCCACTGGTTGATCTTCAGTCATCATGACTACCAGCCCAATCAACATTTGAAAAAGCTTGAATGTGATTAACAAATGACTTTTGAACTGAAGTCTAAACTGAATGGTCTGTTTGATATGTTTGAGAAGCCTTTTTACAAATTGCCAGTGGAGTACTGTCAGTTTGTGTAAAAATTGAGACAAATTATTTACACAAAATGAAATATCAGGACGAGTGATGCATAAGTATTGAAGTGCCCCAACTGTACTTCTATAGAAAGTAGGATTAGAAAAAATTTCTCCCTCAAATGCTGAGAGGTGAGTAGTAGAAGCCATAGGACAGTTCATAGGCTTGGCCTCTATCATTTTTGTACGTTTCAAAATATCCATGATATACCTTTGTTGAGATAAAATAACTCCCTTAGAGTAAGGTAACACTTCAATACCCAAACAAAAATTAAAGGCTCCCAACTCTTTTACAGCAAAGTCATAATGCAGAGCAGTCAATAATTCACGAATGGCAGCATGATTTGAACATGTAATCAGAATATCATCTACATAAATCAGAACTAGCATAGTGTATGTAGATGTGTGATTTACGAAAAGTGAGCTATCTGACCGAGAGCTAAAAAAGCCTAATTCAAAAAGCTTGTTGCTCAACTTAGAAAAGCAAACATGAGGGGCCTGTTTCAATCGATACAGAGCCTTTTTAAGTTTGCAAATATGAGATGGAAATTGAGGATGAGTAAAGCCTAGGGGCTGAGTCATGTAAACTTTCTCAAACAAATTTCCATGAAGAAAAGCATTTTGAATGTCAATCTGATGAATAGGCCAACCTTCAGATATAGCTAAAGATCTAGGCGTACCGTTGTTGGCTTGATAACAGGACTGTAAGTTTCACCATAATCAACGCCCTCTTGTTGATGAAAGCCTTTTGCAACGAGCCAGGCTTTATATTGATCAATAGAACCATCAGCTTTTCTCTTCAATCGAAATACCCATTTACACCTAATTACATTCTTTGCTGAAGATGAGGGAACCAAAGTCCAGGTTTGGTTGTGGAGTAGAGCATCAAATTCCACATTCATGACTTTTCTTGAGAGAGGGTTTTTCATTTCTGAGGAGTAGCAAGTGGGCTCTGGTTCTTGAGGGATTGTGGTAGCAATCAAGGCATGAGGTAGGGGATAACGAACTGTACTGTAGGTGAGAGTTTTGGGTTTTGTGATATTATTCTTGGCTCGAGTAGTCATAAAATGAGTAGGTAGAACTGTGTTGGTTGAGGACTCTGGTTGGCTTTGTGTGATGCTGGAGGTTGAAGAAGGTAAAGATAAGATGGGTAAAGGTGGGACAGTTGTATGTGGTTGATTGGCTGGAGCAATTGCTGGTTGAGAAGAATTCTGTGAAGGAGTTGACGCTTGGGTTGGACAGTGTAGGATCAGGCTGTGTGAAATTGGGCTTTGTGGGACTATGACTTCTTGAATTGCTGAAGGAGATGCTGCTGTGGAGGGATCTGCTGGGGACCCAATATTCATAGGTGAGATGATAGGAATGGACAAGGGAACATGCAAAATAGAATTATCTTGTGCTGGAATTTGAGTGGAATTGAATGAGCATGGAAATGTGGTTTCATCAAAACGAACATCATGTGAAATATATAATCGGTGAGAATTAAGATTTAGGCATTTATAGCCTTTGTGTTGAGGACTATAGCTTAGAAAAAGACATTGAGTTGCCCTGGGTTTGTCACACCCACGATTAAGTAGAATAGGGGAACGCGAACTTAAAAGGGAAAACATAATAATTAAGGAATATAAATATCAGATATCATTACATTAATACTAAACCAAGGAAAGATAGGAAGTCAAAAGTTATATAGAACTAGTGTTTAATATGAACATTAACAAGATCTTGTTTACATACGAGCTCGGAATCCAAAAAAAATAAACATTTCAAGCCATGTTAGGAGGCATAATCAAAAGCGACTACTATAAGGAGGTTATAGCCTCCCCATGCGTCAAGTGTTCTCCTATATATACATAACAAAAATTGTGCAGTCTACAAAAAAAAAAAAAACAAAAGTCCTCACAACAATGGCTTGATCCTTGCAACCCATTGGAATCCCAAGCTCTAAAACTTCTACGGCTCCGCAAAGCAGTAGATACATGTGTCCCAAGCATAAGGCCATATAATCGGGTCCTCAAGAATAAGGACACCTACGGGAAGCCTCATTCTCAACACTATTATGTATAACGGTATCTGAAAAATTTAAAGGGAAAAAGGGGTGAGTTCGACAACTCAGTAAGTAGCTACAACACTAAGATGCTATAAAACATGCTATGCAGATTTTATGTTATAATCTTAGTTATGCATAAATAATAAAATAATTGACAATTAATACAAGAATAACAAGTAACTTATAAGATGTACAAGAACTTCCTTTTACTTTTCTTTCAAAACTACTGTTTTTACCCTTTTGACTCGACACCATAAATTTACCGTAAGCGGCGCACGTTGGCTTGTCCCGAAAGACCTATATGCTCATCTTGTCGTCACATGGGAGAGCTACCAGGTTAGGAACTTCCCTAGGTGAAGGCCACCTGGCCGATAGCACACACCTTCTCGTAACCGTCTTTCGGTATGCTTGCCATGCTACCCTATGCGGTACCGATCGTCATTATAATCGTGTCTCGGGTTAAACATTTATAACCATGAATGCACATATAACATTTCATATGATTTGTAAGCTCATTTGTAACTGTATGCTATATCATGAACTTTGAGAGCTCTTTTCATTCATAATTGCAGTCATGCATAATTCATGAAGTAAGGTAACTGTAACATGTAAAATTCTTAAACAATGATATGTGATTGAATAAAACTTGACATTAAAATATGAAAGGAAGTGCAATTAAAAATTATGTAAGTGAATTCTTCATAAAATCCCAAACATTTTTCCAAAAGATTTATAAAATTTGTTGGGGTTTTTGGTGTTGTGTCCCCTTACTTGGATTTGACGTTGGGTTGAGTCGAGTTGTCATTTCACCTAAATAAATTGCAAAGATGAACTTAGCGGAATATTCTGAAATTTTTGTCTAAAATTTAAATAAATATACCCTTAAGATTTAATCTTATAAGGTACACAAATTAAAATTAGATTGATCTTATGATAAGTTATTATGTGGTGTAACATTATAAAAGACTACATGTCTGTTAAAGGTGTTATAGTCTTCATCATTTATTTATTTATTATTTATTTATAATATATAATGAATCATGGCTTGTAATAATAAAACAAAACTTTTAAATTTGCATGTGATAAAACAGCTGTTAAAATAATATAAAAGAATGCAAATGACAATTCACTTGACTTGCCTTCACCACGTACAACACCATCATGAATTTTTATTTTTATTATTTTATTATTTTATTATTTATTATTATTTTTTTATTTAACTGAATATTGACTTGACTTTGATCATTCTATTTGCAAAATATTCCCAAAGTAATTTGATCTGACGGTGTAGTCAAATAAGATTTAAAATAGTACAAAATTGAATCACCTAACAAAACACCACTACAACTGAAACTGAAACTCTGATTCAATCATTCAAGTGAACACTCATAAATTGAATAATAATCCTCCAAAACTAGAGCTTTGCCTTCCAATAGAAACCCAGCAAATACAACCCCAACAACACAGAAAATGATAACAAAACATTAAACACCTTTTCAGTCAAGAATCTGCGATAACCCACTAAGGAAACACCCAACAGGAACACAAACTTACATCAAACAGAAAAACTTCAAAATAACCAAAGATCCAATTAATTCCAAAACCCAAAAATCACAATTCCAGCCCATAGAGATTCAACCAAGAAAATAATAAATAAATAACAAAATATCTAATGGGTAAGAGAGACGATTTCTACCTTAAAAAGCTTATTAGATATTACGGTGTTAAGGCTGTCATGGAAGAAGAAAGAAAAAAAAAAAAAAAGAAACAAAGACAAAATGACGGTGAGACTTTCGATCGAGAGAAAAGCGTGTAGAAGAAAGGAAAAGAAAAGAAAAAGAATAAAAACACTACTGATATATATTGAAGAGAAAAGAAGGACATTACCAACTAGAAAGATACTTGAAAGAACTATTTTTCTGTGCTATGCTTCAGAGTGTGAGGAGAAGGAAGAAGTTCTGGGTTTTTTATAGGCAACTAGGAGGAGAGAAGATAGCAACGTGTAGTCTGGTAAGAGGACAAGTGGCTGCCTAGGTGTCAATTGCTAAAACAACCGCTTATGCATGCAACACAATTGTCCAAGAGAGAGAGGAGAGCACACGTTGATTTGCCCCTTTTCTAGGGGCTATGCTGGTTTTGAAAAAAATAAATTAAATTAAATTCCCACATTAAGTTGGGGAAAAAGAAAAAAATTATTTCCTCCTATATTCTAGGAGACTTACTAGATATCTAAAAAAATCTCACCTAAAATCCTAGTGGATATTTCTATATATATAAAAATACGCACTCCAATAAATAATCTCATGGATTTACATATAATTTATTTAATAGATAAATAATATTAATATTACTTATAAAAGCATTAATATATACAAAGATGTATTATAATTCTATTTTACATTTAGGGAAAAATTCACTTTACCCCCCCTGAAGTTTCAGGGGTTTTTCAATTTGAACCCCCAAGTTTAAAAATTGGCAATGTACCCCCCCAATGTTTCAAAAATTTTCAATTTAAACATTCCGTTACTAATTTCCGTTAAATTGGACGGAAATTTTTTTTAAAAAAACCTGAGGGTAATTATGTAATTTTAAAGATTTCCGTCCAATTTGACGGAAATTAGTAACGGAAGGTTTAAATTGAAAATTTTTTAAACATTATGGGGGTACATTGCCAATTTTTAAACTTTGAGGTTCAAATTGAAAAACCCCTGAAACTTCAAGGAGTGAAGTGGATTTTTCCCTTAAATTTATAAAATCTACAGGATGTCACAGGGTTGGAGTTTGTGTGAGTTATAACGATGTAAATTTGGCCAACATGCACAGCCAAACGTACGAAGAAATTTATAATCAGGGAGACGTTTGAACAATATTTCAAATGGAGATTTATTTTTGAGCAATGGAGTATGCATTCGATTTATTAAATAACATGCAGTGGAAAAAGCATCATCCTAAAAATATGATGGCATGTAAGCATTGGATAGAAGTGCAAGATCAGTTTCAACTATGTGACGATGCTTCCACTCAATAGCACCATTTTGTTGGTGCGTATGTAGGCAAGATATGCGATGAGAAATTCCATTTGACATAAGTAGTTTGTTTAAATGGCGATATTCACCTCCCCAATCAGATTGAACATATTTTATTTTGGATTCAAAGAAATATTCAACATAAAGTTTGAATTTAATAAAAACATTGGTGACATCACCTTTACAAGAAATGGGATACAACGAAGTGTATTTACTAAATGCATCGAGAAATGAAACATAATATTTAGAACCATTTTTTGAACAAATATGGGAAGGACCCCATACATCCATATAAATGAGTTCTAAATGATTTTTTGTTTGAAAGTAAGATGATGTAAAAGGGAGTTGCTTGCTTTTGGAATTGAGATAAACATGACATATCTCTGGAATTTTATTTGACATAAGTGGAAGACAAAATGAAGAAAGGACTTGAGAACAATCTTGAAAGTAGGATGACCTAAACGTGCGTGCCAGTGAGAGATGGAAGTACACTCACCAATGAGAGCTAACGATGGCACTTTATTTGCGGAAGGGAAAAATTGGTAGAGACCATGATTATTCAGGCCTTGAAGCAGCACCTTCCCTGAACAGCGATCATTCAATAGAAAATAATGGGGATGAAATTCAAAAAAAGTATTAGTATCCTTGGTAAATTTATGAATAAATATCAGGTTTTTGGTAATGTGGGGAACATGTAAAACATCTAACAAATCACAATTTAGAGATGGAGATAGAAGACAGATGTTTCCAATATGATGAATGGAAAGCCCTTTATCATTGCCTATGCGATCTGATCGGTTCCAGTGTACTCCTTAACTTTGAGATTGAGATTAGACAGATTTGAAGTTAAATGATGCGTAGCTCTAGAGTCAGGGTACCATATGGGATTAGGCTGCAGACTGCTTGGCATTGTGAGATATGCTTGATGGGAGGGCTTAGAATAACAAGTATAATTGTTATCAAATCTTGAATAGCAATCCAGTGCAATAGGACAAAATTCTTGCAAACCTGACAAATGGAACAGCTTGAGGATGAGCCATGTGAGAACCACGGCCATGATAGCCTGAAGTGCGTCCTCGTCCACAAGAGAAACGTGAGAAAGTGTTGGAAGACGAATGACGTCCAGTGGATTGGTTTGAGTGAGATCCACGTGGGTTATGACCTCCACGATATGAGGGACTACGTGAAGCAGTATGTGCACCAGCAACAGAGAGATCAATTGCTGTGAGGTTTTATTCTAGTCTTTGTTCATGAGCTAGCAAGTGACCATAGAGGTCATCTATGGATAGAGGTTCAGCCCGTGTATGAACGAAGGTAACAAGTGGATCATAGTCTGATCTAAGTCCTGCAAGGAGAAAGGATACCATCTCTGTATCAGCCAGTGGTTTAGATACGGCAGCTAGTGTGTCAGCCAGAAGTTGGAACTTCTGATAGTAATCAGCAATAGAATCATTTCCTTTCTTGAGAGTGGTCAATTTGTAGTGAATTTGAAAAGTTCGAGCCTTCGAGTGAGACTGAAATAAGGTCTCGAGTGTTTGCCAAACAGCACGAGATGTGCCACACCGTGTGACATAAGAGAGCATATGTTCTGATGATGAAGAAGTGAGGGCTCCAAGAATCAACCGGCCTTACATGTATCAGTTTAGATAGGCAGGATTTGAGATATGGTTTCAATACCATCTTTTGTCGAGGACAGTGTCTTTGGTGGAGCACAAATGGTGCCATCAACATAGCCGAATACGTTTCCTCCTTTAAGTTGAGGAACGATTTGTGTGAGCCAGTAGTTGTAGTTGTCACGGGATAATTTGAGAGGATTAAAGTGAGTGAAGGTAACAAGTGGTGGGGTTGAAGAAGCCATCATAAAAAAAATAAAAAATAAATACAAAAAATAAATACAAAAATAAAAAAATAAAAAATTGCAAAAAGAAGAAAGGATATGGACGTGAGTCAAAAAAGGTCTGATACCATATAAAGTCTTTGAATTTATGTTTGTTGCCTTACCTTCAACTTGTATATATATAAGTTGAACAGTTTACAAGATAAGATATCTAAATACAATTGAAATATTTGAATGTAAATTATCTACAATGTTATCTTGTATTTGAACTTGTCATTTGATAATGAGATATATATTGAATATCTTGAATCTTTGAATCTTGAATGGTCTTTTTGTCCAAGAATTGTATATCTCTAATAATCTCGATCCCAATAGTTGTGTGTATGCATTTTTGTGAAGTTGAATATGAAACCGTATGGTGCATATTGAGGACTCTCCTTTGGATTGGAACCCCTGAAGTTAGGCTGTCCGAATTTCATTGAACTGAGCAACCTAAGGAAGGGGACTATGGGGTCCACTTACCTTGGGCAGGTTTGCCTGACACCTTAGGCTAACTATGGCCTGCAACCTCTGCTCAAAAATTCAGGCAATTTAATTTCAGGAAATTCACATACCTCTCCTTCCCCTTTCTGTGAACTACTTCGATGTACTGTTATATTTTCTCTTTTCTTTTTTCTTTTAATAAGATTGTGACAAGTGTTTAAACTTATAAATATTTTGGAGATCTTTATGCATGTATGTTTGAACTAAATTCCAAGGATGAAGGAAAATCTTTCTAAAGGTTATGAATTGCAAAGGACTTCTTTTTCTCAAGGAAAATCTTTCTAAGGACCATGAATCTCTTAAAAAAAAAAGTGCGATATTTTAGTGCAAACAAAGGAAATATCAGCCACAAACCCGAAGTACCCAAATCCCACCGCAATACCAAACATGCTTTTAGACTAAGAAGAGAGCATATGAGCAAGGCAAATCCCTTGAGATTTGCTTGCAGGTAAACTCTAGTACCACCAGCTTTATGAAATGAAGTTGAGCTTATCTCTTTTCGGGCAATTGTATTTGTCACTTGAATATGAAAAATAAAAATAAAAAATTTAAAATGATCTTTTTCACATATCATAATGCAAGACCTGTTGGAACAATATATATATATATATATATATATGGTGTAAATTTAAACGCATACCACACTATATTTGTCAATGCATCCCATACAAAAAATTTCTATGTTCGATATGAAGGTCATTACGAATTTCTCTGATGCAGTAGCTCAAGGCAATGTTAAATTGTGTATATAACATAGCTCAAAGCTACTTCCCCCCCTATGGTATTAACTACTTACTGGTAAGGGCTTTGATTGCAGGCAAAACATGTTCACTTGGATGTGCAGAGGATAGCCGTCAGGGGGTCTTGGGCTATTCGGCTTGTTAGAGAGGAAGCCTGTGAGGAAATAGTACAGCGATTGAGGCTTTCTTTTATTAATGGTCCCACTCCAATTGGTGTAGTGGCCTGTAAGGGATTAATTGATCTTGGAATGTGGCATGGGCCTCAGGAAGTTGAGGGGGCATTGGGTGGGGACTTCACATCAAAAGACCCAGATACTAGGCAGGCTTTTTAGTCATGTAAACGTTTCTGATATAGATGAATGAGAATATTTTAGCCTTTTTCAAGCTTTTCAGAATTATTTTATTCCCATTATGCGGTTATCACTTTTAGGTAACCACATTCGTCCACATTCATATCGTGTGATTATTAACCTTCTTATATTACATAATAGGCTTTTGGGCCTATTTTAATCATTTTGGCCTATAATGGGTTCATCCGTTCATATAATGGGAAGGAAAACCTTCAAAATAATAATAATAATATTGATAGGAAGGAAAGGCATGTCAACAAGCAAAGATGAAGCGTTCCAACTTGTCTACATTATGACGAGTAGATATCGCATAACACAACACTTAAGCAAGGCAATGGGAGTTTTTAATGGACAAGTCAATCGGTTAAGAACTATGTCTCATGAACAAAAATCACTAGTTCGAATTTCCCATTTTCATTCTCTTGTGCAAACATATATATATATATATATATATATATATAAAAGGAGAATAATATAAATAAATATAAACTTAAATTTGGATGATATTATTAAGGAAGAGTACAAGCATCATGTGAGTCGTCACCGAAAAGAAAACAAGACTTGGTCTCACAAAACCCCTCTTGCCCCAGCCCCACATTCCTCCCTCGCAGAAAACACGTCACGTGGGGTGGGCATGCTCTTCACAAGCAAACACGCACCAGCCCATTCGCTCCGTCCCCGCGATGGGTGAACACCCAAATCACTCGGCGCCACCACCCTCCCCCGTCAATATCACTGTTTTTAATTTTCGGGATCCAATGTTCCCGACACAGCCATTGACCAATTAAGCTGCACTACCAATTTTCTTTTAATAAATAAAAAAAAACAAAGCAAAAAACAAAGGCCACTAAAAAACATACAACCAGGAACCCGGGCTGTCGCTGTTACGATCAAGTGAGATACCAAAAATATTCCGATCAATTTTTTCTGCTACGTACCCATCAATTTCTTGCCGTTGAGGGTAGGTTTTCAATCTCTCTCTATGCGATGGCAACTCCTTTCTTCTCTTTTACCCTCACAATAATTCGTCCCATTTTTCACTTCCAAGTAAAATTGCCAATGCACATGGTAAAAAGTGGGTCAAATTATGGCAAGTGGACCATATTATGCTTCTTACCATCTTTAGCACCATATTGCCCACTTGAAATTTCCTTTTTTTTATTGAAAATCCTTTTTTTTTTTTTTTTTTTTTTTTTTGAGAGGGAGGCTCGTTAATAATACTCCATAGGGGTCTCAGGACAACTTTCATCTGATACAACTTCTTTACTAAATGGTGGGGGGGTAAAAGGTGGAGGCGTACATCTTAACAATGCCCAGTTGACCCCTTGGAAAAACGGGTGGTGCTTGATGGCTGAGGCACCCATTGTGCACCCTAGTCGCCTGGCTGGGTCTTTCACTAATAGTTGTGATATGAGGTCCTTGGCCGTAGCTGGCACGGTTGGCTCTTTCGGGAACTCGAGGGCTCGTGCCACAATATTTGCTAGGGTTAGCTCGTTGTCCACTCCCCTAAAGGGTGTGACCCCATAAAATAGTTCAAACATAAATACTCCTAGTGTCCACCAATCCACCGCACTCCCGTGCCCCTCGCCGGACACGATCTCCGGCGCCAAATACTCGTGGGTCCCAACGAAGGACATGGACCGGACATCAATGGGCTCGGCCACAAACTCCGGCCCGCCTCGTTGGCCCAGCTTCTTCTTGCGCTTGCGTCTTGGGTGGAAGCATGATACGGCAGGGACTATACAATTGGGAATAATGCATGAAGATGAGGTGAAAGGAGGTGGATCCACCGAGCAGTCCCTTTGTGGGGCCGGGGTGGGTGGTTTTTGATCAGAAATTAACTGAGCCGTCGATGTAGAGCTGTCACATTTTAACGAGAGGTCAAAGTCAGTGAGCATGATGTGACCGTCCGATCGAACGAGCACATTCTCAGGCTTGAGATCACGGTATACAATCCCCATCATGTGAAGGTATTCAAGAGCCACCACCACCTCCGAAGCGTAGAACCTGGAGACACCAATAGATTAAGAGCATTATTAACCGACCAACTAATTATATAATTAAGTCAACATGATTGATTAAGACCAGCCAGAAATTGTAGCGGGGTCCAATTGCTTTAGACAGGGATATGATTACCCCCCATGTTTGATGAAATTGCAATAATGCCAATATGCATGATTTCGTTGAGATATCATTGTCCTTCCAAAATCATTGGTCTTTGCATGATATATGCAAATTAGGTTTGTGATTAATTGACGTGTAGATAATGGAATAAGTGGACAAGGGGAGGGAACCTTCAGACACCCAGTTATCCCATAATGTTTAGTTCAACTGTTACTGTCCCCCTACCCCCCCCCCAAAAAAAAAGAAAAATCTTTCTCCTTAAAATAATACGAAAATAATCTTTTGGCCTCGTTTGCTAACATTTTTTCGTTTTTACCATAATAATACAAACATTAACAAACAACTTTAAACACAAAACACTCACCCAATCTCAAAATTACTTTTACGTTTATGTCATAAAAAAAACGTTATCAAACACGTATGTTTTGTTCAAAATAAACCATATTATAGCAATTAAGGTTTAAAGAGAGAGAAAAAAACTATATGATACATCAAGTTCTAGCATGTGCCAGATAGGACTAACATGACAAGATTGATGAAACAGATTTGTTGCACTCTTTTGTTATGATGCTGTTGTCTACTATCCATATCTGTTCAAATTCACATCATTATCACTATCTCTTGCAACACACTGTTGCATACTTTCCAAATGCGTTCAAACGGTTGAAAATCACATAATCATCATCATCATCATCATCAAAATCCATACATACATACACCAAAAATCAGTCCATGATCGACATAGATTCTAAAGGATAAACAGGACAAGACAAAACAATAAAAAAAAACAGGACTAAAATAAATTATGAAGGTAATGGATTCTAGACGTCGCGAAAAGGCAAAGAGAGATATTTAAAAATATTTCGATGCCAATTATGCAAATCAACAAGGGAACAGAACGCAATAAAATAAATATAAAGAGGCCAATATGTGAGATAATATTGGGAAAAGAATCCCAGAAATCCCGTGAAAGGCAACAGATATACAGGAATTACGGATTTCCTGGACACCCCTCATTGCCATGAAAATTGTTTATATGCCCCCCAATGCTCCTTAAAGAGCAACAACTTGTATTATGAATGACTAATAGAAGGCTCAACCATATTAATAAATAATAATAATATGGCATTTACCATGTTAGCACCAACGTTGGTGTCCGAGTGGTTGACCTTCCATAATTAAATTAGTACGGACTAGGAAAGACAACAGAAGTGGCATTAATGCAATTAATACCGTAATACAAGCCCTGTTATTACCGGATTGCACTATTACCGATGAACTCTAGTACGCGTTGAATACGATTGGCTGGAAGGGTCAACCAACGGATTCGCGACTCTCGAGCTTACCTAGGCTTTCACGTAGCCGAGCGCTACACTCTAAGCATCGAAGAGCCAAGTGATCCCCTGTGGGACTCACACACGGTAATCCAGCTTCACCCGACCAACCGGTGGGCCCGATTATGAGACGCACCGGTTCTGCCAGGTGTTGTCCCCACAGGCGATCTATCATTTCGTCGTCGTCGCTGAGACGGGAAGGAGCGCGCGTACAGTGTACACACAAACAGCGCTCTCGAATTTTAAAAGAAAGGAAAAGCGAAAGATTATGATGTGCTTTAGCAACGTGCGCACCTGACGGCAGATTCGGGGAAGCGTTTGGAGGGCTGGCGTTGGCGGAGCACGTGGAGGTCACCGCCGGGGCAGAACTCGGTCAGGAGGCAGAGCCACCGGGGCGAGTCGATGCTGGCGTAAAGAGTGGGCAAGAACGGGTGGTCCAACATTTCGAGAATTTCTCTCTCGGTCTTTGCCCGGCCTTCCTTGCTCCGGCTAGCCAGCTCCTTCTTGTCCATCACCTTGGCGGCGAAGAGGCAGCCGTCGAAGGACTTCAGCTGGGCGAGGTAGACGGAGCCGATGTCGCCGGAGCCGAGGCGGACAGCGAACCGAAGGTCCGGGAGGCCGAGCTGGCGGGCCGGAGACTCGGACCGGATCCGGTGGATGGCGGACCAGCATGGGTCGGAGGAGGGCGCGTGGGGCTTGGTGGAGGCGAGCGGGCCGGAGGAGGCCGCGAGGGTGGCCTCGGAGCCGGAGCTGGTACTGCGGTTGATGTCAGCTGTGGTGGCTGTGGTGGTGGTGGTAGCGGTGGAGGTGAAACTCAGGCTCTGGAGGTCGTCGGCTAAGTCGTCTAGCCACGGCTCCATTTTGCACGGAGATAGAGAGGGAGTGAGAGAAGAGTGTGCGTGTGTCTGTGTGTCCATTGGCAGAAAAGAAAGGAAGTAAAAGGGGGAGGTTTTGAAGGGTAGGAGTGGGACAGTTGTTTATATGGGTGTTGGGCCGAAAAGGTTGTTTTGGGCCATGTGGAAGTTCACCTTTGCCGGGAATTTGGGCAAAGGGTGGCCTGGTTTATGTAAACATTGCCCAATCATACTCGTTTAGTCGTTTTTATATGGGAGAATAAATATCCATTCACGCACATGTATGCTAAACACAAACAACCAATTTTTTTTTGAGTATATCCATGCATACAAGCCTATTGGATAATATTAAAGCTATAAATGCTTAAAAACACCATTGATGTAAACACATTTATTTTCTATTCTTTCTGGTTAATATATGTTAGAATATTAATTAAATAATTAAATTCATAATTTTTTATTTTTTTCTCTATAACTTATCTTTAATTTCAATTAAATATTCTATTTATTAGGTCTTACTTGTTAAGGAAATATAGCATTAAATTAAATGATTAAATTTATCATTTTCTATCAACTTAGCTTTTGTTATAACTTGTAATTTAACAATAGATAATATTTTAATACGAGAGTTGTATTCCCACGATACTACATGTGATCGCCCAACACACCGAGATTTTGAGTGAAATATCTCACTCTTAAATATATGGAAGTGACCTACACTCCTCTCAAATGATTGAGAGTCAATGCTATAAGAGATCGTGAATTCAAGTTATTTCTATTGACAAAAGTTATATATAGTATAACTACTCACATGTGAGTTGTCATACTAAGCATGCAATTAATTTAAACTAGCTTAGAACCCGCGCTATGCATGTGATTATTTATTATAATTTGATTTTAAAACTTAAAACACATCTTCATTGTATTTTTTATTATAGGTCAAAAAAGTTGTGTAAACAAATCTATCATGCCTATTTCAATAAAAAAATAAAAATAAAAATACAAAAGGTTATTCAATAGTATATTGTTTAACATAGTGACACCATTACACATAAGTTTGCATGAATACATAAATCACATAAAAATATACTATCATAAGAACCATATATAATTTTAGTTTTAATCCATATAAATTAAAACATATTAAAAAATTTCAATATGTGTAATTTAAAACCAGCTGGAATTGGTTAAAACATAAGACCCTTAAATTATAAGACACATAAAACATATTAAAATATTTATTCTCATAGGAGTAGTTTTATTTCTTTCATTAAAGTAAGAGATAAAAAATCGTAGAAGGAATACTAGAATACAAAAAAACATAATGAACAACAAAGTCAATTACATTTACAAAAGAACAATAAGAAATTTGAATGAAAAATAATATATAAATTAGAACAAAAAATAAGGAAAGAGTAACGCTAAACCCTATAACAATATATTGAGAATGGTAGTAAAACTGAGAATAACCATAAACCCAATAGGTTTTTGTGTAATACCTATTATGTTTCAATACAAATAAAACTCATAAAATTTTGGACATTCAAAAAATAATACAAAGCAAAATAAAAATTTTTATTTTATTTTATTTTTTATGGATACAAAAATAAAAAAATCTTTCACTCAATATTTAATGCAATCAAATAAATCATTTCAATCTTCCCTTCATCTAAAAAATAAATTAAAACAACCTAAATCTGTTCCATATGTGTAGTTTAAAATGAAAAGCATAAAATAAATAAAATAAAAAAAATCAAGAAAACATGAATTTTGATTATCAAAGTATTGAAATAAAATTAGCATAAAATAATTTTAATATTTTTGGTGTAATACCTATTATATTTTAATACAAATAAAACTCATAATTCTGAACATGCAAAAAAAAAAGAAAAAAAAAAGAAAAAGAAAAAGCTGAACATAAAATTTCACAAAGCAAAACGGAAACATATTCATTTGTATCTAATCTCTAATTTAAAACGGTGTTTGGTACAAAAAAAATTCTCAAGAAACAAACTAAAGATCATCAATTCACAATTGCTAAAAATTTATACATAAAAGCACAAAGATATATTAATCTAGAATATCTCATACCTTAAACCATAGTTTGGAGTCACATATATTTGCATGAAACTGATCAAATAAATTTTGTGCAACCATCAACTTCTATAGGAAAGAGTTTTGAAACGTTGTTGCCGTAAAAGGAGAGACATGGGAGAGATTGATGTGATTTAGGGTGAGAGAGATAAACGTGAGTTAATAAAAAAAAAGGTAAAAAAGAATTAATTAAGGAAAAATCGTACACTCAATTCATTAAAAAAATAGAAAATAGAAAAAAGAAAAACCCTTTCAATATTTACACGGTTCAATTATTAAAAATTATGAGTAAAAAAATTTAAAATTTAAACAAAATATTGTTGGTGTGAAAAAAAAAAGGTTATAATTTCATTTATATTATTTGTTTCCTTATTTAATTCGGACATTGATAATACTTAATTTATTGAATAATTTATGTATGGAAAACTCTTGAAATATAATCAACACAATTAATTATGCTAATTAATGACCGGAGGTAAAAATAAAAATAAAACGGTTCAGATATTAAAAACATGGACACGTGTCACAATTCAAAGCACTCTCAGATATTAAAAAATATGGACACGTGTCGCAATTTTAGGCACTCTCTACGTCAAAACTCGGCTTATCTATATATATATATATATATATATATATATATATATATGATAAGAAGTAATGAAAAATAGCAAACTATTAAAAGAAAAGGACTATGGTTTTGGAATCCACCTCCTACATGATAATCTAGAAATCAATCTTATTATCATTATTGAAAACCTTAAATAAAAAAACTAAAGCATATTCTCCTTTCCTCAAAAGTTTAAGACCAAATAATCTATTGTATTTGTTCAAAACAAACGCAAGAGATTCAAGCATACCCAGAATTCAATCAATTCAGAGGATCCTCAATTATGAGAAAAAACATGATTAAACTCATATTCAGAATTCTATGTTTTATTAAGTGATGTGAAGCAAGAGAAATTTAATTAAAATAAACTTTAGGTTTAAGGTTAATTAAAACTTCTAATTAGGGGAAACACCAAGATTGGCCCATTAGAGCCTTCCTCCAACTAGTTCAAGACCAATAGGTCCAAAAACTCTAACTCGAGCTTACTACACTATTAACTAGCTTGGGCTCACTTAGCACTAGCAAAGTCAATATGGATTAATTAAGAACATATTAAAACATCTTTATGAAATTTAACTAAATCAGAACATGATGCATGATTATTTAAAAAACTTGATGCTACATGATCCCAAAACATGCCCATATTGATGCAAATCGATTTCTATCATTAAAACTCACATTTTAACCTTATGATTGATTTATAGGTCTTTGGAATTTCTATTCAAAATTCTAAATCATCTCGATCTTAAAATCAATTTTTGAAAACTATTTTTGAAGATGTAAGGATCTACATAACAACTGTTAAAGTAATGGTTATCTCTTCATATTAACTTAAACTTTTGGGATAACTGGTAATTTAACATAGTATCAGAGCCAAAGGTTAGGGGATCAAACCTTAACTCCATCAAATCACCTCTCATTTAAATTAAATATTTCACATGTCGGGCATCACCTATTAAAAGGGAGTTTAAGTCCATACGTGAAGGGGGGTGTTAAAGTAATAGTTAAGTGATTAAATTTACCTCTTCCTATCAATTTAAATTTTTGGGATAACTAGTAATTTAATAGCAACTATATATAATATATGCAATATAGAAATTAAGAGCATGAACTAGTAGAAACGTGTGAGATTTAATCTCTACCGTGGCCAATACTATATGTGAGTTTGAAAACTATTTTCATGCATCTTAAACAACAAATCAATGCACTCGTAGTATCGTACACTTAGGTGATGATCAAGAACGTAAAGTTACGATTTTTATAAAACTACTCCTAGTTTATGCATGCTTTTTGGGTAGTTTATCATAAAATTGATTTGGATGATTGAAAACATGATAAAATAAGTAGCATGGATATGTTTCTAAGATGTTTATATGCATGAAAACAATACAAAAAAATGTTGGTTCATGCAACCTACATCATATCTCTATATCAATTCATACAAACTTTCATGCCGAGACTTTGTCGGACCAGAGACTTGCCAGGACCTTATATCGTAATCGAACCACTATCCAGACTTCACTAGGATCCAACTAGGAACCCGGCCACGAAGACCCAAACAAGAATCGGTCGAGACTTGACTTGGACACCACCCGACAAGAACTAAGAAAACCAAAGACATACACCTCCCTAACACTCGGTCGTGGCCTACATGAATGGCTAATTAAACAAGAAAAAAAAAAAAGTCGCTATTTGTCAAATTTCGTTCGACAGTATCCCAAAACGTTGCTATCAACTTTTTGAGATGCCACTATCACCTGTGCTTAAAAAAGTCGATAGTATTTTGTTAGTGTTTCTTTGAGCTTTGGCATGGCGTTTTTTGTATATAAAACGGACTTAGAACACAGATAAAAACTATAGGCTAATTGTCAAAATTAAAGACCGAAAGACTAAATAGAAATCACAAGAAAAACCTATGGACTAATATTAATTCCTCCCCCACCCTCCCAAAAAAAAAAAAAAAAAAACAGCTTTTTGCAAACTAAACCTAAAATGTGCAGTAAACGGCCATATATTGGACAGTCCAACAACACTTTTGTCATAAAAACCAATCATGCATCATGTATATCCATTTTCTAAGGAAAAGTATACATCAAACTAACACTCAATTTTGTAACTTAGGAAAAACTACACATATTTAAAGTTAGAACCACTATATATCGTTCATGGTTGATCACACCAAACAAGTGCACTAACCCAACCATAATAGAGATGGATCCAAAATGCATCCCGATCGAGTCCATGTCAAATAAACAAAATTGATTCTGCTGCTTCGCTTTAATCTTACACTTTTCTATTCAACTCCACCTTAACATGCATGGAACTACCTGCTTGGTCTGCTCCTACATCACTGTCTTCACCATTAAAGACACAAACAAAGGACACAACCCATCTGCGTCATCACCTTCTCCAACACTGTATATATGTGTTGTTGATCTTTTACATAAAAGTTGTATTTCTATATATATTTGTAGTCTTTTACAGTACTATATATTAAGCTATAAATGAAAACTGAAGGGCAAGTGGCACGTAGCAAAAAAGTTGTAAAGGAGTTAATAGAGTAAATATATGTCAACTTTTCTTCATCAATCATCATCATTGATCATATTGATGAGTATTTTGTCATTTCTCTATCTTCTTAAGTGAAAAAAAAAAAAAAAAAAGAAGAAAAAAGTAGATCCTTTGAGCCTGAGGGCTCAGAGACATTATGGTTTTTTTTTTTGTTTTTTGTTTGTTTGTTTGTTTTTTTTTTTTTAATAAAGAAAAAAAACAAAAATGCCATCATAACATGAGTGTTTTTTTTGCATTGCTTTGTTGACCTATATATCTCTTTTGTTGAATCATGAATGACATCTCTAATTCCATAAATATGAGAATTAATGATGGGTGACGTCGAGGGTTGGTGTTCTTTCTTTTAGATGCATTAGAAATATTGTTACTGTGCACACTTGATGAACAATATAGAATTGAAAAGAGAGAGAGTCAAGACACAAATTTAACGTGGTTTAGCAATGTACCTATATCCATAGGGATGCAGCTGTATTTTTCTCTTAATGATTCAGGGTTATATCATAACCTAAAGTACTCTACTTGTACGGATGTATTAATGAAATCTCAAAAATACCCCCGCTTTGTAAACGTTGAGATACTTGGACTTCCACTGGTGTTAATATGGGCCACCAATTCCAACAAGAAAAATTATCTAACAAATAAAAGATCAAAATACAGATTCATCCCCTCCATCTTCATGATCATTCAATTTGGTCTAAAAAAGAAGAAGAAAAGAAGATGAAAAAGAGAGAGAGGGAAGGGAAAAGTCCAAGGAAAAACGAATCCTCCGCCATGAATAAAGTGAATTATTCAGAAATATACATATATAAAAGCAGGACTTTTGAAGAAATGAGAAAGACGAAGAGCGTACTTGATATCTTGTCATCTGGTATACAAGTGAGACTCTTCAGCAAGTGCATTTATCAGCGTGTTGTCCTTTTGATTCCTTGCCTGCGAATGCTTCGTCAAAAGCTTGTTTAGCCAAATGAAATATAGCTTGATTATCTTCAAGGGAAATGTAGCTTGATTATCTTCTGATTATGCAGAAGATATACACAGAAATTGAGAGCAAGGCTGTTTGGTTGATACAAAGTAGCTAGGGATGATATTACGTGTTTACATGATAAATTTTGATTGTTTAGGATTAATTTGACCTCTTTAATTAAACGGATTAGGTTTTTCGATCCTAATTCACTAATTTTGTGATGGGTTCGTGTATAAAATTGCTTACCTATGGCTTTTTTTTTTTTTTTTTAATATGCTTACCTGTGGCTTATCAACTAGAAACGTTGCCTAAGATTAACTATAAGTCTATACCCTTATGCTGCGTGTCGAGTTCGAGTCGTGTCGAAGCATGAATGTAAAATTATATATGTTAATTCCGATCAAACTTATTTAACAAAACGTGTCAAAACCTTTAGTAACAATCCGCTAATTTTGTATTATGTTTGTGTTAAAATCACAAATTATGTCAAAAATTATAAACTATACCATGGATGGAATAAAAGAGCAATGTGTCATTTTGAGATTTTGGAGAGAAGATGGCTAAAATTTTCATAATTTTATCTTAAAGTTAGTTTGAAAAATCAATAAGATCTTAATCTGAATTATTTGACATTGTTTTGAGCATCAAGGGGCCATGTGCAAGACGGTGTTGTGTTAACTTTTCTTTCCTTTATTTTCGTCTCATCCTGTTTAAGATTTTTTATTTTTTATTTTTTTATTTTACCAAAATGATGTCAGTGCTTGCTGAGGTGACAGGGACAATTCTAACACTGAGGTGAAAGGAGGACTGCGTCAGGTGAAATATGAAAAAGGTTCAAATTTTAACCCCCCAAACCTACACGTGTGAGATGGTTATATTTTCAAACTTTAAATCGATATTTTACCCTTTCCAACTACTATACCCTATACGAAATTTAGGCTATATATATATATACACATAAAATCAAATTCTTGCTTTTTATGTTATAATTTTTTTTTTTTTTTAATCATATGATATTTCAAGAAATAATCACAAATTAAAATGGTCATATGAAATCTCAGGAAAATAGTAGCTCTTCTTAGATTTTCATCTTGTTTCAAATAAATTCATCTGGCAACCTACTGTCCAATTAATTAAACAGTATGCCGCATCAAAGTAATCAATTAATGACACATGACACATGACACATATTCTTGGTACATGACGTGTTGAACAAAAGCTACGCTGAATTAGTTGATTGGTCTAATGTAGCACATCATTAATTAGTTGGACGATAAGTTAACAAAGAAATCTTTTTTTTTTTTTTTTACATGTCCGCACAAGAGGGAGGAAAGAGATTTGAACTGGTGACCTCCGCTTCATTAAGTGTGGTCTCAACCGATTGAGCTACCTTTTGATCTATTTGAAACTAGAAAAAAATCTAAAAACTTAATTGCAGAAATTGTATGAAAAGCTTAAAAGTAAATTTGACTTTTTTCTCCTTATATTTTAGTCTTTCTAATTAACTATTAGTTATAATTAAGGGTTAAATATTATTCCAGTACATGTGGTTTGTACCAAAATCAAATAGCTACCTAGGTTTTTAAAGATATCACAAATAGTACCTGTAGTAAGCCAATAAACATACTTGGTACTTATGTCAAGATTCTGTTAAGTTTTTTAACGGAACACCACGTCACTCTTATACATGGGCGCCACATGGCATGGTACCTGGGTTTTTGGGTGCCACGTCATATTATATATTTTAAAAAAAAAATCCAAAAAAATAAAATAAAAGAAAAAATATGCTGGGGTGGGGTGGTTCGGCGGTCCAAACCCTCAAAATTTGGGGGGGCCGGCCACCCCCTTGGGCCAAACCCTCAAAATCTTTAGGCCATGGGGGTGGTTTGGCCACCCCCAGACGGCCGGCCTGGGGGTGGCCGAACCACCCCTAGGCCAAACGAGGTGGCCGACCACCCCAGCATTTTTTTTTTTGTTGGATTTTTTTTTTAAATAAAAAATAAAATATGATGTGGCACCCAAAAATTCAAGTCCCACGCCACATGGCATCCACATGTAAGGGTGATGTGACGTTTCGTTAAAAAACTTAACGGAATCTTGACAAAGGTACTAAGTGGGTTTATTATCTTATCACAGGTATCATTTGCGATATTTTTAAAAACCTTGGTGACTATTTGATTTTGGTGTAAACCACAAATACTGGAATAATATTTAACCCTATAATTAATATAAATGATTGAAACTTAACTTTCATTTGGCTCTTCTGAATTTCTCTTTTCTTTCTTAAACTCATTCTATCCAATTCCACAAAGTCTTCAAGAAAGATCACTATCTTATGTTAAAACTTACTTTAGATCATGGATTTAAAAGTTCTCTTTAAATTTTCATGGTATTTGTAGTCTCTTTAATAATTGGATAATCCCTCTTTACCCATTTTTTTTTTTTTTTTTTGGCAATGAATTAAGCATCAAATTGCATAAATGTTTCTATTTTTATTTTTTTTAATTTTTTTACAAGTGCTAATTTCCACTGTCATATTATCAAGTTATATGACAATCATATAACAGTCTAATAAATAACCTTATTCGTTAATTTTTTCTTACTTTTATCTCCAGGTAATAATGAGAAGGTAGATGGGACAACCATTGTCACTCTCCAAAGAAGTTTCTGCACATTCAAACTCCATAATTTATCCTGACTAACTCATCCTCCTTCAAAGATGGGATATAATATCAGCTCCATTTTATCTCTATGATGATGGTTTAAGACAGTAAAGCATTTTTACCTAGAGAGTAAAAGGAAGAAAAATTTGGACCTACATTATTTTGCTAGCTTTAAAGTTGTGTATTTGATTATTTTGCTGTAGTGTTACCATTATTACATGATAATCAAGGCACCCCTTTTGCTTTCTATAAGAATTATAACACCACTTATCAAAAAAAAAAAAAAAAGAATTATAACACCAAGTTCGATGTGCTTGATATTCTAACAAGTGGCATTAATAACAAAGACAATATGCTATTTTCTCGTGTGCTTTTAACCTTTTTCTTCACATGTTGCCCACTTTTGTTTTCTAACTTTTTAACAATAAGACGTAACAAATCTTCTAGGCAATGGTTCTAGTGGTCCCCTAATTAAGCACTATTGATATTTGTTATTTTTAACAAATTTTACAATAATTATTAATGTCGTATTTGAATTTGTATGTCTATCACCTTCACAATGGAAAATTGAATTGCACATATTGGAGCTATAGATTTATTCTTTTATTATTAATTTTTTTTTAAAAAAATAAATGTATCGTATAAGATTAATTTTAAAATGAGTAATGTTACATATTACATAGTTATCTCACTCAGTTGATATAACAGTGTCATTAGTTCTGATTTTTTTGTTGGGGTAACTTCACTGAAGATTCTTGAACTTCAACTCGATTTGACAAACCCGCCCTCCTAAACTTCAGAATATCTCAATTTAGTCCCCTGAACTTTCAATTGCGCTCAATTTGAACTATTCCGTCAAATTTAGCCATTAGAAATACCAAAAAAGACAAAAATATCCATGATTTTTTTTTTTAATAAAAAAAGGTTTTGGAATTAAGGGTAAAGTTAGAATTTTATAAAAATGTAAGGGATATAAACGTCATTTAATGTTTAAAATCTAACGGAGAGGTTTAAATTTATTGTAATTGAAAGTTCAAGGGACTAAATTAAGAGATTTTGAAGTTTGGAAGAGGATTTATCAAATCGGGTGAAAGTTCAAGAGTCTAAGTGAAGTTCTTTTTTTTTTTTTTTTAATAACTAATTGATATTGCTAGATCAGTCCAATAAAGTAGGTTTAGGATAAATGTGTAATATGTAGAATTTTTCTTTTAAAAGTACTTTGTTTAATTTATATATTATTTTCACACATTCCTATGTTTACTTTTGTTGTTGTTGTGGTTGGTATGAGAGGAGACTCCACTAATGTAGCACAAATTAAGGAATTGAAACAACGGATGCATGGGATAATCCACCTATTTCTATAAACCATATAGTTTTTAGCAAACAATCCAAGTATTATCCAACCCTAAGAAAAACTTTGTTTTCTCTCAGGAATGTCTCTTTATAAAGTTTATAGTCACCCTAAGCCTAAGGTATGTTCTTTTCTCAAGAAATATTTTTCAATATTTCAATTTCTTTTATCCTGGTATGTTTGGACCGACATTAAAACAGTAGCTTCCACTTATGTGATAACTTCCGACTATTACTGTGACTATCGTTTAGTTCATTTTCAATAAGTATCTATATTACTATAAATTTACCCATCATTTGGTTTTGATTAATGGAGGGTGTGATGAATAGAGTTATTCTTTAATTTTTTTTATCCCTAAAACCCTTAGGAAATTATGAAACTATATATGGACAAGGAAGAGAAGAATTCTTCTTGAAAATAAATTATGTTGTACGTATTATTTTTAGGTCATCCTGTAAATAAATTATACATTTTGATATTTTTCATAAAATATAATGTGGGATTTTATTGAATAAATAATTAATGCAGAAGTTAAAAGATTAATTGAAAGCCGAGCGTTTTTGTTTTATTAATAGCACTAACACTTCAAAAAACATGGTCCATTAGGCTTCTATAGTGTAAATCACATGCCTAAACAGAAGGATTAGACCCATAATGGGAAGTTATTGTTGGCCTATTCTGAAGATCATTGATAACAGACAAAGCATGTTCTTTACAACTATTATGATTATGCTCCTTTTTTTCTTTTTTTTTGAAAAAGTGAACATCTTTCGTATTTTTCGAATTCAGGAGATGAGGGATTTAATTCAGGAGGAAAATTATGGAGTGGTCTTCGTGGGAAGTTAGGTGAGCTTTTCACTCAACGATGACATTATTTGATTCTTAGTGTTTAATTGTATTGGAAGTTTTACTTGGTCAACAATGGTGATGATCGATTAACCTTCCTTAAAAGTGGGAGTTTGTGGTGGTTTTCCTTTGTTGTATTGTTGTTGTGTTATTCCTCCTCCCATTTTTTTTTTTTCATTAACTAAATTGAAAAAGAAGAAGAGAAGGGGTCGATGAGGGTATTGTGTTTGAACTTTGACTCTGTTAATTCATTTTCATTTAATTAAAAATATTTTACGTGTTGGATTTCATCTATTAAGAGAGTGTTAACTCACACGTGAGGAAGAATGTTACAATAATGATTAAATTTATATATTCATACAAGCTTAAATTTTTTAAATAAGTGGTGATTTAACACTAAAAATGAGCTTTATCTCTTAAGGTCACAATAAGGAGAGGTTTTAAGGGTTTTTTTTTTTTCTTTTTTTTTCTTTTTTTCGGGGGTGGGGCGGGACGGAGGGTGCTACTATTGACACAACATATTAGCTTTTCGTTTTTTATTAAAAAAAAAAAAGAGTAAGAACAAAGAGAGAAGAAAAAAATTCCACTACGGAGAAATGCAACCTTTAAGACAAATCCATTTAGAAAATGTATGAGGTACTACAACTTTTATTACAATCTCTTTATAACCTGACATGAAAATCTATATTTTATGAAAATGAGTATTTCCATGAAAGTCCACATTTTAGTGGGTGGCATGTGAGTGCCACGTGAACAAGCACAATGGTTTGTAAATGTGGTTAGTACCGTGTGGCTGTTGATTTTAGTGGGTGAATAGCAAGTGCCATGTGTACTGTTATCCAATTTGTAAAGAACTTATAATAAAAGATATAATACCACTAATATCGCTAACCCTATTTTATATGAGTAATGCTACATACAATACTATTATCTCATTATAATGACGTGACATTGTCAATTTATCATTAAATTAGCCATGGTTAAGAGTAAAAAAATAATAATTGTAAATCAACAATGCCGCGTTAGTATAATGAGATGACGGTAAAATAATAATATGAAATATATATTAGTCATTTTATTTATGAGGGTTGGATCACATGGCATTTTCAAGAATAATGTTCACCTAATAAGGCTGCTAATATTACGTACCAAGGACAACCATTGACCCTATTAAAACTTTACTAATTGAAAAAGATAACACTCAGGGGCTACCTCCTATGAGTCCTATGCTTCACTTTTGGGCATCGCATTGAGTGCATGTTTCCTTCGTCCACGATTCAAAAGTTCTCTCAGTAAATCAAATTTCTAAATGGAACAATTTGCATCTTCTTTTTAAATAAAAGTAGTGGATTGTCAAAGTTAACTCTCCAAAGCTGGAAAGTTCAAATTGCAAATGTTTTCTTTATAGAGATGGTTTAGGCAACTAAAAACATTTTATATTTGAATTTTTAAATGAGATTGATTTTGAAATATTACAAAATAGAATTAAAGGATTTTCTTGGAGATGGACAAAGTTCCTTTTTTTTTTTTTTTTTTTTTTTTTGAAAATTATACTTTGTTCACTCCTAGGTGAGAGGAGAGGAGGGAAACCCTCCCCCCTCCGTCATTTCTCTTACTCTCTCTTCTTTCCTCTTTTGCTTAGATTTGCTGTCCAACTGTCTACCAGCATGTTACGTTCTACGCACCGTCATTCCACCAGATTTGATGGGATTTTTAAATCTATTTTTTTCAAAATCAGATTTGGCTTTCTCCATCAGTTCTGTCCATCCACACTACTGCTCACCGTGCTCGTCAGCCTCCCCTTCTTTCCAATCGCTAGCCTTTATGCATCATTCCGCCGGCGTGTCAGCGATGTCGTCACTATGAGTGTGGTGTTTTTTACTTTTTTATTTATTTATTTTTTATTATTATTATTATGTATTTTCGTTTTTGCTTCTGAACAAGACAAGTCTGCTGTTGCTCTGGCTGCAATAGGTCTTAGATTTGTTGTTTTCTTAAGTTTTGCTTAAGAATAACGTAATGGTTTCCAGTATGTCTTTTGTTTTCTTCTGATTCTTTTCTAGGAGCAAGCTATTGACTGCCAATGGAGGAGCTATCAAGTTTATGGAAGAATCGTCATTGATGAAAGTGACAACGACTAGTATTGTAGATCTATATACTGACTATAATGATGACATTTCTCAGGTGTTCTTTTGTAATAACCCAAGAAGATATTGGGTATATCATAGATCGTGTTGGAGCCGTAAAGTTTTCAACTCGTATCTTTGGCATTGTATGATGGAGTATTTTGCACCAGATTGATTTTATATCAATGATGAGAACTCGCTTGTTTGAAAAAAAAAAAAAGAAAAAAAAAGAAGTATGAGACTACATGTTTTTCTTAATCTACTTATTAAGTGTTCGAGAAATTTTACATACTACGTACACTTTCATTTCATTGGACTAATACGACAGTACTCATCAGCCCTGTTGGGGGTGGCTTAGTCATCCCATTTGGCCTGAGGTGGTTTCAACCACCTAGACTAGCTGATCTGGGGTTGGGGGTTCGTCTACCCCAAAAGGCCAATTCAAAAATAGCAAAAAAAAAAAAAAAAAGTGTAGAGTATATTGTCATTTTTTTCACAAAGCATATGAACAATTCATGCATGTTTAACCGCAAACTTGATAGACAACAAGGAAATGAAACTCAACCGGATAAAACATTCATTTCTAAACTACACATTGGTAAACTGAAATGGTCATATTACAACTAGGTTAAATGTAATTTTTACATTTTCTTCTTGATGTGGACGTGTAAACTAATTGAATATAATCACAATGAGGTCTATATAGAGTTTAGGTTGTTATCGAGTTAAGACAATTTTTAACCAATGATTGGTAATTATAAGTGAAAAGAAGTGAAATCAAGATTAGACACAAAATTACTATGACAAGGATTTGGATTTGATGCTGATTTTTTTAACGGTTTAGATTTAATTTTAAAATTTTTATAAAAATGAGAAAGAGAGTGAAATTAAATTTGGATTATTGAAACTATATAACACAATATTTTTTTATAACACTTAAGCCAAATCCCTATGACTATGAGAATTTTTTTTTTTTTTTTTAAGTCAACTTATTATGTTTTGTAACCAAAAAAGAGAAAGCAAATCCCTATGACTATGAGAGTTTTAAGTCAAATCCAGAGTTTTTTGTTATCTTGGTCTTTGAGTTAAGGATGAAGTTGTTATCCTGGCCTTCGGGTTGAGGATGAAGTAGATCAGTGTGAGGGGGTTATCTCCCACGGTTGGTTTTTTAGTTTTTTTAGTTTGTTTTTATTTTTGTTTTTGTATTTGGGCTACCCATGTTATAGATTTAGTTTGCACAAACATATTTGCTCCTTAAATGTATTTATACATAGATAAACGGAAGATTGAAGTCAGTTTTATGACTTTGTAACCGTCTTAACTTTTGGCTATAATTTTTTAGAACTTTATACTCTGTGTTGTATGAGTTTAATGCTCGTGAAATCTCATAAATGGAAATTATGTTTTTTTCTTAAAAAAGAAAAAGAAAAAGAGAAAACAAAGTGTAGAAAACAAAGGGGAGTAATGCTGAATACTATAATCACATTTCAATGAATCGTTCATCAATTTTTAAATAATGAGAGGGGGATGGAGGTATAGTGTATTTAGTATTACTCAAATTTCAAATTGTTGTGAATATGTATATTATTAAGGAAGGCAATCAACATCAACATTGAAACCAATAAACTAAGCAAGGAAATGACAGAAATCACAGGGACAATTCATCGAGTACCTACCATGCATGTCGGACAAGGTTGATAGCTTCCATATCTAACTTTGCTATTCCATACTAGGCTTCTGTCGTGTAAACACCATATTAGATTCTTGTTTTTTACAGTCAATAAAAATATTTGGAATCTCATTAAATGGAATTTCACTGTCAATTCTACAATTGAAAAATAATCAGATTTTTTAAAAATAAATAAGACACGAAATGTGAATGAACATTTAAGATTATCACGTACGTACGTACGTTACATGAGTTATAAATTTATAATCAATGAATCCTGAAAAAAATAGTTATACCATATTATGGCTAAACCAAACAGGGCCTTACTAATTTAAATAAATAATAATTTTTCACAGGGATACTTGATGATGTGTACGAAATCCGCCTAGAGCAGCATTTTGTATGGGCCCCGCTTATAGTCTACGGCGACTCCATTTCTTTGTCCAAATCACCGGCAAAAAACTAAAAATAATTAAATAATAAATAAAAAAAGAAAAAAAGAGAAAACTCTTTCCGCCATTTAGGAGAGAAGGAAGGAAGGGGAGAGGAAAGGAACAGTACGCAGAGCTGTAGTTGCAGCAGTGAAGTCTCTGATATTTCTCGTGATTTGCATTTCAACCTTTTTCCCTCTCTCTCTCTCTCTCTCTCTCTCTCCTCATTCACTTCCCTCAACCTCTAACCAAACCCACCTTCCTCCTCACCAAAAGCCCAAAAAGCGACTCTCGTTCTCTCTCTCTCTCTCTCTCTCTCTCTCTCTCTATCTCGCACTGTCTCTGTCTGTGTCTCTGTGGGTTGGAGAAACGGAACCCTAGGTTTTTTGGCTTGAAGCCGCGCCTCTCTCTCCGTTCAAAAAGGGGGCGTCTTTTTGGTGTTCTTTGTAGCGGGTTAGCGATCAGTCTCGGTGTTTAGCGGGACCACTCTGATCTTATTCCAGGTCTGCTTTACTTTTTCTCTGTGCCTTCAAAAGTCTCTGTTTTGTTGTTCTTCTTGTTGTTTTTCTTTTTTGAAATCTCTTTAATTCGATTCTGATGGATACTAAGAGTTTATTTTTTGAGGTGGCATTTGCGTATGATCATATGATTTTTCTTTCTTATTTTTTTTTTTCAAGAACTTTTCTCACTTTTTATGTATTTTTTTCTTTTTCAGCTTTAATTGTTAGTGTAATTTTTTTTTCTTCTTCTTTGCATTCTTCATAATTTTCTGGAATAATTTTCTTAGAAATGTTTGTAATTGCTATCTTGTGGTGTAAAGAGCGGATTTTTATTTAGTGTTAAAAAATACAAAAAGGGATTAAGTGGATCCATTATCATTTAGCTGATCCTGAATTATGGTTTGGCTTGTGAAATTTTCGCCCTTTTTTTGGGCGAATTGTTTGCTGAAAAAGATCTATACGAAACTCCCTAGTTTGTGAACGGCCAGTATCAACCACACTTTGTGCATTGAAAGCTAGAGGCAAGAACACAGATGCTTGAGCCGGTGATTCTGAATTTGTGATATCGAACTTAACACATTAAATTTTTCTTAAATTTTTGAGCTTGTGTGAAAAGAGGATTTTGAGAATTGTTATGGTTTTGCCCATGCTCCTTGGATCAAATGGCATCTCTTCCCCACACTGAAACAAGGGCTAGAGGGTAGGGTTGCAGTTTCGATCCTACACTGTTTCATAATTTGTGTTTGCCTATAGAAAAGATTGTTATGATTTTATGATAGCTTCTGCACTTAAAAAAAAAAAGAAAAAAAAGAAAGAAGATTTCACATTTTTTTTCATGTTTTCCAAAGTTTCGCGCTGGAAGATTTTGTAAATGAAAATCAAAATTGAGTCTTTAGCCCTTTGGTTATATATAGATTTTTTAGCCCTTTTTGGAAGGCGAAGTATGTACGTGTGTGTTAACGTTAAGATATAATTTTAAGGCATGTACTTATCTGAGATGTTTCAATCATGACAGATTTGGATGCTTCATTTTTAGCGAAGAGACTTTAACGACCCATTTGAATCTGCAAATCAGTATGATTGAAGGAAGATTCAGAGTATATGTGGCTTGTTTTCTAGTTTCTGTGTTCGTCCATATGCGTAATTCTTCTCTAGAATTGGGTTAGATTTCATTTGCAAAGCTGTATCTATCTTTTGTGGAATTTTGGATGAATCCAGCAAAGATGGAAACACTGCCCAGTACTAGTGAAATTGTTGAATCAACAGAAGAATCAGATTCTCAATCAAAAAAGAATGAGGAAAAAGGAAAGCGCTGTATGCCAGACTCAGGAAATAAGTATTCTATAGAGGATGATATTAATCGCCTTTTCCAGGCAATTGACATCCGAACTAAAGCTAGAAGATCAGGTCAGTTGCATGAAATTGGTAGAGACCCTTTGAGAAAGAGTGCTCAGAAAAGGCCAATGAGAGTCAGTTCATCTCATGCAACGGGAATTGGAATATCTGAGCCTGTGAGTTTGAAGCAAGCCTTAAGAGGACTGTGCATCTCGCAGGCATCAGAGATGGCTGCCATGAAACGATTATCTAAGCCAGCCAGTTCGCCAGGGCTGTCGGAAGCGGGAACTATCAAAAGGTTGTATAGGGCAGTGGTTGTTGAGGCAAATGGATCTGGCACTCCATCCAGAGCAGGTAAGGGGAATTTGATGGAAATCTCTCTTGTACCAGAAGAAAGCACATCAAAATTTTCTGTTATGATGCCTGAATCCATGCAAGTTCCTGAAGCAGAGTTATCAAACGCAAGGGCTCATCCTTCTATTCCGTTGGCTGATAAAATGATCCCAGAGGCAATGATGACCAGATTAGCATCACAGGGTCAGATTGTTCCTTTGCAGACAGAGGTTGGGAGTGAAATTTTGAAGGCAGAGGTTGGAAAACTGAAAGCTGCAGATTCTTCAATCTCTCATGGTAGCCAGAATGTTCAGGAGGTGGATGCAGCTGCTCCCACCTTGATAGAAGTTCCTAGCAAAACTCCAATGCCAGATGAGGGACAGAAAGGCAAGTTGCATTCTCTGAGTTCCATAGCTAGCTTCAGCAGTGCTAGTAAGATTAGCAAATGGACTAGTAATAGTCCAAATTTAATGAAGCCAGTCTTCGGGAACAAGACCTCTGTTAAGAAGAAAATAAAACAGGATTCAAATTCTGCCTCAAGCAGTTCCAATCCATGTAATGAAAAACTTGATGATGATTCGGTTCCTAGTACGAGTAATTTGGACAACCAGACACAAACTTGTACTATAGAGCATGATAGGAAACATAATGAAAAAGCTTCTCCAGCATCCAGCAGTACAAATCTTAGCATGGAAGTCAATTCAAGTACTCTGGACACGGGATCAAGCAAACCAGGTTTTGGTTTAAATTGCACCAACAGAAGTAAATCTCTAGTGACAAAAGCTGATGACAGATCAAGGTCTAGAGAAAAGGGGGAGTTCTCTCAGAGCTCAAAAAGTAGCATTGGTGAGTACAGCAGTAGCACAACCAATAGTGAGGAGAGCAATGTGTGTGGGTCTAGTCGTAGTGGCAAAAGGCCTCACATGTCAAAAGACTTGAGATGGGAAGCCATCCATTGTGTTCAGAAACAGCAAGGAAGCTTGAGTTTGAGGCACTTCAAGCTGCTCAGAAGGCTTGGCTGTGGGGACATTGGAACTGTTTATCTTGCTGAGCTAACTGGTACAAACTGCCTTTTTGCTCTGAAGGTGATGGATAATGAGTTTTTGGTAAGCAGGAAAAAAATGCCCAGGGCCCAAACTGAAAAAGAGATACTGCAAATGCTGGATCATCCTTTTCTTCCTACGCTGTATGCCCATTTTGCAACAGATAAGCTGTCATGCTTGGTTATGGAGTATTGTCCAGGTGGAGATTTGCATGTGCTGCGGCAGAAGCAACCAAGCAGGAGTTTCTCTGAACTAGCAGCCAGGTAGTGTTTCTTATTAAGGTTCAGGTTTGAAAATTTGTGCATGCATTTTTTGCTTAATAATGTTATGAACTTGATATTGACCTGTGCGTATATAATATTGTCCTGTGATACATCTTCAATAGTTTATTTATGAGTGATGTGGTCATTTTCTCTCTCTTAAATTCATTTTCCCAATGTTTTATCCAGTATACCACTTTGATGCTATATGTGTTTATGCACACACATTTAGGTTCGAGTTACACCTGATTGATTTTAACAAAAGTTACTCCCCTTAATAACTTTTCATTACAATAATATTTTGTTAAATCCACCATTGGATCAAATGGTTTTCTCATAACCATCATACTTTGTAAATATCAAGGTGACAGGACATAGAAAACCATCTTATCCACAAAGTATTCAAAATATAGGTCTTTTGCACTCTTTGCAGAGTTTTTTGTATTCTTATCCAAACAAATAAATTTATGATTTTAATAATAAAGGGAAATAAGGTCATAATCCTTGTGTTTTTTTTTTTTTTGTGGTCATTTTGACTTTAAGACTCCAGTTTTCAATTTGATAGATTCAAGACCCGAGTTTGAGCCCATTTTAAATTTGAGACTTTTATCTATCTTTCCGTCAAATAGATAACAGAAATTGTTGTGAAAATACAATTATGTCCCTCAAATATGTATGTGTATATATATCATTTTTTTAAAAAAAAGCCGGCGGTGGCTAGCGGGTGGCTCCAGGAATTACCTTAAGTCTATGCTGACATTTAATTTCAGGGCACTCAGCCTGTGCTTACTAGGTAAAAGTTTGATTCCCATCAACTTACATATGACACTGATTCCTAGGTTTCCCTTAATACGAAGTATAGATTGGATGCATGTCTTGTTAATTGGAGTTGGAATGAGGTGTCTGGCTAAGTGGTAAGGATTGATCCTGTGTCAACTGAGTGCTAGTTGTTTATTTTTGATTGTTATCTTCTCTTGGTGAAAAATGTGCTGGACTCTTCATGATAGCCATAGATTACGTGAAGGAGAGAAATTAACTACATGCCAGTAATAAAAGATTAAGGGAATTTGCTACATCATCTGTCATCCACAACATAATTGTTCATTGGTCTTTCAAATCTGCTTTAGAATAATTCAAGCCAACGGCATTGCAGGTTTTATGTTGCTGAAGTCCTCCTCGCATTGGAGTATTTACACATGCTTGGAGTTGTGTATAGAGACTTGAAACCAGAAAATATCCTGGTCCGAGAAGATGGTCACATAATGCTTTCAGATTTTGACTTGTCGCTCAGATGTTCTGTCAATCCAATGGTACTTAAATCGTCTTCTCCAGTTGTGGAGCCCGAAAAAAAGATGTCTAGTCCATGTACCGAATCAAGCTGCATTGACCCTTTCTGCCTCCAACCTTCCTGGCAAGTACCATGCTTCACGCCTAGACTTATAACTGCTGCAGCAAAAGCTCGGAAGATAAAAGCTGATCTAGCCGCCCAGGTGAGCCCATTGCCACAGCTTGTCGTGGAGCCAACAAGCGCCCGATCAAACTCCTTTGTTGGAACCCATGAATACCTTGCTCCTGAGATCATCAAAGGTGAGGGTCATGGGAATGCTGTCGATTGGTGGACGTTTGGAATATTTCTTTTCGAGCTGTTGTATGGAAAGACACCCTTCAAGGGTTTAGGAAATGAGGAAACGTTATCTAATGTAGTGTCAAGAAGCCTCAAGTTCCCAAATAGCCATATTGTTAGTTTTCACGCAAGAGATTTGATCAGAGGGCTGCTAGTAAAGGATCCTGAAAATCGGTTAGGATCTGTGAAAGGAGCTGCAGAGATCAAGCAGCACCCTTTCTTTGAAGGCCTTAATTGGGCTCTGATACGATGTGCGGTACCACCAGAACTGCCGAAGCCCTCCGACGTTGAAACTGCACAGAAAAAGGAGGGCACCAAGTGTACTGAGCTGGAGGCTACAGGAGGAGAGTATGTGGAGTTTGAGCTTTTCTAGTTAGAAAAAAAAAAAAAAGGTTTCTTTTCCAAAACTTTTTTCATCCTTGTTGCAACTGATAATACAGCTTATAATGTCAATGTAATTCAATAGTAATGGCGGCAAATTATAGGGTTTTATATATATCAACACTGAATCAGTAGCTGAGAGAGAGTCCAAACGGGGGAATTTAGGGGAGCATTTTTCTTGTTTGTTTCCTTTTCCTCACTCTGGCCTTGTTCATACGTTTTCTGTTTTTGGCAGAATTAACATTTGAATCCCAGGTTTTGTGCCGGTTAAGCATTTCTGGAGTCATGAACGTTTGCTCTTTATTATAAATCATATGTAAATTCTGCTCAAATTCTGTTCCCATTGCCCATGCATCCATTATAGAATTAGAAAACATTTTTTTCTTTCTTGTTAGTCCAAATGTCATGCCCTGGAGACCAACATCAGAAATAGTCAAAGGATATGTAGGGGAAGAAGATGGCCTGGATTTTATATTGAAGGTATAAGACAGAATTTCAAGCATAATTAAATTAATTATGTTTTTTTCTCAGTAGCACAATTATATTTTTTCATTTTCCTCTTTAAAAAAAGAAAAAGAAAAAGAATGTCTTTGGGAAGTTGCCTTACCCTCCCTCTGCCCCCCTTGCAGGGATGGAGGGGTGAACCTCTATGCCACTCTCTTCGGTTTTTTATTTGCTTTTTTTTTTTTTTTCTTTTTCTTTTTGTATTTTTTTTTTAGTAATGCTATTTAATAAAATGTTTATTGATTGCTATATAAATTGATGATGTGGTAGTAAAAACCAATTATTAAATTATTACTTGAAAAAGAAAAAATTGATTGATTTTTACTATTACGTTACTTAGTTGTAGTTGTACTGCATTAGTATAATAGTCCACTAAATAGTATTATGTGCGAAACATGACTCAGGGTTTACATGAAAAGAACTTCCGTTAAATTGTTGAAGGTGTATATTATAGAGCCAAAAGATAGAATCATAGAAGGTAATTTCCCTACCCTATATGGCTAATCAGCAGGATGTTACCTGAATACAAATAACCCGAAACGCACCCGACCCAAACCAATACCAATCTGGCCCATGAGAAGCCCCATCTCCAACAAAACATGAGTTTTCAAACTCTGAATCCAATGAAATTCACACAAATCCTCCACACTCACAGGAGGGATGAGGGCTCTGCAAAGTAGACATTCAACTCCTCTAAATTTAGGACGGTTTTGCTCCTCCCATCCACGCCCTGTAAAAACCCCATTTCTTGTTCGCCTTTTCCCACCAACCCAATACCCATCTCTTCAAAACTCAATTCCCCACAAACCCAATTCCTCATTTTCATTTGGCTCTTCGATAATAGCATCAATGGCTTCTTCCACAACGCCACCCACAGGCGCAGAGGCAGAGACCAAACCTTTCTCTGTGCTCTTTGTGTGCTTGGGCAACATCTGCAGAAGCCCAGCCGCTGAAGGAGTCTTCAGAGACTTGGTCAAGAAAAGGGATTTGGATTCCAAACTCAACATTGATTCTGCTGGCACCATTAACTACCATGAGGTGGGTATCATTCGATTATAACCCTTGTTTGGTCACCGAGAGAACAGAGGGAAGGAAAAGGAAATGGAGATAGTAGTGAGGAATTGAGAGTTGATATTTGCTCTTTTCGTTTGTTTTTAAATGTTTTCCCTTTCATGAAAGGGAAATCAAGCGGACCCAAGAATGAGAGCGGCCTCTAAAAGGCGTGGGGTTGAGATAACATCTATATCGAGGCCCATCCGGCCCTCTGATTTTAGAGATTTCGATGTCATTCTTGCAATGGACAGGCAAAACAGAGGTAGGATAATCTTAGGCATTGCGTTTAAGAACCAAGATTTTGATTTTCCCCCCCTTGAATATTTGATAATTCCGGCGTTTTCTATTTGCTGCGTGCGCAAGCATATACACATTGTATATTTTTAATTTTTTATGCAATAATTTGTTTATTTTGTGGTTGTTGATGCTGGCTGTAGAGGATATATTGGAGGCTTTTAATAGGTGGAAATTTAGAGATACCCTCCCTGCTGATGCACACAAAAAGGTTAGTGTAAGATTGTTATCTGGGTCTGCTGTGGTTTGGATCGTGTGGTCTCATTAGGGTATGGATGATTCAGGTGAAGTTAATGTGCTCCTATTGTAAGAAACATGATGAAACTGAAGTCCCGGATCCTTACTATGGTGGTCCGCAAGGTTTTGAGAAGGTAATATAATGATTAGTTCATCTAGTTTGTTGTCATATACAAAGATGGAAAATATATGACTGTCTTCTTTGTGGATGTTTTGGAGTTCGAAATAGTTACATGCAGTAAGGTCGGAATATATGCTCCAAATGGTCATAATATTGTTGCATTTATGAGATTTTCAACTAAAGAATTATATGCAGTGTATTATGACACAGGGTAATGGTCATGAAATTGTTGCCTTCATGAAAACTTTAATGGAATTTCAAAAAATTGAGATGTGATGACTTTTTAATGTAGGTATGATGTCAAATATCTGCAAGCATTCAAACTGTTTGAAGGTTTTAATCTAAACTTCAGTTAGGAAGTTATTGTATGGTTCTTGCTGTATGATCTAGATGGGTCATTTAAAAGACAAGTATGGTATTGAGGTTTGGCTTGACAAATTATGTTGTGTCATCTGGTCAGCTTCTGTAGCTGCTTTGCATTCATTTTTTTCCCCTTAAATCACCCATGTCAACTTTTTTGAAATAGATTATTACTATTTGTTTTTGTGTACTCAGCATTTTGTACTTTAAAACTGGGATATTTTATATTAAATACTTGTCTTTAAAGAATTTCAGTACTGCTATACTATTAAATGGTCTCCAGCAGAAGATTTCTGAGTTATATACTGCAGACCCTTCCCCAACTTTCTGATTTTAAACTAGTAATAATGGCAAGAATTTCAGTACTTCTAATTTATAGTTGGCTTATGCAACCTCATTTTATGGCAGGTTTTAGATTTACTTGAAGATGCTTGTGAATCATTGTTGGATAGCATCTTGGCAGAAAACAAACACATTCTGGATTCTTAGCAACTGGTTGAAAGCCAGATGATCTTCTCCTGCAGAAGATAGAGGAGAGAACTGTATTCTTCACTGTATAATCCTCTTCTATTAGTATGTAAAGTATTTACATCTGGCCTCAATGTGGGTTTTTTTTTTCCCATCCATAAATTGGCTTATGGTACTTCTTGAACTTTTTCTGTGGAATTGGATTTGTGGTGTCACTGTGTTGAGCTGGATAATTTGACCCAACAAAATGAATAAATGAAAAGATATAGTGTCCCCAAGGGATAGTTGAATTGGCTGGGGACAACTCCTTATGAAACAGAGATTACTAGTTCGAATCTCTTTTCATTTTTTCCCTCTTTGTGCAGACATGTTAAAAAACAAAACAAAAAAAAGAAAAAAAAGAAATAGTTATTATTGCATCTGAGGCAGCAATAAGGGATTAGGGCAAAGACCTTGCTTATGGCCTATCCAAGCATAGGAGGTGCAAAAGTCAACAAGCATTTCATGCTCGAGTGAAACCCAAGTGTCTGGACGAAAAATTTAAACATGGCACAAGAGTCTTCCTTAAATCAAGTTCTACATGGCACTTGCGTTAGAGCTCTCTTCTCCATAGACATGGACATAACACCAAAAGACTTCCCCAAAAGACATGATGAGCACCTGTTAAGGAGTGTATAGAGTCGTCTTTCCAGCCTTGAAACGGCAGTATGCGAAAAGCAAGTGTTCTCCAATTCATATTCTTGGGAGAACAGCAGTCAGAAAATCATAAATTTAGCGAAAAAAACAATGTCTAAAAAAATCAACAGCATGTAAATTATCAAACCCAAACAGGAAGGACATACCGCTTATTATTATTTCTAACAACACAAACATCCTTTTACAGACTGTTGGTTGCGACAAGAATAAAAAAGACTAGCTTCAGATTTAAAGCAAAACCTTTCTTCCTCGAAAGAAAACCATTTCACAGTAACTTGTATAGGATAAAAATACGGGATACACTTTTTATTTTTTTCTTGGCCAAATTAAAACGGAGGCTTTATCTCATTTGTTTCCTTCCTACCACTCTGCTTCAAAATTTAAACTCAGATTATGAAGCTCCGTCTCTTTTGACCCCGTTTCCTCCTTGGGTTGCCACTGATCATGGAAGAAAAAGCATTTGCAAGTTCTGAATCCTCTTCGTTTATAAGGATGTTGGCCGCACTTGGGTTGGCAAGGAGGAGCTTTGCCACAAGATATCCTGCAATTGACCACGTTTGATACAGCCTTGCCTGTTTTCCGATAAATCTTCCTCGCTTGGTGTCATAATATTCAGGCCACTTATCTCCGGAAATGTGTCTCTCAGCAATCTCAACAGCCTTCAAGGCGATTTCTGGTCGATCCATCTTTATACATGCCACTGTGAGCTGAAAACCAAGCCCGCACCATGTTAATTTAATTTTTTTGATAAGCACATCATCCTCAAAAAAAAAAAAAAAAAAAAAAAAAAACATCATGTTAATTTCATAAAACATCTTTCCAGTCATTGTGCTGTATGCTATAACAAGAAAATCGAAAACTTTGCAGGTCCTGCTTCCCGGATCTACTGCAACATACTAAGCATGTTTTAGTGGTGAAACACAAAGAACAATTGCCTAACATAGAACAAAGAACAATTGCCTAACATGTATACTCCCGGTGTACTTTGGGGCGCCTTTACGCTTTTAATAAGATTGGTTATTACTTATCAAAAAAAAAAAAAACAAAAAAAACAATTGCCTAACATAGAACAATGAACAATTGCCTAACATATCAGATAAAATGAAAACACCAAATACCTACAAAAAACCATATGGAAGAAACTCCAACACATGCAGGCAACATACTAGTTAGCCTGAGTTCAACACACAGACATCTTATATTGCCTAAAAGCGGAGTTCAGGTTTTACATGAAATACCAAATTGGGCCAGTTTTTTTTTTTTTTCTTTTGAACATAAATTGGGCCAATTATACACACCCCATGTGTTGTTCTATTGTGATTCTAAATATCCCTTGTCTGGTTTTTTAAATTAATTAATTCTCGTGCCTTGTCTTGCCTTACCAACTACCACCTGCCTCAGCTTTAGGGTCTGATGGTACAATTGACTAGGCAAGTCCTCAAGGACACCTAGGATAAAAGTGTTCCACACTTTCAGTAATGTTAAGCGGTTTGCATACATAAAGTATCACAGACCCATAACTACTTTGATATCTGTCACTGGCAAGAATTTGCCAAAACATAATCACACATTTTGAACTAGGTACATACATGAAGCAAAGATTATTAGGCCCTTCAACTGTAGCCTTCTGCCCCCCATTATGTAAAACTATTAATCTACAGCATCCATTAATTGGCATCGATTCTGTAAATATATGGAGCATTATAGTTGTAAGGGAATAAAGGCTCTTCCTATTTGGTTTTAAAGATATGTTTTTAGACAAAGATAAGCATATTCAATTCAATAATGAACCCTACAGGATGTCTAATTAAGAGGGATAAAAAGAAAAATGGCTCTTAACATGGCCGAAACAAAAGGACAAACAGGCCTCTTCAAATTCTTTACAACTAAAGACTAAGAATTGTGGAGCATAGAGGTTTTAGGTACCACAATGACCTCTTGTACTTGAGATGAATTTAACTTTGACCTCTTCGAAATGTCCTAATATAAATATTGATAAGAAAAGAGGGGAATCTTGAGATTATATCCATTGAGCTCAGACTTGCTTTCTTCAAGCGTGCATAAACCCACAAGAATGCAGGGGATGGAGTGCCACAGGAGGGAAGCATACCAAGATGGCATAGATATCAAGGACATTCATGTTCAATGCAGTGGCACACACTTGCTAGGAGTAAGCAAATTACATGGTACCGGCTTGAGCACATCAACAAAACTCTTCTTTTGTAGAAACATTGAATTTAAACACGTATTAATTGGCAAATTATTAACTTATTGTGGCACTCTGACATAGTGGTAAGACCTAAAATAAAACAAAAAAAATACCAAACTAACCTGCCAGAGCAATGTTGGCCAAGAACCTCCATTGTGGTAAGACCAAGGACTGCAACAAATAACAAAGTTAAAGGGAGGAGTTAAAAGTTAGGAATAGGAACTTAATAAAAATCAATGTAAACGCATTACGTGTTCTTGGGATCACTGCCTGTGATAAGTCGCCATTCCTGGCCTTCAAGAGCAGGATAACATATTTTGAGTGGCATATCTGCAACTAATTGAGCCCATTTTGTTTCTATAAGGTCCAATATTGCATGTGACTGATCTGGCGTCGCAAGACTGCTTACAATAGACCATAAATTTCCAAGAGAAAACATACGGAAGTCCATGTGAGCTGGCTGCAGATTTCCAATCAAATAGCCTCCTTTACTGGGCATAAATTCCACCAGCCAGGAAGGGATCTGATCTGGGTATATGTTGAACTTATTAACAGCATCAAATGAGTATTCCTCTGTCTGGTAACGGTAGATCTCATTGAGCTTTCTCATATCAATCCAGTAATATTCCCTAATGTGGAAAGACAATGCAACTAGACGATTATTAAGTGCTCGTATAAGGTCGGCTGATGCATCCTCAGGAGCAAGCATCTCACGTGCACAAAGTAATGCTGAATAAAAGAGCGCCTGCAAGGACATGCATCATTGTGTACAAAGTTATGTCATTCATCTTTTCTCTTACACAGGAAAAATGCTCATCAACAATCAACATGCACCAGAAGCTTTAGCTTTTGCAAACAAAATAACAGATTGCCTATAAAGAGTCTTAACTCAAATCTCAGTCCCATGTAATGGTTCTTATGTTCTCTTGTAGTCATTGCAGAATTTTTAACTTGAATTCTAGCATTGCAAAATAACATGTGCAACCTTTATGCTTCATAGTTAACATATATGCCACATGTCAGCTTTATCAGCTTCTAAAGAAACCAGCATGTTTATCTCATAAAATCCATAAGCAACAGGTCTTTCTATTCTTCTAGAATGGGCCCTAAATTAAGAAAATAACAATAATAATAAGAAAAACTAAAATAAATAAATAACTAAACAATGATACTTGTATCAAAGTAGTATTTAAAGTTATTAAAGAAAACCTGAATTTCCAAAGGATGTCCATGAATTCCCATGCGACGATCTATCATGCAAGAGCCATCAGTGACCAATAAAGTAGGAAACATATCAAAACCATCAGCAAGACACAACTTTAAAATCATTTTTATCCCAGTTTGCACATCAACTCTCTCTTGCACTGATAAATCTCCAGAACATTTTCCATATGCTCGTAACAATATAATCCACCACAATCCTGAGTAAAGTTATATTATTAACAAATCAAAAATCATAAAGCCACACATATTTTCAAAGAGAAATTATTAGCCAAAAATGTTATTTCTCACCAGAATCAACTGGTGCCACACGGCCAATTGCTGCTTCACCAAAGTCGGGATCCAATACATCTTCAGTTGCAGAATCATCACCATCTAGGGGAACTGTGCGCACCTTGAAACTGGCAGGCATCAGTCCTTGACCAGGACTATGGCAATCCATGGTTTTCTCCCAACTCTGTCAAGAGGAGTGTTAATCGCTCGTCTAGATTAGGAAGAAAAAAAAACATACAACTCAAAGACAACATCTGCAACAAGTAAGATTCTTGTGCTAAGACTTACAAAAAATAAAAGATTCTTGTGCTAAGGGGAGTTTTCCAAACAAAGAACCTATTAAGCATGAAGTTGACCAGATTATTTTTTAATGTGGCCCCCAAGAAAGCAAGACATTTGGTATGTACTCCTTGAGCAATTTTCCCTACGTAAAATGTTCAGAAATAGTTCATTTACCATAGTTTAAATCAGATAACCAATTAGTGCTTCCCTAAGATTACATTTATAGAAAAATAAAATAGAAGAATCTAGTTCAGAACTGGCTTAAGCATGTGTTAGTTGTGATAATAGAAAACAACTCCTAGGCCAAAATCCAAAATTTGCTTTAAACCCCAAAAAAAAAAAAAAAAGGAAATAAGAATACATCACATGAAAGAGAATCTTCCCTTCAGTAAGCATAAGGAGATTGATCAAATAATTAATCAAGAGAAATCATATTACCTGCAACTGAAGGGTGTACAGAATGAAATTTCGTACAATGTCATACTCTCCCTTTAAAAGGAAAGCTATCCCAGAAGGTATGAAATCTCTAATAAAGACCTGATCATAGTTCAGAATACTAGAGCTGCTTGGGTCATTAGCAGCGATGGTTCCAATTGGATTATTACAATAATAAACAATGGAGTCCCTCAGCAAGTTCCATGCTTCATCCTCAATCAGATTTACCCTACCTGCAAGCATCGTATCTTTGATTGTTCCGGCTGCAGCCGACTTGCCATTTGTAGTAAGACCTCCCTTTTCATGTTTCAATTGTTCACCTATCCCAAATTCTTCAGTACTTAGTTCACTGCTCGTTCCATTGACAGGCACTGATGGTATACTTTCTTCCCTCCCCATGACCCAGGTCTCATTATGATCCTCTGCAGTCACCCCACTCACACTTTCAGCCTGTTGGCATTTGCAACCGATAGATTCCACTCTACTAACATCAGTCTTCCCACGAAAAACACCACCTCTACACTGTAATGCATAGACCCGCCTGCAACTCTTTAACACTCGCATGGAGACTGGAAATTTTTCCCTTGTATTATTGACATTGGCTTTAATTGCATGAACCGAGTTAAAATTGTTGGTACTTTTATCAGAATGATGAAGGCCAGGTAACAAAGACCCAGATAGAACTTGTAGAATTGCTTCTGACGTAGCCATTGCCAAAAAAGAAAAAAACACTAATTTTCAAATCTACACCTCTGCGAACTACCTCTTGATTTGGTTAAAGGCACCTATGCAAAACAAAATAGGCTCAAACCATCAACATATAATTCCGTAAAAAAAGCTAGAACACATAAATTTGATAGAAAATAGTCCACACAACGAAACTTGAAATGAACTCTCATATAGAAAATCATCATGATTAAGTAACACCAAGATTTTATTATTTAATAATAAAAATTCAAGCCAACGCAGGCTACAGGAACCAAAATATGTTTCTGTTCCTGTATTCTTGTTTGGTTGCTGAGAAAACACGAAGGGTGAAAGAAAGAAAGAAAGAAAGAAAGAAACCAAAACAATATTTGCCTCAGTTTTCTCACCAACCAAACAGAAAGTACCAATTCCCGTTTCTTCATTCATCATCTTCAGTAAAAGACAAAAAAGAAGAAGACAAAAGGGAAATCTCAAACACTGAGAATTGAATTCCAGTAGAAAAAAGAGAAGAACAAACAACGTTGCACCAGGCATGTGGGGGGGAAACTTGGGAGAGGGTGCCCATCATCATTCATCCATTATACATGTGCATGGGATATCAGAGTAGTGGAGGGTTTGCTTACCTATTTCTCATTCATTCAGTTAATCATCTTCGCTTGCCATTTGTCTCCGCCTGATTTTCTTCGGAGTTTGGGGTTTTAATGGGATTGCTCGCTACTCGGCAGGAACCAAGGATGAGACCCAGTCACTCACGCCAAATCGTCACAGTTTTGGCAACCCAGAAGATCAGACAGGATAAAGATTCACTTAATAACATTATCAAGCAATGTAAAATATTTTCTTATACAATTTATTTATCTAAATAAATTTCAGATAAGTTGAAAAAAAAAACAAAAAAAAACACAATAATTGGATGTTGTAATCGGTATAGAGTAATATACTTGGTACCATCTTTTTATCATCTTAAAGCTGATGTGACTTTTAAAATCACCATTAAATTTTAGATAAATTATACTTGAATTTTAATCCAATAGTGATTTTAAAAGCCACATCAGCTTTAAGAAGATTGTAGGAGGATAAAAAGATGGTACCTAGCATTACTCATCCGTATATCATTTATTTGCTTTTTAAATTTTAGTTAATATTTACAACTTTTTGAGTGCAAACAATAATGATTTAGTCCCGAAGAGGTAGCTCAATCAGCTAAAAGTCTAAGACTACCCCTAATGAAGCGGAGGTCATTAGTTTAACACGAGGAGTCATGATTTTTTTTTTTTTTTTTTTTTTCACAATTAAGATGTCACTTTTAACCAATTTTTATTTTCTTTCTTTTCTGAACAATGATTAATACAAGAGTTGAACCGTATTATGTTAATAACAATTGAGATAATTATAAGATAAAAATGTAATTCTTAAGGTAACTCGTTATATTTGTTTGAAGAGAAAGTGCATTTATACTTAATGAGTTTTCTTCATTTAAATTCAACGGTTTTAAATGTCAGTTTTTCCTTGTTAATGAAGCTGTAAAAGATGTTAATTGCATGGAAAAAGGACTAGCAAATGTACCTACCTAATCAAATTGCTATTCGATTTCTCTTAATTTTGGTAAATTGCAGTGTTTTTCTACAGCAGTCATATTTGTTACATCAGATCACGTGAATTCCCTTGGGCGCTACACATAATTGGGAGTCTAATTACATCTTCCTTTCTAAATTGCAAAGTTACTCTTCCTGCAAAAAATATGTAGGGCTCAGGTCACAACAACTTATACGTCGTCCATATTCTGATCATTATCATGGTCTCCTTCATAATATTCATCGTCGCGCTGAATGTGCTTGTCTTGGGCTTGCTCTGAAAATGGCCAAAATTTTAATGGAATCAACAAATGCACAACAGCTGAGAAAGAAATTCAAGTGGTAAAAATTTTGTTAGGGTTCTTGGATGCATATGAGTTTTCATTTTACTTACGATCCATGCGCTCATCGGGGTCTCGCTCGTCTTCATCGAAATCAGGAACATAAAAGTCGGGTGGAACCTGCAAAAGACAAACCAATGTATGATCACTTTCGTAAACTTTAAAATGGGAAAAATCAGCAGAAGCTAAACTTAATTGTAGCTATCAAAGGCCATCCAAGAGAATGGCATAGCAAGTAAATAAAAGTGTAACCAAATCGTACAACAAATTTCACTTTCTAGAAATAAAGCGGGTTCGGCAACATTTGTATTCAACTCACCTCTTGCATTTGTACACCAGGAGCATGTTGGATGCTGCGAAGATTTTCGAAGACCTGCATTTTGATTGTGCTAAGGTACGATTTGCTGTTTAAGTTCTCCTGCTCAAGCAATGGGGAGGAAAAATATAGAAGAAAGAATGAGAGAGAGAGCTTCAATGCTGATAATCTCTGTAGCACAATGAAAACTAAGTTTTTAAAAGTGTTCATAGATATGCTCAATCTGCCATGTAAAACCAATCAGTTTACATGTCCCAAAACCAGCTAATTACCATAACAATAATTGGTTTGGCAATGAAATTGATGCATGAATGAAGTAAAATGCACTAGTAACATTAGATTTCTTAGAAATTACATACTATGTGCCCATTTGGAATCCTCAACGAGTATTCTGGACCAAAATATTTGATATACTCATTTTCTGGGATCTCTGCAAGAAAGAAAAAATTGATAAATGAAACATGAAACATGAAACAAAAAGAATCAGAATACTAGTTATAGCAAGGTTAGAGCATTCACACCCGGCTCTTTAAACTTAGCTAATTTATCTAATAAAAAGTCACTTTTTCTATTTTAGCTACCTACTTTTCAAATACACTCTCCATCCCACTCTCTAAAACTCTCTCTATTTTTATTAAAATATATATATATATTTTAAATTTTTATCTCATGTTTCTCTCTCCTCCATATCTCTCTCGCCACTCTCTCTCCTCCAAATATCTCTCTCGCATCTCTTGCGTCTCTCTCGCTGCCATCATGAAGCTGCGCAACAACAACTGTTGGTTCCATGGCTCGTTGTCCAAATCTCGCTCGGATCCCAGGGCTCGCTGTCTAGATCTCGCTTGTCGGTGAAGCTTGCTGTCCCACCGTGGTTGTCACCACCGTGTTGTTCTTGTCCTTCACTCAGTCTATCATGTTGCAAAGGAGAGAGAAAGTGGGAAAATAGAGAGATGGAGAACAGGAAAGAGAAAGAGGAAGAGGAAAAAAAAAGGGGAAAATGCAGTTTACCCCCTTGAAGTTTCAGGAGTTTTTCAATTTTAACCCCAAAGTTTAAAAATTGACAATCTACCCCCCTGAAGTTTCAAAAATTGGCAATTTAAACCTTCCGTTTAATTTTTCCGTTAAATTGGACGGAAATTTTTTAAAAAAAGCCTGAGGGCAATAATGTAATTTTATAGATTTCCGTCCATTTTGACGGAAAAATTAAACGGAAGGTTTAAATTGCCAATTTTTGAAACTTCAGGAGGGTAGATTGCCAATTTTTGAACTTTGGGGTTAAAATTGAAAAACCCCTGAAACTTCAGGGGGGTAAACTGCATTTTTCCCAAAAAAAAATGAATAAAAATTTTGAGAGGAGAGAGAATGAGTAATTTTTTTTTGCCTTTTACAAATGCTTGCAAAAACCCTCTCCAAATTGGAAAACCGGATTTAAGGAGATTTTTGGTGATTTTTGCTACAGAGCTAGCTAAATTAGCTAAAAAGTTAATTTGTTAAGTGGGATGTGAATGTGCTAACCATCATAATAGGTGGTTTCTCCCTATAAAATAGGAAATACATTCTTAATAGGCAGTCAACAGAAAGCAGATGGCATAAGCAAAAGCTGGAGTTATGCCCAAGAAATATGAAAATACAGGATGATTATTTTACATATAGGACAGACATAACTGGTTACAGCTTGCATACATAGGGCCAACACTGCATAAACTACTAAAAATGCCACATGGAAAAACTAATTTTCTGGTTACAAATGTTTTGAAAATAGTAAATACATACATATCATATCATATCTCCCCACCATCCTTTTTTTTTCTTTTCATTTTTAGTGTGAAAACTGAAGAAAGTTTTTAAAAAGGGCCAGGCTTTAATAAAAAGAAAAAAATCTCCAACTTCAAAAGGTAACTACACACAATAGGATATATCAACCAAAACAATGCCAAACATTGTAATTAAATTAAATTCTTACACTAAATCAAACACAATCTCTTGAATATGTTGCATGTCTTTCACCCCTCGATTAGTTTTAGTGATTTTCTTTTTTGTTTTGCCCATGTTAATTAGGTGGTTCCTTTCGTATATTCTCTATGTACTTAGCAACACATTACGCTTTTAATGAGATTGATACGTTATAAAAAAAAAATCTTCCACCCCTTCTCATAGTAAACAAGAAAAAATGTAAATAGAATTCAACATCTCATGTTGGCATTCTAAAAGCGACATATCATTTGATGATTTGGACATTGATTTCTGGATCTGAGGTAATGTAACCAGAAAAGATCAATTGCACTTACCATGATAAGAATTAGTAATAATAAAAATAAAAGATATCCAAAACGTCATGGCATATCTGCAAATTAAATATTAAAAAGAAGGAGCATCTAATTAGCATACCATTGGGAAGTTCTGTATCCAGAAGAACTCCAGTTTCCACAGCCCAACATCGAGCAACGTTCTCTTTCGTATATCCCCCACCTCCAGTTACCTGCACAAGAGGTTACTCTCTGTATGTCTGATATATGATACTAATGAACTATAAGTTTTGGTCAAAATAAAAAAACATACCAGTAAAGGCAAATTAAACTTCTTCACAAACCTAACACATTCAGCATGCCCTGTAAGAAGCATCAGAATGTCACCAAAAAGTAAATTTTGCAATCAAAGCTGAGCCACTGCAACTAATTCAAGACCAATTTAAAATTGACAGTTTTTTTTTTTTTTTTTGGGTGGGGGGTGGGGGTGGTATAAGCATAACAGGTGAGGAGAAAAAAAAATAATAATTACAAGGAGTATGCACCATCAATGGAGAGATTGAAGCAGCCTAAGCGGTCCCCAGCTAGTGAATCTGCCCCACATTGGAGAACTATTGCACCTGGTACATATGTTTCAACAACCTTGGAAATAATCTACAACATGGAAATTTGCAACCAAAAGTTTATACTTGGCATGATCAAGCCACAAAAAAAGATATCAATCTCGAATTATTTGCTTATTGCCAGAACTTACACTCTTAAAAAGTCTGGTGAAGCTGGAATCATCTATTCCATCCTTGAGCGGGACATTTATGGCATAAAACTTCCCTTCCCTTTCTCCTATTTCCTTCAGTACAAAACAGTAGCAATAAACATCACTCATAATTCAACTACATACCATTCTTGTGTTCCAAAAGTCCTATGCTAATACAAATTTAAATAATAAACAGGACAGAGTAGGAATAGGACCAGTGAGCATGCAAAAGATCTTTGAAGGTCAAGCGCTCCCTGGGAATGGTTTGTGTACGAACTATACTTTTTTTACATTAGCTAATTCTAAGGCTTTGATATGTTCTTACAACTGTAATGATGGGCAAAGCAGAGGGTAACTAATTTGGTCACTTGACAGGCACTGCTCAGATGGTTCTGGAAATTTATGGCCAAAGTGTGGGTGTAAATGCCCATTTGAGAGTAATAGGTGATGTTCTAGGTGGAACAAAACTAGTGTGCTAATTCAATGTTCTTTTAGACTTGGTTGCATATGTGCATAATATCTATCACTCAATAAAAAGTACTTGTTCGCGCAAAATCCTCTTTTAAGTTCAACTAGGAATTCAGGTTCTTCATGATATTCGATTACATTATTATTGACACTTTCATGATATATGGAATATATACATTATGATTACTGTGCTCAGATTCTATAACAGTTGACACTGAAAGCTTACAAAACAACTTCTGTAATTGTTTTGACCAAAAACAGATGAATAAACAACTCTAGATTGAGTAGCCACATACATGATTTATCAGGATGCCTGAAATGCAGGTGGGTGTGTGTAGAGCAAACAGCCGAGTTAAGGGTAGGAATTGCTTGGAAATAACTGGCTCGATGCATTCAATACAAAGAAATCCTAACAGCATTAACCCATGCAGATCTGAAATTTGAAAGTTGTCTTCGCCTATAGAAGACTATCCAAAAAGAAAGCAATAAAGCCTTAAAAAATCACCTTAACATCACCAGTTCCTGGAAAAAACATGTCCCCATACTTGTGAAAACTAACAGTCATCACCCTGCCATGTCCAATTTCACAGATTTAGTCGAGTATAAAGAAAGCATGATAACTTTACCAAAGAATATACAAGTTGATCAACTGGACATATAGAAATCATATATCCTTAATAATTTATAGAATCTTTTAACTAATAGCAAAAGAGAAAGACAGCATAAAGTAAATTTCTTATGGTTTAACACAAGAAAACCAGTGTGATTGAAGGTCAGCACTCTCGAATTTTTATTTATTTATTTATTATTATTTTTTTCTTTTTGATAAGTAAAAGAAGTTCAATAAATGTGCAAGGGCCGCAACTATAGTACACAAGAATACGAGAGAAAAACATCCAGCAAATCAAGAACGAGAAAACAGAAAATAAAAATCTACAAAGCTAGAGATATTGAGAAGGGTATTATCATAGATCCACTCAAAGAGGGATTTAAGAAAAAAAAACTGAATCTCCAAACTTGTTTCCTTGCAATCATCGAAGCTACAAATGTTCATTTTTCTCCAAATGCACCACATTAACTATTTAAATATTTATCAGAATCAAGAGTGCTAATACTTATCAAAAAAAAAAAAAAAAAATCAAGAGTGCTAATAGGACTCTTGATTCTAAGAAACATTTAAATCATTAATAAAGGCCAATTCTTTGATTGCAAGACAAAAGAATATACAGTTTACATGTGAAAAAGAGTTTCATTAACATAATTTTTAGCCCAGTGTAGAGCTAAAAATTCCCCTTTGGGAGTTCAGATGTAGGATGACAATAACTTGGAGATGGCCAAGTGCAGAAAACGAAGGTGTCACCATATAAAAATAAAAAATAGAAAGGGTGTTCTCAAAATCTTCGAGGGTTGTGGGGCCCTCAAATGTCCTACTACCCCCACCAATTTGGGCCCAAATTCGCCAGCAAGTTGCTTGTTTCAGGCTGCAGTATAATTCGCCAAGTACTTTGAGCTATCTCGTACTAACATAACAGTATCTATGATGGTGTCTTCTTGCCTTTTGTGGTGTTCTTTAGAAAAAAAGAAATGATATAAGTTTTAAGGACCGCAAGAGGACATTGGAGGAGCTTAAGTCCTTTTTTCTTTTGTACTCTTTATATTTGGACAGCTGCGTTTGTAACTCCTTTCATGCTTAGTTTTCATGATTACCTTGTTTTTTTTCCTCCTTCTAACTAAGTGTTTCTCTTGTATACCTTCTATGTATATGAGTAAAAACATCATAGATACAACAGTTTACACTTATCACTTTTCTAGCAAAGTAACACTTAGACCCTATCAGCATATATTAACACATTTGAAACATATATCACTGCATCAAGAAATTTGAAGAAGCCTAATCATATAGTATCATTAGCAGTAAGCTATAATATGTAAACTGATCATTTCACTAAAAATTCAAAGTTCCCAATGGCCTTCTTGTAATACCTTCCCTTATCCAAATTCTTTATATAATCAGACGGTTATTTTACCTGTCTGTGAAATAAAAGGCTTCTTCTACACCATCGCCATGATGCACGTCTATATCAATATACAAAACACGGGCATGATGTTTTAGAAGCTCCAAGATTCCCAAAACCAAATCATTGATGTAACAAAAGCCAGATGCCTCGCACTTCTTGGCATGGTGTAACCCACCAGCCCAGTTGATAGCAATGTCACAAAGTTGATTGTTCAATCTGCGTGCAGCATCTGCTAGCAAATGTCAATCACTATATAAGGTTGAAATAGGAAAGAACCCAATTTTTAAGATCAAAATTCCAGTACTGAAATTACCATTAATTACCTATCGTTCCACCAGCATAAATTTGACAAAACTCAAACAAATTTTCAAAGACAGGGCAATCTTCTCCAAGATTATCTGGTTTAGAAAGTAATAAAAAGAAAAAAAGAAAAAAAAAAAGAAGGGAATCAGCAAAATGCATAGTTTATCAAACCAAAGAAAGTTAAATTAAAAGAGAATCTTGGACAATGACATTCAAATTAGAGTCAAATTATTTACATCTATTGCACAACCCATAGGGTTATAACATTGACTCCACAATCATAATCAATTAGTACTAATAATTCAAAACAAGTTCATTGCATACTAGCATGTTATGGTTCACTGGCAAGAGGATGGACAAACACACTCTTAAACAATGACTTGTAAAACTATGTATACCATTAATCTATGAAGTGTGTCAAAATACCACTCACGCTCACAACTGCATTTTTCAAAACAATACCGAACCATTCAGTTGAACCAGTTGGTGTTTGTCTTGATATTTTCATCATACCGGTTATGCGATACAACTGGTGAGCACTGATTTAAGTTGTGGGTTTTTAGGAATCATCAATAATGCTGAGTGACTGAACTGCATATCTTAAAAATTATAGCTTCTTGTTGTAGTTATTTGGACTTGGAACCTCAAGTTTGAATGACAAAAGGCAATACTGCTAAAATACCAGAGCTTTTGAGAAAAAGATATATATATTTTTTTAGTACTACATTATTTCTACACATATTTTATAATTACAAATATTATGTAAGAAACACTTATAACATTAAAAAATCAACAATTCAACTGGTGAGCCAACCATTAAATCGGTTGTATGGAGAACCAAACCTTCTACAAATTGATTCTTGGTATGAGTCTGATGACTATTTTCAAATCCAAACCTTCACAGGTATTAAGACCTCAACACAAAATGATTAACCACATCAATCTTTTCAAGGGGCAAAACACTACAATCAATTTTTCTATAAAAGATCTGAAACATACACTCACTACCTTTCCAACATTCATTGTAAACAATAAAAAAAACAAAAAAAAGATTATTGACACATCAAATGCTTATAAATAGCAAATTTACAAAAAATAGGTCATACATTTTGCCAATTCATTTGAGAACAAGTGTTGACTGTTGGGTGTGATCCGGTGTAAAAAGTCAACATAATCGGCTGAATGGAACTGAGCAAGTTCAACAGGATACGCTTTGTGAGGCCGCTGCATTATACAACACAAACAAACCAAAACATCAATAGTTTACAGAATATTTACAGAATCAACCACTCCAATCTGCACAATAGAAAGAAAACTATCAAATACAAAGAACCCATTTATTAAATAAAGAGATTCCATGTTCAGTAACTAACATAAATTTCCATCTTCTGATGAAGCTCATAGGAGAGGACAAGATGGTGGGTCATACAAAGCCGGTGTGGTTTCATTGGATGGTTCGGCCCAAAATAAACACTACCCACATCCCCTGCAATAGCCATTTTCACATAAGTAACTTTCTATCAACTGTATTAGTTTCATTGAAATATAAGCAGAGTATCTACCATAATTGTAAAAAAATAAAATAAAAAATAATAATTATGCAAATTAATTAAAAATATATAACTTTGAAATCGATTTATTGTGCATAACACGCCCTAGCCAGGTTCCTACCAAAACCAATCAAAAGAATCCATTAGGCTTAAATTGTTCTTCCTTTGTGTTTTCGAAGTATCCAAAACCACAAAAAACTAGCTTCAATTCATGAAAACCTTATAAATAAACAATTTCATGCACTCGCAAAATTTTATCATCCTCATATGATTATGATTCATGGTAGCAACAACGTTTACTTTCAAAGCTACCAGTTCAGTCCCAGGGTATCATGCCCTTGTTCACACACAAAATTATTAGCCAAATAGCGAAATAGTTACATGATAGACCCAAGAGGCATGGCTTTAGAAAGGAAAGTTGAATTAAAATAAAGGTTGGTAAGAAACTAAAAGGGAAAGAAGAAAGAATGAAGCTGAATAAAAGGCACGAGTCTAGAATAAAGAAGGAAGCTGGCATATTGCTCTTCCATCATAGCAGATGCTGGACATGCAGCTATAACAAGCATAAACACAATTCAAGATAGAAATGATTCAATGAAGTATTTTATAACACAAAATGTGCATTTCAAAAAGTATATCTATCAAACTTCATAAATATGTGCCAAGATTGATATATCAGTAAGGTAACATGCACTAGTACAAAAAGTAAACAAAGAATATATATAAAAAAAAATAAAAAATAAAAAACTATCTAAAATTGTAGCCTACGCTTTTTTAGAGAACTAAATCATCAAGTATCGAAACAGAATTGAAGTTTTCAAACAATTTTTCTTTTGATGTAGACAACTAAATTATTTGCAAGAAATTCATCACTTGTTTCAACAACTTTTATAGTTGAAAATGTTCGTTCGGTAGTCGTTGTAGACACTCGAACAGTGAAAACAAGACAAATCAATCCATCAATAAATTCAAGAGTTCGTTTTAAACTCTACTGTGATATATACAAGGGTGGAGAGGGGGCAATTGATGGGTAGAATTGTAGAAACTTTTTTGCTCCCACGAATCCATGCAATATTTCCCCCATCTAACTTAAGTGACTCAATAAATTTGTTATATAACTTTATATTTTTTCAAGCTTTTTTTTTTTTGGGAGGTGGGGAGGGGGCATGGTCCCCTTGGTCTCCATGTGGTTCCACATTGATGGCAACCCATAAGGATTAGACTGAGCGGATGGAGAGCAACATGCAGGAAATACACGAAAATATTCAAAGCATGCAAGACAACATCCATCATCTTGCTGCCAACAAGACGTGTATGCAAAGTATGGAAGACAACTTGCGCAACATCATGGAGATGCTGTCAAAACCCCATGAACAATGATTCCCAACTCCTGAGAAGACCCCAATCAACCAGGAGTAAGCAATCGTGGCTTGCGAGGAAGGCATCTACTTGCATGGCTTCACCCGCCATGTCAAGATGAACTTTCCACATCATGTGGGATATGACCCCATAGTTTGGCTCAACCATGTGTAACAATTCTTCAACTACCAAGGGACACCAAATGATCAGAAGGTCCTCCTAGCGTCCCTCCACCTCAAAGTGGAGGCAAATCCATTGTGGCAATGGCTACAAAAGATGTACCAGGAGGAGGGTACTGCAGTTACTTGGGCATTGTTTAAAAAAGAGATCCTCACGCAGTTTGCAACGAGGCTTTGACGCATATTTGCTAAAATGGTACATTGCGTGAATACCAAATGGAGTTTGAGCGTATAGAGTGCCCGGATGACCACAAAAGGCCCTGATCGGATCATTTGAGGGGGGGTTTGAAGGATAACATTGTGTCTGAGGTTTGATGCTCAAACCCCACACTCTCGCAATATCATTGACTTGGCCCATTTGAGAGGCAAAAAGCTATGTCGGTAGCGACGTTATCTGTACTCTGACTTCAACTGAATACCTTTGCACCCTGCTGCTTCAAGTGTTGCATCTAAATAGCTCAGTGTGCAACGCTTCACGTGGGATGAAATGCAACAGAAGCACAAGAAAGGCCTATGCTTTTACTGCACCAATTGGTTCGTTCCTGGCCACAAATGCAAGCCATCCCAAGTGTTTTCCATCGAGGTGCTGCAGCAAGGAACCAAGGAGGGTGACATTGCAAAAGAAATCACCACAGATGAGAAAGGCAGAATGATAGTTTTGGTTCAATGGAAAATGCTACCAATTTCCTTATTTAGACCTCGAGGACAAGGTTCATGGGGTAAATGATAGACCCAAGAGGCACGACTCTATAAAGGAAAGCTGAATCCAAAATAAAGGTTAGCAAGAAAAAAAAAATTAAAAATTTAAAAAAAATTTAAAAAATAAGGAATAGAGAAGGAAGCTCAATACAAGGCATGACTCAAGAATAAAGAACTAAAAGAAGGAAGCTGCCATATTGCCCTTTCCATCATAGTAGACGCTGGACGTGCAGCGTAGAGTTACTCAAGAAAAGGCATGAAATTTGAGTAACTGTCTGAGGTCCCTCTCCGCCCCGAAGTGGAGAATATATTTTAACTAAAAAAATTCAGTTATTGTTCCATCATTACATCAGGCCCAGCTGCATCGTAATTAACTCTTTTTTTTTTTTTTTTTTTTTATCTGGTTTAACATTTTCTTCGCACCAATACAGACTGTAAGATCGTATATACAGGCACACACAGACCGGCCCAGGTCGCATACAGCAAGGGCTTCGGTTTCTATAAACTATATACTAAGATCTTTACGCAAGAAAAATTCTATAATATACAGATACACACACACATATATATAGAGAGGTAAACAAAGATTCTAAATTCAGCTTTGAATTATTCTCTAAGAGAGATTAGTACGTACCGTCGTAAAAGTAGGAGATCCTGTCCTTGGAGCGCATTTTGGCGAGAAGCAGAGTGGGGGAAGAGCGAGGAGGAAAGAAGATGGCTATACAGCTTTCTCCAGTATCAATTCTCGAGAGACACAGAGTCTATACAGCTTGGATTTCGCTCCGGTAGAATTATGGGGGCGTCGCCGTTATACAACCATTTGGGTGTTTATAGTTAGGAATTCCCATTATCCAGTATCTGAATTTCTATGTATCAGAAATGCAATATACCTTTTATTCCATAATTATTCCAAAAGTTTTAACTAGCTCTTAAATATATATATATATAATTTTTTAATAATAACTAATTCAAGAGTTAATTGAAATAAAAATATGATTTATACTTATTCTTCTACCTAATTGTATTTTGCTTCTTCTAGACAGGTGGAATCCACGCTTCATTTGCCTTGGAAAGTTTAAAAGATTAAAGATTATATATATATATATATATATATATATATATATGTTTCTCTCACGTGATTTTTAGAATATCACCGATTGCAAATGACCCGTGTCACACGATAATTGATGTTCATATGAATTTTGTGAACTTTTGAAATGGTGGGGACAATTTTTTTTGTTATTGTTTTTCTTATGAGAAATGATACAGCCCCTACTTCGGGCCAAGTTAAGGCTAACTTTTTTTTTTAATTAATTTAAAAAATAACAAAAATTTAAAATTTAAAAAATTTCTGAAGTAATAATTTTTATTTTGGTTATTCTTTTATTTGGTATTTTTTTTAAATAAAAATTGTATTTTTATTCATAATAATAACTAATTTAAAAAAAAAATGATCATTATTATGAAGAAAAATACAGTTTTTTTTTTTAAAACACCAAATAAAAGAATGACTAAAATAAAAATGATTGCCTCAGAAACTTTTTAAATTTTAAATTTTGTTAATTTTTAAATTAAAAAATAAAGAAAAAGTTTTTGAAGTAAAATACATTTTTTATTTTTTTAAAAAATACCAAAAAAAAAAGAATAACCAAAATAAAAATTATTGCTTCAATTTTTTTTTATTTTTTTTATTTTGTTATTTTTTAATTTAAAAAAATAAGGCAAAAATTAACCATAAGTTGAGCAAAATAATTGGGCCTTTAACATTTTCCTTTTCTTATATCTTTAAAACTCAAAAAGTTTTTTTTATCAAAACTTTAAAATACATAAACAACAAATTGCATTTATCCCTTGTCTTAGAGCCCAAGCCCAAACCATAGAAGCATTCTAAACATGCCCAACATATACTCAATCATGTCGACGACGTGGCAAGTCATTAGCGTACGCATTGGAACCCACTGTAGGGAAATCACCGGAGGGGACCCAAATCCATTTTCCCCAATACATATTCAATCCCCACTCTTTCGCGTCTTCGACAATCTTCTTTATCGCCAGCAGTCGGCTCCGAAACGTTGAAGTCCTCACGCACCTCCAAATCCGCCAATCTCAGGTAAGCTCATCGAGTTCATTTTCCAACTACTTATCCAAGATTAGGATGTCTCCGACCGGTTTTTGATGCTTTAGATCTAGGGTTTTGATACTTGTGCTTTGGTCGCGGTTGTCTTCTTTTTTTTTTTTT
>NC_081550.1:5760053-5809464 GCF_901000735.1 Corylus avellana
TTCTGATTTGGATTGTAATGTTCTTGTTTTTATTGGCGTGATTGGATCTAGCTCTGTTGAATGCAATTTAGCTATGGTTTGTTCTGGGTCTTTAGCTTTTGTGGTTATTCTTATTACCTTTTGCTTTGATTACAATGGTTTATAAGTTTGTGGTAGGAGTGTGACCCGTTTTATAGCCTAGAGTAGAGCTTGTTTATGCGTAGATGAATCAGAATTGAGTTAAATGAGTCGGTAACTGGTGGAGCGCATGATTTTCGATGATTGTACATGCAGAGTTTTTATTTGCCTGAGGGCCTGTTTGGTGGGGGTTTCTCGGGTCTTCTTTAGGGGCTGCTTCAGGTTTTAGAAAGCAGGTATGAGGATTTTTGCTTCTGTGAGTGGCTTGGGCTTTTCTAGGCAGATTTTGCTTCGCTGCAGTGTTCAAGGTTGCATTTGAAGTTTTGATAATGTAGGAGAGAGTGAGGGATTAACGGAAAGAATATCTGGATATTGTCCGATAAGAAATGGGGTTTTTGATTATTATTTTTTTTTTAGAAGTAATGAATTTCGTTAAAAAGCTCAAAGGCGCAACCCAAATATACAGGAAGTATTCAAGAAAAACACCTAAGCAGAAGGAGATTGGTTTTATTGTTTTGATCCTATGGCTTAATTTGATCCTTAAGCCATAGGATCAAATTACTGCAGTAGCTTTTTTTTGTTGTTGCTTGAATTGGCTCATACATATCTTGAATTTGCTTCATTTTGGCTGAAGGATTGTTGTAGGACAGTTAAATAGAGAATCCTGTGTTACTTACGAAAAAAAAAAAAAAAATGGAGAACCCTGTGTTGTAGCAACTAATGTTCCATAAACCACGAAAGTATTGGGTACTATTTGAGCTGATTGGGAAGAGGATTTATGGTTTCATTATTGAAGCATGAATTTGGATTAGTTGCATTCAAATGCCCTTGATGGGCTTATTGTAGATATCACTAGACCTATTTCTGTTGTGGCTTTTGAAATAGTCTCTAATACTCTTCCACTAAATCTGTACTTAATCTGGCTTTGAATACTGCCTCGTTTTATGCTCTTATAATGAGAAGTTTACTGGATTTGAATGCTACCTTGTTTTATGCTCTTATAATGAGAAGTTTACAATACAAGCCACTTATCAAATAGAACTCTCACAATGAACACAAGATTCCAAGAGGGGGTTGTTTGAGGTTATATCTTTCTATAATGCCCTTATCACCCATAAACGCATGCATAGATTGGTGTTGCATGTGTAAGAAGAATGGGGGATATGTAGATCACCTTCTACTTCACTGCGAGGTTGCTAGGCCCTATGGAATTCTATCTTCAGTCTTGTTGGATTAGAGTTGATGCCTCAACGGGTGGTGGATCTCTATGCAAGTTGGAGATGGCCATTTGGTAGTTTTCAAAGTGCAGCAGCGTGGACGATGATTCTGCCATGCTTAATGTGGTGTATATGGAGAGAAAGAAATGATTGAAGCTTTGAAGATTGCGGGATGACAGTATTGGAGCTAAAGGCCTTCTTCTTCAAAACTCTTTTCCTATGGACAGTTGCCTTTGACTGTTTACATATTACTAATTTTCGCGATTTGCTTGATCTTTTGTCCTTTTCTCATTATGTGTTTCTCTTATATATTTCTTATGTACATGTGTAGCGCCTTTTCACAATAAAAAAAAATGAACACAAGATTTCTCAGGAGAATTTTTATGGTGATAGATGTTTCACAAATTTTGTACCAAAATATATATAGGATTAGGTTATGACAAGCCAGTTCATTGTTCTCTAAGAATGTGGAGGAACATAACTGATGACTTGTTCAGCTAAGCTTCAATGGAGTAATCTTGGTGAATGTTGGAGGAGAGAACTTCCATGAGATATTGTTGTATGTTTGTGTGAAGTCGTCCTGTCAATCTTCTGAGCTTGATTAAGTATGGAAGTGATGTGCTGGGATTGGGCCTGAAGTTCCATTTTTTATAGAGTTGTACTCGTTTGCAGCAATATTTCCATATAACATGGGCAAACAAGATTCTTGGTGGAAATAGCTTGAGCCAACATTTCCATATAGCATTGGCAAACAGGAACAGGATAATTTGGGGATGACGATTGGACATGAAAAATTGGACTCTTGGTTTACCAGTGATGTATTAGAGGGAGACAACGACTACTTATTTTCAGTAATGACAGGTTAACTATGGAGATTGTGAGGCTTGAAGAGTGCTGTCGACTAATGTGGTCAGAAGTGGAAAGTTACTGGATATCTATTTTTTTTTAAAAAAAATAGCTTTATTCCAAATAAGTCTTATAGAACATTTATGATGGAATTACTGGTTTAGTGGATATGTTTCATGTTGGCTGCGTTTTAGAGTGGAAAAGATCTAATTTAAGCCAATTAGTTTGTTCACTTCGCACCATGTGAGCTGCTGGTACAGTAAGTACAACAATGCCAAATATGGAAATTCTTGGAAGGAGTGGTATACGAACCTCATTAAAAGAAAAATAGGTAACAATATTCCATTGTTCTTGGTTCTTGGATATTCACCAGTCCTGTTTGTGTATTTTATAGTGCTTTCTGCTGTGATCGTTCTTTTCATCATTTTATGAAATGTGATTTCAGTTAAAATTGTATCCTTTTCTTTGTCACTAAAGAACACAAATGAATTGTGCATATGCACTTTCCCTTTTTTTTAGGGCAAGGGTATCCAAAGTTTCGAGAACTTTGTAAATATAATATATAATATAATGAAATTGATCAGAAGATTTTAATTCCATCATGCAGGATGACAGAAGTCACAGAACAACCATTTCGACCACGGGAGAAGCTTCTTGAGAAGCAAAAATATTTCCAAAACATCCACAAACACACATACCTCAAAGGACGATTTGATAAGCTAACCTCTGTTGCCATTCCAGCTGCTTTGGCGGCTACTTCATTATTTCTTATTGTGAGTTCTGTTATACTGCTTTATAAATAAAATTAGGCTTGATCCTATTTGCATTGCTAGCGCTAATCTTTAATATATGTTATGCATTCACCAGGGACGAGGGATCTATAATATGTCACATGGCATTGGAAAGAAAGAATGAGGCAGCTCAGATTTCATTGTTTTTAAGTTCTGGTTTGGAGTAATGTTTTCCTGAAGTATCTTGTTACTACTCCCTCTAATAAATGCTAGTTGCAGACTTGTTACTACCAATGGAAATTGGAAATTGGAAATTGATCATTATTGGGTTTTTATCTTTTTGTTTTTATATTGCGTGATAATCTCAGGCTCCTACTTCCTGTTTGAAGCCACTTTTCTTTCTTCTCTATTTTTAGCGCGCCACTTGTGGTCCGGCTTAATTGTATGCTTTTCTCCAGATTTGATGGACATAATCTTAGTTTCTTGCCAGGGGGGAAAAAAACTTTGCATCTTTTTATATGTATGTACTTTTAATTTTCCTATACATTTTTAATACAGCATGCAATTTTCACTTGTATTTTTTTTAATTAATGCATGTGAAAAGGGCAAATAATTTTTTCAACTTAATTTAGAGGAAAATTCTGTCTTAAAAAAAAGTGGCATGACTAAAATCTCTTTAGTAAAATATCTTAAAAATACAGGAGTTTATTTTAACTACTAATTTGATTTTTTCAATATATTTTACTAAGTAAATTTCTTTAAATCTCAATTAAATGGTTGACATTTTGCCATATCAGGAAACTTCGCTTACTCTCCTTAGACCTTTACAATGTTGTTACTAAACTATTAAAAGTTGTAATATCGGTATTCGATGTCATTAGGTTATTTTATTAATTCAAGTGACTAAAAAGTGAAATGTTTTTTATACCCTTATAAAATTTATAAAAATGCAAATATTCTCTCAATTAAAAAATTACCGCTCATTTAGTTTTGAAGTTGGTTTTTTTTTTTTTAAAAAAAAAAACAACAAAAAACAAAAATTAAACTCAAATTTCTCTCTAACTTGGGTATAATTCTTGAGAGTAGGGCACGTCGTTTTAGTTGTTGTTAATTCAATCTAAGGCACTTGATTGGGTGGCAATCTGGCTTACCTAAGCTGCCTAATTTAGTTAAAGAAAAATTTTAAAACTGAAGAATAGTACTTCGATCTTCAACTACAAACAAGAAGAAAAGAGTAAAGGAAATACAATGTCCTGAAGAATATCAGTTCTTGTAACCTTTAATCTTTTTAAGTAAGTTGAAGCCTTTTAATTTTTGTTACAAATAATGTAGAGATCTTTTGGTAAGTACATACATCAAGGCTAATTAGGTATAATTGAAGAAAGGTGATGATCAATGTATATGGGATAATAATTATTCAACAATGCCCAAGATTTTCATTAGGTTTATAAACTGAAGAAATGTGTTGATACAATATATCCTTAATATAAAATAAGAGTTATTCAATTCAATGACATTTAACTGTAGGTGGAAGAATGCCCAAGATATCAATTAGGTTTTTTAATTGAAGAAATATGTTGATGCAGATTATCCTTACATAAATAAGAGTTAATTCAATTCAATGGCATTTAGCTGTAGGTGGAAGATGTCAATTAGGTTTTTTAATTGAAGCATGCGATTTTTCCTCTTTGCCTGAGCCTAGCTTTTGCAGCCGTAGTATCTAAACTCTTTGTAGTTGTCAATGCATGAAAAAAACTTATTATGGTAACTTAAATCAATGGCACTTTAACCTGTGACAGAAATTGAACATGAATGAAGTCTACAGCCGGCTTGACTAATTCATACTCTTACTGTCCAATTCTTTATTAATAGTCAAATTAATCTTGTACCAAGCCAGTGTTTCCAAAGGTTGTCTTCATCGCTTCCTAATTCCAACTCCCAAGCTATCTGGCGGCCCAGTCCTCTGGAATTTAGGTGGCTAGAGTTGAGGTAAAACATCCTGAACATGCACTTTGCATTATGCAGGCTAATTATCTATGTATGCCAACAATGGCAAAGTAAAAGCTGTGTGTGAAAAGTAATAAAATTAATGCCTAAATCTAGCGTGATTGGGAATATCTTCAATATGGTTGGGGCAAAAACTGTGAGTTTTTTGCCCACCTAAATGAATGACTAATCAGCTTGGAGCGAAAAAATAAAATGAGAACAAAACACTTGATTATTTTTTCACACAGCTCCTTCAGCCACCCTGCCTTTGCTTGCCGCCACCGCCCACTGCACCTCTCTTTCTCTCTCTGTTAGCCTTGTGGGGGTGACCGGTGAGCCACCCTAGGCCATGGGGTGGTCCGGGCCAGGGGTAGCTGGCTGGCCATCCCCAGCAAGATATGGGGTGGCGCGGGCCACCCCATGGCCTAGGGGTGGCTTGCCGGCCACCCACGGCCCATGGGGTGGCTCGCGCCACCCCCACGGGGCCAGCGGAGAGAGAGAAATGGAGGCGGCGGGGCAAGGGCGTATGGCATGGGAGGATCCGGGCGGCGGCAAGCTAAGGCAAGCGGTGGCTCAGATGTAGGATGATTAATCTTGTGTTTTGCAAACATATATGTTTCTTGCAATTATTTTTTTAAATTGCTGAGGTGTCAAATAGTACTGAGTGGATGGATTTTCTGCCATGACCGTATAGAAGCACCACTCAGTGTGATTTGGTGTTGGTTGGCCTTAGGAGACTTTTTGAATCTGAAATATGCAAAACCTTGCTTGTCTTCTAACTTCTCTTGATAATTTTCTGCAAAAATCCAAGCCATTGGTATGAATCGCCAACACAAAATATGGACAAAAGATTCTGTTGACAATTTGATCATTTCAGTTCCAAGGTTCTGCAAGTTGGGAGTATAGTCATAGTTTGGACATCCAATAAGGAGAATGGCAGCTTTGTATGAAAAATATGGACAAAGGATTCTGTTGACAATTTGATCATTTCAGTTCCAAGGTTCTGCAAGTTGGGAGTATAGTCATAGTTTGGACATCCAATAAGGAGAATGGCAGCTTTGTATGAAAAATATGGATATGGGTTACATGTTGTAGTTTAAGCAACGGTCAAAATTAAAATTAAGGCCTTGTTTGGCTTGGTACGTTTTTTGTTTTGTTTTCAAATTCATATTTTTTGATTTTGTAAATAGATTTGGTACAAATTCACAAACTCAAAATTTTGCCCAATGTTATAAAAATCACGTTTTATAAAAATTTTGCCAAACAACACATCTGCATCGATTTCTTAAAAAATCTAAAACAAAAATTTATCAAAATCTCTCTTCATTTTCGCTCTCCTATTAAATGCTTTTAAAAGTAATGCAACTTTGAGATTCAATCTTGACTGTTACTTAAACTACAGAATACATGCTGTTATTTTATATCATATTTTGATACTCCGAATAAAGAAGTAGATGTGGATTGATGCAAAAGGCTTTTAAGTTTGAATTTTGTCTCTATCATTGACTCTTGTTTGAATTATATATATTAAGTCTTACTTATTATTGAAGTAACAAGTGGATTCTTTTCATGGTTAGGCTTCACCCCACTAGGCACAGCAATTGCCTATGCTCGTTGCTATGTTAGACTTTTATGGAATTCCAACAATTTAATCAAGGACTGGTTCTTGTGTTGAGTAATCCAATAATTAGTTAGAGTAATGTTATAAGTCTTCCTAGAATTCTCTTAAAGTTATCCAAAAAGTGATGTGGCTTTTAAAATCACCAATAGATCAAAAGTTAATAAATTACATTTCAAATTCAACGGTGATTTTAAAAGCCACATCACATTTTGGATTCTATAAAGACTTATGACATTAGTCAATTAGGTATTTTCAACATTCTTATTTCACAATGTTTTAGTATATATGACCTTTTTTTTTAAAAAATTTAATATATATATATATATTTTTTGAATAATATTCACTTCTTCATTAATCAAAATCAAGTTGAAGCAATTTACTTTGCTTGAACAATATCACAAATACAATCGGGTATCTCATCCCTTCAATTTCGATCTGACACTTTTAATAGCTAACTTTGCTAATAGATGAGTTACACCATTTATATTCCGGCATAGATGATTAGGTTTTCAATTGGATAAAAAGTTCAAAATCAATTTTACATCCTCAATTAGTTGACCATACCTATTTCCATTCTACTCCTTATTTTATAACACGATGATGATTGTTTGTACGTTTCCTTTGCATAATTGGGCAGAGCATGGACCATAACTATTGCCTCAACAGTGGTCGGATCTAAGCATCCCCTGTGGATTTGCTTGTGTTGAAATTAATCATACTTTATTCATTATTCATGCCCATTGAAGAAAAACTGACACTAATCATTTATGAATTGCTGACTTCTGTGTTTTGTCCCATAGTCCTTGCATTGCACTTGCACTGGCCACGTCTAGTAAAATTTACAATAAACCCTGTTCATCTATCATTAATTAATCATTATCAACTATTTAACTGACACTATTTGATTGGTGACGGTTGAATAAATCATTGTTCAACCATCACCAATTAATGACGATTGAATAGTAAATACCGTTCAATTTACTGTTCAACCACATTATTTTAAATAGTGTTGGTTGAACATTAAAATGACCTTTTTTAATGATTTTTTTTTAAAAAAAAACATCATAAATCGAACTGTCATTAAATGTAGATATTTTTTGTAATGACTTGAGTGTGTGTGTGTTTTTTATCCTAATCAAATATGGGAAAAGATTAGAAGAAAAAAAATATATCAAAAAATGTATGAGTTTTCCAATAATAAACTCAAAACGGAAAAACCAACTCAAAAAATAAAACTAAAAATAAAAAATAAACACAAGGCGATTACATAAGCAAAGCTACGGAAAATAATTATTGGTTCAGTTGAGTGATTATAAACATATCAAGTGGATAATCAGGTGGAGCTGGGACCCACAAATTAATTGGATTGGCTCCGCTGGTCAACCTTTCTATCGTGGGAATCTGATGCTCTTCACCACAATGATTGGACGGTGTGAAACCCACGAAGCCGCTATTTTTCTTTGCCTGGATTCTGGAACGCGTTGAAAGTATACTTATTTTGTTATTTATTGCTGAGCAACACCTCAAAAGTCAAAAGTCATGCAAAACAGTTGCATGGATTGCGTTCCCTTTCCTAGTCAAATTTTGTATTCACACATGCAAATTTAGACGTACGGATGATTGGGATTTTATTCTTCTTTTTAATTTCAAATATCTCTCATTACTAAGGGGTGGGCACGGTTGGGACAGAACAGGTATTAGCCTTTTTTTCACCCGTCCTGCACCCTACGGGTTTTGAAAATTCCAACTTGTCACTCACAAAAAATTACAATACCCTCGTGGGTTTGGGTATTGCGGAACGGGTTGAATAGGCACGGGTTTTGCGGGGCGGGTCGGGTAAGAATCCAAAGTATCAAAATTTTTTCTTACACTCTCAATGATTTTCTTAAGAAGCAAACAAATCGTGGGAAAGAAATAGAAAAGTAAAGTGTCTCCCATTAATGCTCTATGAATTGCTTGTACTCTAAAGTAAAGTGTCTCATTAATACTCTATGAATAGCTCCTACTCGGCTACTCTTGTAGGAGTCTAGGACCAGTTTCCGTAATCCACACGCTTCTCAGAAAGTAGAGCATTAAGAAAAAGCAAAAAAAGAAAATGGTGAGAGGTCCTAGTTTTTTATTAGGATCCCTTTAATCATTTTTTTTTTTTTAAAAGTTATTTAATTACAAAATTTAGACCCGTTTCAAGTATCAAACGTCTTTAAAAAAGTTACGTAATAAACATGCGACATGTTATAGTTAAAAATTGAGTATATTTTTATAAGATTTTTATTTTTTATGTTGTAGAAAAGCTTTGAGTAAAAGACTGTCTTTCAATTTTCTAAGCATTTTAGAAATGAAATTTTTTTGGGTGGTCTTAATAACATGTCATCTTTTTAGTAGGTGATATATTTCAAACTGTTTGACATTATAGGAATCTTAATCCGTATTTTTCGCTCTAGAATAATACTCTAGATAAATGTTATTTTTTCATTTCTCATATATTTCCTACCTCTCATCTATATATATATATATATATATATATATATATATACAGAAAATAGCAAATTTGAGAAGGAGATAAATGAAAAATGGAAAAGTGAAGTGTCTCATTAATACTCTCTGAGTTGCTTGTCGTCTTGTAGGAGTCCCACTTTCACCGACAAGAGAAAAATAAATGAAATCTCCGCTCCCCAACATCCCCCCCCACAAAAAAAATCTATAAATAAGAAAGAAAGAAAATATTACAGTCGGAAAGGAATTATGAAAAACCAAGCTATAGAAACGTCTCTCTCTCTCTCTTTTTCTTTTTCCACGTTTTCTCACACACCAAACGCGCAAATTCTCAAAAGCGTGGAAATATTGAAAACTTTATAATCTCTACGCTTCATCAAAAGCTTCATAAGTTTGTGTATAGTTAGCATTTCATTGAATATTCTTTCCAGAACTCCAAGAGTTGTTCACGATCATTTTGCTAAGCTGGGTGACAAAAGTTTTCAGCATATAGTGAGGATTTTTAAAAAAAACTTGAGGTTTTGGTGACGGGTGGAGGAGTAAAAAATGGCGGCGGCATTGGCCGGAGAGGACTTGGCGAGGCAGACGAGTAGTAGGAGTTGGCGGTCGGCAAGTGTGAGAGAGATGTGGAATGAACCGGACGTGTTTCAGAGGAGCAGCCGGCGGCAGGCGGCGGACGATGAGGAGGAGCTGAAGTGGGCGGCGATAGAGAGGCTGCCTACGTATGATAGGCTGAGGACAGGGATGCTAAGACAGGTGATGAGCAATGGGAGGGTGGTGCATGGTGAGATTGATGTCACAAAGCTTGGCACTCAAGAAAAGAAGCAGTTGATGGAGAGCATTCTCAAATTTGTTGAAGAGGATAATGAGAAGTTCCTCAGGAGGCTCAGGGCCAGAACTGATAGGTTGGTTTCTATATATGATCTTTTATTTAGTAGACTGTTGTCGACCGTCGTGTGATTATGGTGTGACAGTGAAAATCGGCATTTGGATGATTCTTTTTACAAGCTTTTCACGTCGTGCCATTCTAATTGTACGACAGTATACTAAATAGCATTACTCGTATATGTATATATGTTTGTATGGTTTCTTCTTTGTTTGGGTGCTGGGAAAATGGAGAACATCAAAAAAGGATTAGATGTTGAATCTAGTGGTTTTTGATTTTGAAAAAAAGAATAAGGTCAACTCTGGTAAGGCAAAAGTTGTAGCAGGCAAATCGACTGGCGTTTGGTTCTCACTTCTTTTCTTTATCCATTAATTATTCTCTGCAATTGAATAATAGGTGTTGAAGAACAACTCAAGTCAAAGCATTAGTAAGGGAGAAATATTTCTTCTCTGCAAATGATTTTCTGCTTTGTTCAGTCTTTCTACATCCATTAGTACCTAAGAAAACATAAAAATCCACTTGGTTTTGCCTAATACAACCATTTGGTATTGTTGAGGTGAAATTAGGCCATTTCTTGGGGAACATAGGACTTAGAATTCTTTGGCTTCTGTTTTTCCTTTTGTTTTTGTTCTGTGTCGACAGAAGCAAAAGTTAATGATTTATCCTTCCAATCTAAAATATTATTGACTATTAAATTTGTTGGAAACAGGGTAGGAATAGAGATTCCTAAAATTGAAGTTAGATTCCAGAAATTATCGGTTGAGGGAGACGCATATGTTGGGACCAGAGCACTTCCAACTCTGCTTAATTCCACCTTGAATGCAGTAGAGGTAATAATTTCTCTCTTGTTCTACCATTCTGCTGGTAACTTTCAATATTTTCTTCATCAAGTTATAATTTAGAATGTGAGCAGGGAGTTCTTGGAACCATTGGACTCTCTCCATCAAAGAAAAGAGTTGTCAAGATACTCCAAGATGTGAGTGGCATAGTCAGACCATCAAGGTATGTTCATGAATTCTGTAGGTGCTGCAGTGCTAGTGTCTTTTGCTGCAATCTCATATTTATTATATATGCTAAAACCCCATAAGAAATTACATTGTTAATACTATTTAAGTTCAGTTGCTAATGTTATTATTATTATTATTGATTTATCCTTTTTCAGGATGACATTGCTTCTAGGGCCTCCTGGGTCAGGGAAAACAACATTGCTGCAAGGACTTGCTGGGAAACTGGCTGATGATTTAAGGGTTTGTCCTTCTCTCCCCCTACATATTATGTTTCTACTAACACACATAGCCAAGTAGTTTTTGTTAGAATATATGATTAGAATCAGATTTAATTGTATTCAAATCATTCTGATTACATATCATCCACAACTTTTAGATAATCAGATTTGATTGATTTGATATTATGTCCACCTATTATATTTGTATCATCTTCACCTACCCCAATTCTCTTATAAATAGGAGTAATTTGTAACATAAATCAATCGAGTAATAAAAGTAAAAATGTAGCCCTATTGGACTATTGTCTAGTGGTGGACGAATGTGTCAAACACTGATCCACCTGTAAATCTTTTGTCTTTGTTTTCTTTATTTCCTTATTTCTTCAGTTTTGACATGTATTCAATGAACAGGTAACTGGGAAAGTCACCTACTGTGGTCATGAATTCAATGAATTTGTACCTGAAAGAACCAGTGCTTACATTAGCCAGCATGATCTCCATTATGGTGAGATGACTGTTCGTGAGACATTAGATTTCTCCGGACGTTGTCTAGGAGTTGGTACCAGGTATGAAATGCTGTCAGAGTTGTCTAAACGGGAGAAAGAAGGGGGAATTAAACCAAACCCGGAGATTGATGCCTTCATGAAAGCTACAGCTATGGCCGGACAGGAGACAAGTTTGACCACAGATTATGTTCTCAGGGTTCGTCACTTAGCTTGTTGGTTCATTTTTTTATTTTTCTTGTATGCTATATAACTCATGGTTTTCCAATGCAGATACTTGGATTGGATATCTGTGCTGATATCATGGTGGGAGATGACATGAGAAGGGGTATTTCTGGTGGACAGAAGAAGCGTGTAACTACTGGTATGTGTTAATAACAGACAAATTTTTTGAGGGATCTTCATATAGGAAGAGTTTCCTGCATAATACTGTAAATCACTTGTCTGAAAAACTTAAGTTGAGCAGAAATGTTAACATGACTTCAGTTCTAATACTATATTAAATAACTACTTGTCCCAAAAGTTGAAGTAGTTAGAAACAATGTTAGGACATTTGTTCTGATACGATGTTAACTCAATACTTATCTTAAAAGCTTAAGCTGATAGGAAACGGAAAACACAAAGTTGCTTGTTTCACACTATGAAATTTGATATGTGTGATAAATAATTTCTATAATTGTCTTAGATGTTGAGAATTAATTTTCGAGTTAATATGTGTAAGAAATCCGTTCTGTCTATTTGATTTACGTTATTTTGTAATCTTCTTACACTAGCTGTTAATGTGGATTAATTGAAAATAGAAGACAGAAAATTATTTGTGAATTTTAAGCTGGAAGTGTTTGTATTGAATGCAGGAGAAATGTTGGCTGGACCAGCAAAAGCATTATTCATGGATGAAATATCAACGGGGCTGGACAGCTCCACTACGTTTCAAATTGTCAAGTTCATGAAGCAGATGGTTCATATCATCGATATCACCATGGTCATCTCTCTCTTGCAGCCTGCGCCTGAGACCTTTGATCTTTTCGATGACATCATTCTTCTTTCCAATGGCCAGATTGTCTACCAGGGTCCGCGTGAGAATGTTCTTGAGTTCTTTGAATATACAGGCTTCAAATGTCCAGAGAGGAAAGGTGTTGCAGACTTTCTGCAGGAAGTAACTTCCAAGAAGGACCAGGAACAATACTGGTTCAAAAGGAACCAACCTTATAGATATATCTCGGTATCTGAGTTTGTAAGGGCCTTTAACTCCTTTCACATTGGCCAACAACTCTCTGAAGATTTGAGAATTCCTTATGATAAATCCAGTGCCCATCCTGCTGCTTTGGTGAGAGAAAAGTATGGGATCTCCAACATGGAACTCTTCAAGGCTTGCTTCTCTAGGGAATGGCTACTGATGAAGCGCAGCTCATTCATATATATATTCAAAACTACTCAGATAACAATCATGGCTACGATCGCATTGACTGTGTTCTTAAGAACAGAAATGAAATCTGGTCAAATAGAAGATGGAGCAAAATTTTGGGGAGCACTATTTTTCAGTCTCATTAATGTCATGTTTAATGGGATGGCAGAACTTGCAATGACAATTTTCAGGCTTCCTGTGTTCTTCAAACAGAGAGATTTCTTATTCTACCCTGCATGGGCTTTTGCAGTGCCCATTTGGCTGCTTCGAATTCCAATTTCACTGATGGAATCTGGTATTTGGATCATTCTTACATATTACACCATTGGGTTTGCACCTGGGGCTAGTAGGTAAGTACTAAATATTTGTTCTCTTAGTGTTAGCTTTTGGGAAAATTTCACTTACCCCTAAATGTTTTAGCACTTTTGCAATCATACTCTCTTTAAAAAGGTGCAATGTTGAGTTCTCGTGTTTTAAAAGTTTGCAATGTCACCATCCTGTTAGGATTTTCTGTTAAATCCTAATAAAGGATACCAAAATCTCCAAAATACCCTATTAAAAAATGCAGACCTACAATCATAGAGCATTTTTTTTTTTTTTTTTTTTAATTAAGGGTAAATTTTTATTTTTATTAGTTTGGTAGGAGTATAAGGGACATTTCACCTATTTACCGTCTGATTTAATCTTAAACCCTAACAGTAGGGGTAGCATTGCAAACTTTTAAAACATGAGAACCTGATATTGCAACTTTTTAAACCGGGAATGATCGCAAAAGTGCCTAAACATTAGGAGTAAGTGAAGTTTTGCATTAGCTTTTTTATGCTTAATGAACGTTGGAGTATGATAGTTTGACAAATGAAAGGTTCTTCTGTTGACATATGTCCTATATGTTTAGGTTCTTCAAACAGTTCTTGGCTTTCTTTGGCATACATCAGATGGCACTCAGCCTCTTTCGATTCATTGCAGCCGTTGGAAGAACACAGGTTGTTGCAAATACACTTGGTACCTTTACACTACTAATGGTGTTTGTGCTTGGAGGTTTCATTGTTTCCAAAGGTTAGAATTCTTCTCTGTTCACTGTCAAGAGTATTTTGTCATCAAAGTAATTTGTTGCCTATACCCATCTAATACCAGGATTGTTGTGAATCTTGAGAAGATTACATTGAAAAATTTCTATATAATTTCATATGTTCTAAGATATTAAATTCTCAACTTGGCACACAGATGACATTGAGTCGTGGATGATATGGGGCTACTACATTTCTCCCATGATGTATGGACAAAATGCAATTTCTATTAATGAGTTTCTTGATGACAGATGGAGCACTGTAAGTTCTTCTGAAGGATAGAAAAAATCTTTATGATTTGCAGTGAATTTTATCATCTCAATTGAATTCTCTCCACACTTGTTAAATTCAAATCTGCACTCAATGATATATGCTTAGTATCTTTGTTATTTCTTTTGTACAGCCTGTGCTCAACTCTAGTCAACCAACAGTTGGAAAGACCCTTCTCAAGGGAAGAGGCTTGTTTACTGAAGCATATTGGTATTGGATTTGTATAGCAGCACTCTTTGGGTTTTCTCTTCTTTTCAATTTTCTTTTCATTGCAGCCCTGACATTCTTGAAGCGTAAGTGAATACTTTGCACTTGTTATATTGGTTTTTCATATGGCAATGACATTGAGATCAGTGTGCTGACCTTTTGTTGTTTCCTTTCAACTCAATGTCAGCTCTCGGAGATACCAAAGCTGTGATTCTGGATGATGAGTCCGAAAGCAAGCCTAAGCGACAATTGGAATCCAATTTAGAAGGTTTGTTACACTATACTTCTATTTTTTTATGTATCATAACTTGGATGTTTGCACTATTCTTGAAGTTCCATTTGACATAAATGCTTCGGATTATCTATCAAATTCAAAGGTAATAAGAACCAAAGTGTAACACCACACCCTATTAATACACAATATTGTCCACTTTTGGCTCCCCCAAACCAGACTTTTCAAGAGATCACTTATTCTGGTACTACTCTCGCTTAAGCTCGCTTAACTACAGAGTTTTGACGGGATCATGACCATCACGGCTTTAAAACATGTTGTCATGAAGGGTGTAAATATACATATATAAGCACATCCGCATCTCTATACCCAGGCGATGTGGGACGCTACACAAAGTCTTCACCAACCACATCATGTCTCTTCACCACTGTTGGGGCATCGAGGATGATATTAGCAAGAAAAGCATTATGTGATAATTATGGACCGTTCATCACCACTTGCACCATTCATCATCCATGTGATCCTGCTGTAGTAGTAATTTTACTGCATATGCCTTTACATCTAGGATGCTAGCGCCACCATCACATTATTTTGCTAGTCTAATAATAACAACCATTACAGGTATTGATATGCAAGTAAGAAATGCTCAAGGAACTGCCAGCTCTGTTCAAACTAAACGAGGAATGGTTTTGCCTTTCCAACCCCTTTCACTTGCTTTCAACCATGTGAATTACTATGTTGATATGCCAGCAGTAAGTCACTTCTTTAGCAGGAATATATATATATATATATATATTGAAGTGTTTTTCTTCATATTTAAAGAACAGAAATAATACAAAAAATAAACAATTCTTTGATGTTTCTTAAGAAAAACTGTCTTCTTTTCAGGAAATGAAGAGCCAGGGGGTTGATGAGACCCGACTGCAGCTGCTGCGAGATGTTAGTGGAGCTTTCCAACCTGGTATATTGACAGCATTAGTTGGTGTCAGTGGTGCTGGAAAGACTACCTTAATGGATGTCTTAGCAGGAAGAAAGACTGGTGGATATATTGAAGGAAGTATTAGCATCTCTGGTTACCCAAAGAACCAAGCCACATTTGCTAGGGTCAGCGGTTATTGTGAACAAAATGACATCCATTCCCCGTATGTTACTGTCTATGAATCTCTGGTACACTCTGCCTGGCTGCGTCTTGCTTCGGATGTAAAGAAAGAAACACGAAAGGCATGTTTGTCAAACTGATTATCATATTACTCTATAGTTTGTTTTGAATATGAGAAACTGAATCAGATGGACAATAAAGTTGATAGGTGATTTTCTTGATTCTTATAGATGTTTGTCGATGAAGTTATGGAGTTGGTTGAGCTTAACTCATTGAGGAATGCTCTAGTTGGACTTCCAGGAATTGATGGTCTTTCAACTGAGCAGAGAAAGAGGCTCACCATTGCCGTGGAGTTGGTTGCTAGCCCCTCCATCATCTTTATGGATGAGCCTACATCAGGCCTTGATGCTAGAGCTGCTGCTATAGTCATGCGTACTGTAAGAAACACAGTGGATACAGGACGAACTGTTGTTTGCACAATTCACCAACCGAGCATGGACATATTTGAATCATTTGATGAGGTATGGTTTATTTAGCTTGTTCAATCCATTATATGTTCTTGTATGCTGTTACATCATTTCATGTGTTCATATTGTCCTATGATTGCAGCTCTTCTTGATGAAAAGGGGAGGACAAGCAATTTATGCCGGACCTCTTGGTCTCCATTCTCACAAACTTGTTGAATACTTTGAGGTGAGTTCCCACTTTTCTTGCATGCTTGATTCCAGTTGTTCTTTCTGTATAGTCAAGAAATCTTTTGACACCAAATTCCATAAAACACTTAGCTGAACTTCTTTCCAACATGTTTTTGTGGAAGCTTCCAGCAGTCTATTGTCATACTATTGCTAGTTCTAGTTGCATTATCAATGTTGGATCCCTTTAATGAGAAACTCCTTTTCTTGAATTAGATTGTTCAATTCAGACTATTCTTGACAATTTTTAAGGATTATGAAGCTTGTTCTCCAAATTTTCTAACACAAGTTTGACTAATATTAAGAATTTTTTCCAGGCTATCCCAGGGGTTCCCAAGATCAAAGAAGGATACAATCCTGCTACCTGGATGTTAGAGGTCAGTTCTACTGCAGTTGAGGCTCAACTTGACATTGATTTTGCAGAAGTTTATGCCAACTCTGACCTTTACCGGTGAGTAATATGAGGATTTTGTTTGTTTTATTCTCTCTTCTATGGCCAACCTGTCTGCATCTGTACTGATTTGTTACTGAATTTTTCTTTTCAAATCTTCAGGAGAAATCAGGAACTTATCAAGGAGCTAAGCACTCCCCAACCAGGTTCCCAGGATCTTTACTTCCCCACACAGTACTCTCAAAGCTTTATAACTCAGTGCAAGGCTTGTTTCTGGAAGCAGCATTGGTCATACTGGAGAAACTCACAGTACAATGCAATTCGATTTTTCATGACGATTGTTATTGGTATTCTTTTTGGTGTCATCTTCTGGAGCAAAGGAGACAAGATGTAAGTCTAAAATTTTTCGTACTAAATTTCATTTCCTTTTGTTTCTATGAGTTTATGCCCCGACTAAATTCACTTTTAAGAGTATGTTTTCTGTTTTGGGAATCAACATAGAAACAATTATTAAATAACTGCTTATCCCAAAAGCTTAAACTTATAAAAATGGATGTATTTGATCATTTAATTAATATTCTAACAATAATGGCCTTGTTTGTTAAACCCCACTATACTATTCATCATCCCACCACACTATTCACTTCATTTTTTTTTAAAAAAAATTCTTACTTTTATATCAAATCATTCACTTTTTATATCACATCATTTATTTTTTATTACTATTCAAATAAAAAAATCACTACAAAACAAAATTTTTTACTTTCCAATACCACTTTTTCATTTTCCCATATCAATCATTATTATTATTTTTTTATTATTTTTATCCATGAACATTGCGGTGGAAAATGAACAGTACCGTAGTGTTTAACAAACACCCCCAATATCGTACTTCTTGTTTCTTACTGGCAATTTGGGTACTTATATGAAATCATTTGCATCTTATTTTGTCAATAGACACAAACAGCAAGACCTGACTAATCTATTGGGAGCTACATATGCTGCTGTTTTTTTCCTTGGAGCTACCAATGCTTCTGCTGTGCAATCTGTGGTGGCAGTAGAGAGAACTGTCTTTTACCGTGAAAGAGCAGCTGGAATGTACTCAGAGTTGCCTTATGCATTTGCTCAGGTAAGAGATTGGAAGTTGTTCTGAGTTAATCAAATATTTTGTTCTCTTGAAAGAATATATAAATGCATTCTGTATATATTCTGATGGGCAACATTTTTGCTGCAGGTGGCTATTGAGACAATATATGTTGCAATTCAAACGTTTGTGTATTCTCTTCTTCTATACTCAATGATTGGATTCCACTGGAAGCTGGAAAAGTTCTTGTATTTCTACTACTTCATATTCATGTGCTTTACATACTTCTCAATGTATGGGATGATGGTTGTTGCACTCACTCCGGGCCATCAAATTGCTTCAATTGTCATGTCCTTTTTCATGAGCTTTTGGAACTTGTTCTCTGGTTTCCTCATCCCTAGGCCGGTACGTAATTTCAAATCCAAATCTTATTTTCATTGTCGTCATGCACAACAAAATCAAACCATCCACATCGGAACAATAGAAACAGAAACGCTATTCGAACTCCTTTTACACTTTCAAGTGCTTACTCTCTCTAATGTGACTCTTGTTAATTATGTCAACTTTCTAATTAGTTTTGAAATAGTCTTTCATTGTTACTGCAATTAATCATAATAGTTCATGCTTTGTCACTGCAGATGATCCCCATATGGTGGAGGTGGTACTACTGGGCTTCCCCAGTTGCTTGGACAATCTATGGACTTTTCACATCTCAAGTTGGTGACAAGAAGAATTTACTTGAAATTCCTGGTTCAGAACCAAAGGCTGTAGATGAATTCCTTAAGGACTACATGGGTTTTGACCATGACTTTCTTGTCCCTGTAGTCTTTGCCCATATTGGTTGGGTGGTCCTCTTCTTCTTTGTCTTTGCCTATGGCATCAAATTCCTTAACTTCCAAAGGAGATGAGGAACTTTCTTGTGCACCACAGAAGCTTTTTTTTTTTTTTTTTTTTTGTAAAAAAAATTTAATGAGTGCACCATGGAAGCCTTAGAATGTAGAGATTTACCGATAGATATATAGTTGAGTCTAGATGGAAAATGCTAGGCTTACAAACATATTTTACAAAAAAAACTTTTACAAAGTGATGTGGTACAACATGATTGGGTTTCTCAAAATTTGAATTTATCTCATATCCAATCATATTGTGTCATATCAATTTGTAAATTTTTTTTTATAAAATTTGTTTGTAAGCCTAGTATTCCTTCAAGAAGATAGCCAATCATTAGTTTATATATATATATAGGCTCCTCCGGGCCTTTTGTACAATATTATGGGTGATTCAATATACAATCTTATTTTCAACATGGAATCACAGTACAAGTTCCTAATCACTTTTCCAATTCTTTTCTCTCTCTCTCTCTTTGCCATCTTTTTTCGACATCCTCTCCGGTGCGACAAGTCTTTTTGGCAATCTAATAGCTCTACTTTCTTTAGATCTTTCTCTTCTACACATTGTTGAAGGGAAGAAACCCAACTCTATCACCTCCTACATGGGGTAGAAGAAGCAGTTTTAGGGTGCGTTTGAGATTATGATTTCATAGACAAAAAATGCAATTTTAATCGAAATCACGAAAAATGAATTATTTAGTATTGCGTTTTAAAAAAATTGCGATTTGAAAACATAGAAAATCTTAATTGTGTTTTTAAAAATCAAATTTTCTAATGGCACATTTAAAAAATGTTATTTTTAAATTGCACTTTTTGAAATCGAAAACTCAAATGGACCCACTTTTGGTTGTTGTGAGGTAATGGCCCAATGAAAGGTTTGGACCAAAATAATGTGTTTTTCTAGTGCAGCTTTGGGCTCAACCAGTTGGTCCGAGGATGAGATCTTTTAAAAAAAGAAGGTCTACTGCACCTTTGTGACTTTAATTTCCTTCAAAGAGAGCGAATTTTTGTGCCTCCCAATATGATTATTATTATTATTTATTTTTTATTTTTTTAAAATATGTGCCACGTAAACAAAAATGCTTGGAGAGTAACATTTGAGAATGCTGAATAGCATTTCTCTAAAATTAATTAGCGGGTCTAGAACAAGTTTGGATTTCACAAATATAAATAAAATGAGTTTGAGATAAAATTTAGAAAATCATTTTCTATTTTCTTTTTAAGAACTTTAAATTACCTTAGGATTAGAATTAGTTGCAAATAGACATTTCCATGCAAAGGGAGGGAGATTTGATTTAGTGACTTCCGCTTTATGAGACGTAATGTCAAGCCGATTAAACTATCCCTTGACTCCTTGAGAGCATAAACGAGCCATGTTGGCGATTTTCGGTAGGTTTATATAATCTTAGGACAAAGTTTTCCTCCAAACTGGGTTGGAGGAATTTCCTTCAACCTACTATATAAAAGTGACATATGTTATTTTTTTAATAACATGTGAGATGCACATGAGTTTTTAATAAAATTTATTCCAATTTTGTCCCTGCTATTGAAAAAATATGTGCATCTCACATATTCAAGGGATACATGTCACTTTTATAAATTAGGTTGAAGGAAATTCCTCCAACCCAGTTTAAAAGAAAACTTTGTCCATAATCTTTTATATATATATATATATCCCCTCAATACTTATGGAAGGAATATATGTTGGAGGTGCTTTCACACCATCAATTTTGGATCTGAAGTGATATTCTTGGTGGCACATCGATTTGGTGATTGAGATAGGTGACTTATTTAGTGACACAAGAAGAAATATTTCAGTTTCCAACTCTAATTTCATGACTACAGATAGGCATGTCTCACACACACACACACACACACACATATGTGTTCACTAGTGACAGACATTCTTGGTGGGTGATGTCTTTCCTAAATCAGAAAACCTCCCATGGAAAAACAGTGAAATTGAAAAACTCTTAACAGATAAATATCACAATTTTATATGGAATTAGCGGATATTTATCAAAGCAAACAATCACCAAAATATAAATAATCACACACAAAGATTTTGGTGACGAAGAGGAAACCTTTTAGAAACCGATCTAAAAGTAAAATCTCTTCGGGGCAGCCAAACTCAGGAAATTACTATCAAAAGATTATCCAGAGATTACAGATACTAGGAACACTTACAATCCTTTGCAAGACCTGGGCTCTGTAAGATTGACAAGCCTACAACTCGTCTCCTTGCTCACAATCTTCTTCAACGTGATTCTCCTTTACCGGATCATTCCGATAGACTTTCAAACCGTAGATTTATCAAAGGAATAACTAAAACTCTAAGAGATTTAATTTAAAGCTCACCACATATGATCTCTCTTAGCACAGCCTCCGACGAATTCTCTGGGGGTGCAAAATTCATACCTCTCTCTTCTATAATGATGTATATATACCCCCAACAAAACCCTAGACCTAACCCACTTAAAATCATGTTTTTTAGCCTAAAACTTACGGGGTGTCCAGACAGGTCAATGGGCTGTCCGAACAGGGCCTTGCGGAGCAAAATTTTAGTTTCTGGAAATGCGGTTTGGACTCGGGGAAGGGCGGTCCGGACCGGGCATGCAATCATGTATCAGCATTTTGAAAATGCTGTCTAGTCTTGATCAACAGCTCCGATCGATGGGCATTTGTGGTCTGATTGAGCTGAAATTTTGCAAGGACGTTCATAACGCATGAATCTACATTATGAACGGTGAAGATTGGATTCTAAGCATTATATATCAGTGTTTGAGCTCGTAAACAGTAACTTATGCATTTTAGAACTGAATTAAGCCAACACAAGAATGAACATAAATTAATACAGAGAAATTAATTAAGAAATAAGAAAATATGTAAAATTCAAAAATAGCTACTCTAGCTAATTACACCACACGATCAATCGAGCACACCAATCTGGTTTTCTTTATTATTAACTCATCTTATTTCAAGGTATCTATATTTTTGCTGAGCTCCTCCAGCTTCTTCATCCTTAGTCTCTCACTTTCACTCACCAGCTGAACAAATTTCATGCAACGTACAAAAAGGAGAAAAAAAAAAAAAACAAATCATGTTGTTAGATTTGAGTTGCCAATGTTTAATGAAAATGAAGAACTTATATATATATAATTCACCTCCATTAATTTGGTAACTAGTTGAGCTTTTTCCTTGCTTTTCTCATTGAGAGCCTCAAGGGATTGTTAAATGAATTGTGCATATGCACTTTGCCTTTTTTTTAGGGCAAGGGTATCCAAAGTTTCAAGAACTTTGTAAATATAATATATAATGTAATGAAATTGATCAGAAGATTTTAATTCCATCATGCAGGATGACAGAAGTCACAGAACAACCATTTCGACCACGGGAGAAGCTTCTTGAGAAGCAAAAATATTTCCAAAACATCCACAAACACACATACCTCAAAGGACGATTTGATAAGCTAACCTCTGTTGCCATTCCAGTTACTTTGGCGGCCACTTCATTATTTCTTATTGTGAGTTCTGTTATACTGCTTTATAAATAAAATTAGGCTTGATCCCATTTGCATTGCTAGCGCTAATCTTTAATATATGCTATGCATTCACCAGGGACGAGGGATCTATAATATGTCACATGGCATTGGAAAGAAAGAATGAGGCAGCTCAGATTTCATTGTTTTTAAGTTCTGGTTTGGAGTTCTGTTTTCCTGAAGTATCTTGTTACTACTCCCTCTAATAAATGCTAGTTGCAGACTTGTTACTACCAATGGAAATTGGAAATTGGAAATTGGAAATTGATCATTATTGGGTTTTTATCTTTTTGTTTTTATATTGCGTGATAATCTCAGGCTCCTACTTCCTGTTTGAAGCCACTTTTCTTTCTTCTCTATTTTTAGCGCGCCACTTGTGGTCCGGCTTAATTGTATGCTTTTCTCCAGATTTGATGGACATAATCTTAGTTTCTTGCCAGGGGGGAAAAAAACTTTGCATCTTTTTATATGTATGTACTTTTAATTTTCCTATACATTTTTAATACAGCATGCAATTTTCACTTGTATTTTTTTTAATTAATGCATGTGAAAAGGGCAAATAATTTTTTCAACTTAATTTAGAGGAAAATTCTGTCTTAAAAAAAAGTGGCATGACTAAAATCTCTTTAGTAAAATATCTTAAAAATACAGGAGTTTATTTTAACTACTAATTTGATTTTTTCAATATATTTTACTAAGTAAATTTCTTTAAATCTCAATTAAATGGTTGACATTTTGCCATATCAGGAAACTTCGCTTACTCTCCTTAGACCTTTACAATGTTGTTACTAAACTATTAAAAGTTGTAATATCGGTATTCGATGTCATTAGGTTATTTTATTAATTCAAGTGACTAAAAAGTGAAATGTTTTTTATACCCTTATAAAATTTATAAAAATGCAAATATTCTCTCAATTAAAAAATTACCGCTCATTTAGTTTTGAAGTTGGTTTTTTTAAAAAAAAAAAACAAAAAAAAACAAAAATTAAACTCAAATTTCTCTCTAACTTGGGTATAATTCTTGAGAGTAGGGCACGTCGTTTTAGTTGTTGTTAATTCAATCTAAGGCACTTGATTGGGTGGCAATCTGGCTTACCTAAGCTGCCTAATTTAGTTAAAGAAAAATTTTAAAACTGAAGAATAGTACTTCGATCTTCAACTACAAACAAGAAGAAAAGAGTAAAGGAAATACAATGTCCCGAAGAATATCAGTTCTTGTAACCTTTAATCTTTTTAAGTAAGTTGTAGCCTTTTAATTTTTGTTACAAATAATGTAGAGATCTTTTGGTAAGTACATACATCAAGGCTAATTAGGTATAATTGAAGAAAGGTGATGATCAATGTATATGGGATAATAATTATTCAACAATGCCCAAGATTTTCATTTGGTTTATAAACTGATCGAAGAAATGTGTTGATACAATATATCCTTAATATAAAATAAGAGTTATTCAATTCAATGACATTTAACTGTAGGTGGAAGAATGCCCAAGATGTCAATTAGGTTTTTTAATTGAAGAAATATGTTGATGCAGATTATCCTTACATAAATAAGAGTTAATTCAATTCAATGGCATTTAGCTGTAGATGGAAGAATGCCCAAGGTGAAGACCAACCGGATCAAATGCCCAGATGGGTGGGAGTTGATTGAGCCTAATCTTTGTGAACTAGATGCTAAGATGAGAGAAGGTTGATAACATGTTTGATGCTCTATTATTATCTACTAGTAAATTTTTTGTTGTGCTTTGTTAAACTTCTTATGCTAAAGCTCTAATCTTTTATCACTTTGGCAGCTGAAAGTGTCCCAAATGATGGCAAAAGAAAGTGTGAAGCATTCTGGCCTATTTTAAAAATTGCGCATCAAAAGAGCCGCTACATCTTTGACCTTTACTACAAAAGGAATGAATTATCAAGAGCGTTGTATGAATTCTGCTTGGAGCAAGGCTATGCAGACCGCAACCTAATTGCAAAGTGGAAAAAGGTAAAAACAAGGCAATGTTTTAAGGGCAAGTCCTGTTTGGTCGTTTATAATTAAAAGCTATTATTCATCAACTTTTTCTCTGAACTGCAGTCAGGATATGAAAGTCTCTGCTGCCTACGTTGCATACAGCCAAGGGATCACAACTTTGGAACAACTTGTGTGTGCCGAGCACTGAGCACTTGAGGGAAGAGAAAGCTGTGGAGTGTGTGCATTGTGGATGTGGGGGCTGTGCAAGTGGGGATTGAGTGGCTATATTCTGTAAACTGTTTGGCATTCAAGGTGCGATTTTTCCTCTTTGCCTGAGCCTAGCTTTTGCAGCCGTAGTATCTGAACTCTTTGTGGTTGTCAATGCCTGAAAAAAACTTATTATGGTAACTTAAATCAATGGCACTTTAACCTGACAGAAATTGAACATGAAAAAAATCTACAGCCGGCTTGACTAATTCATACTCCTACTGTCCATTTCTTGATTAATGGTCAAATTAATCTTGTACCAAGTCAGTGTTTCCAAAGGTTGTCTTCATCACTTCCTAATTCCAACTCTCAAGCTATCTGGTGGCCCAGTTCTCTGGAATTTAGGGGGCCAGAGTTGAGGTAAAACATCCTGAACATGCACTTTGCATTATGCAGGCTAATTATCTATGTATGCCAACAATGAAAAAGTAAAAGCTGTGTGTGAAACGTAATACTATGGATGCTTAAATCTAGCGTGATTGAGAATATCTTCAATACGGTTAGGGCAAAAACTGTGGGTTTTTCCCCCACCACTAAATAAATGACAAATCAGCTTAGAGCAAAAAAATAAAATGAGAACAAAACACTTGATTATCTCTCATTTTGGACCCCTAAACTTTCAATTACTCTAAATTAGAACCCTTCCGTTAATTTTAGCCATTAAAAATACATAAAAAGACCAAAATGTCCTTGATTTTCATTTTTTTTAAAAAAAATAAAAAAACGTTTTGAAAGTTTGAATTTTATACAAAAGTCAGGGGTATAAACGTCATGATGTAATGTTTAAAATCTGACGGAGGGGTCCACATTGAGAGTAATTAAAAGTTTAGGGGTCCAAAATGAGAGATTTGGAAGTTTATGAGGAGTTTGTAAAATCGAGTAGAAGTTCAGGGGGCTAAAGTAAAGTTTCCCCTTTCTTTTTTAATGGTTGATATGTCTTCAATTAGATAGCCACATATCAAAAGTTGTATAATAGCTACCATAAAAGTTACAAAAATTTAAATTGACGCATATCAATTTATATTGTGATAATTCACATAATACTTACCATGTCAATCGGTATATGCCCACCACCAAATTAAAAAAGATTACAGTAAAAGGTATAGTATGCCAAATATATATATATGACAATCTTCACGGCCCGCGACCAATCCAACCCTTGGTGGTATTTTTTTTGTTCTCAATTAAATCAGAGACTTGGGTGGAAAACATGAAACAAACTTCCATAATCAAGTAAAGTTGACTTGATTAATAATAATAATTAGCCAAATATATTGGATTAGAAGGAGTTCAGAGAACCATTTTCAGCCATTTGATCGATACAGAGTCAAGGTTCTTGGAAGCTCGTAGGCGCATATATAGGAATTGCAATTTAGAAAAACCAAGAACCATTTCAACGGATCAGATGGCTCCACCTTCACAATCAGGACGGATAAGCCATTGAAGCTAGGATATGAATATTGGAATTTATCTTTTATGGAAAGGCAAATTGTAAAAGAGGGTTGTATTACTTGCAAATTATTTGTAGCATTGTGTTGGCCAACTTAATTAATTGGTTATATATTCTCATAATTAGCTAGAGTCCAATCACTTGCTTCCAACACAACCGGCCGACTCGTCCTGAATTTCTTTCCCAATGCGATACAAATGGGAAAAGGGGAGACACATTTTTTTTTTTTCTTTTTTTTTTTACTTTGTGTGAATTAAGAATATTTTCGGGTCAAAGGGGAGTTGAGTTAGTTGACTGGACTTTTGATTCTGTCCTTTGTCTTTTGCTTTTGTGTTTCGTGTACTTTTGTTTTTATGTTGTTTATTCATCAAACTTGGCCACTTCTTCCTTGTCTTAGGTTATGTTGACAGGAGAGAAATTTGGGAACATACAAGCACAAATTAGTGAACCTCCAGAGTCCATTTATCTTTCTTGGACAACTTGGCCACTTCTTCTTTCTCTACAGTTATGTTGACGGGAGAGAAATTTGGGAACATACAAGCATAAGTCAGTGAACCTCCAGAGTCCATTTATCTTTCTTCGACAACTTGGCCACTTATTCCTTGTCTTCGGTTATGTTGACCAGAGAAAAATTTGGGAACATACAAGCACAAATCAGTGAACCTCCAGAGTCCATTTATCTTTCTTCATCAAACTTGGCCACTTCTTCCTTGTCTTCGGTTATATATGTTGACGGAAGAGGTATTTGGGAACATACAAGCACAAATCAGTGAACCTCCAGAGTTCATTTAATTGTCTTTCTTCGAAAACTTGGCCACTTCTTCCTTGTCATGTTTCATAAAAATCATCATTTCCAAGTTAAATATACTTTTATTTATGATTTCGTTCGATAATAATTTGGTGTTATCACATCAAGGGATAAACACTTAAAAATTGGTCTTTCAATCAAGATTTCATGCAATCAAATAAATCATCTATCTTATTTCAATACAAATAAAGCCTATATAATTCCGGATATTAAAAAAAAAAAAAAGCAAAATAATATTGCTTTCAAAAGTAGAGAAAAAAAAACTTAAAAATATGCTTGAAAATCCAGTAAATTACACAAAAAAAAAAAAATCCATAAACATTCAAATGAATTAAAACATAAGACCTTTAATTTTAGTTTAATTTATATAAATTAGAATATGTTAAAACATTGTTGGTCTGAAAAAAAAAAAAAAAAAAAAAGGGTTAAGAAGAATAATTTCCTCAAGTTGAATTTTTTGGCCAATAAATTATGTTTTTGTTAATGTTGGAGAGTACTGGAGTCTATGGAGAAAGAGAAAGATAGAGATGGAGAGAAAAAAGATGAGAGATATTAATGTTGGAGAGTGAAATGAGAGAGATGTCCTTTTTTTTGAAATAAGAGAGAGAGACGTGGAGAGAGGAAAAAAAAAAAGGAGAGAGAAAGTGATATGAACCGATTCAAGAGAGAGATGTGGAATGAGAGTAAATGACTTGGAAAAAAAGAAAAAAGAAAAAAAGAGAGAGATGTTGAGAGAGAGGAAAAAAAGAGAGATAGAGAGAGAACAAAAATATCAACAGTTCAATTTTTAACTGTTCAGTTTTTAAAATAATGAGTTAAAATATCAGTTTAGTCTTTAAAAAAAAATTGGTTCACGCCACATGTCGCGATTTGAAGATACTTAAAAAGAGGGGTTCGACTATTATATATGATATATGATATGATTTGATTTGTATTATTTGTTTTCTTATTTGATTTGTACATTGATAATACTTAATTTATTAAATAATTTATATATGAAAAACTCTTGAAATATAATTAAATGTCATTAATTACGCTAATTTAATGACTGGTTTTTAGTAAGAACCGGTTCATTCTTAAAAAACCGATTCATAAATTATGTCTTAAAAAACTGGTTTAGCATTAAAATAAAAAGGGTTTATGCCATATGTCGTAATATTAAGGCACTTCTGAGAGTAATTCGGTTTTTATATATACGAGCTTATAACCCGCGCTATGCGCGGTTTGTTTTCTTTTTAATTTACTTGTAAGGTCTTTAAGAGATTATTTGTAATTACTAACTAATTTCCTTCTCTTCATGCGCTTCTTAATTAACTCAAGAGCATAAACAAAAACCTAACCATAAGATATAGGAAGAAGTCCAGCAAATAGATATATATATTTTTTTAATTCAACCATACTTTCACATTATAACGTTAAAAAAAACTATTTGTAGAATAGAAGTAATAAATATTATAAAAATTATAACAAAAATTAAGGACCCAAAATGAAATCCGAAGCACAAAACTACATTTTAAAAAAAAAATTAAAAAAGAAAAGAAAAGGATAAACAAGCAGACTATTAGTATTTAGCATTCTCCGCTACATTATTTACCATTTTCTTTTAACACAACCCTTGCAAACACAATTTCCAAAACCGAATCAAAATTAATACTAATAAAAAATAATTGACTTTTTCATATATAGTAGTCATGTTAATTAGATATTTTTTCTTTCGACCATCGTGCATATATATAACGTAAAAGAAACTACTTTTACAACAAAAGTAAAAAATACTATAAAAATTAAAACAAAAATTAGAGACAAAACAATGGAATCAAAAGCACAAAACCACCAAAAAATAATAAATAAATAGACTATTTATCATTCTCTACTACATTATTTATCATTCTCTTTGGACACGCCCCTACAAACGCAATTTAGATAACCCAAACATTTAAAAAAAAAAAAAAAAACACATATTTCATCAAATAAACTAATTGCAAAATAAAATTAACAACGATTAAAATGATCCTCAATATCTATCAATCAAGGAGAGAGATCCAGAATTAATGGTGTGATACCTACTCTATCTCAATACAAATAAAATCCATAAATTATGAACATTCAAAAAAAAAAAAAAAAAGCAAAATAAACATAAACAAATGATTTAACTCAATATTTAACGCAATCAAATAAATCATCTCCTATGAGGTTCAATGCTTCATTATGTGTTTAGTTTTTCGAAAGAGTTTATTTCTTTTATGTACAAACAATCAATATTTTGCTCTTAAAAAGAGGAAAAAAAATATCAAAAAATGCATGAAAATCCGAATAAATCACACAAAAGGAAAAAAAAAAAAAATCACATAAAACATTCAAATGAATTAAAATATAAGATCTATTATATTTCAATACAAATAAAACCCATATAATTTTGAAAATTCGAAATGAATTCAGAGCAAAATAAACAAAACATTTTTTTTTAATATATATAAAATAAAACAAAATCTTCAGATGAATGAAATAAAAAATTATAAATAACAAAATAAAGCAATAAGAAAGAAGGAAAACAAAAAGTTACATCCACATGGATTAACATGCGTTGTAATCTCAATTAGAAATTTATATATTCATAATATATGCTCTATTGGTTGTTAGAGCAGTTGTAATAAATAAATCGAACATAAATTCAGTAGGCTAGATAACACATGATTCCTAAAGATGATATTCTAATAATTATAAATATTTAAAATTATAAATAATACTGCATTTCATAACCTTGTCGGATGGAACTCATCTTTTTTGCAAGTTATCTCAAAAATTGTTTAGAGTATAGAGTATTTTCATTAAGGTATTCACAATTTTGGTTGTTTAAATTACAATCAAAACGACAAAAAGAAAAAAAAAAAAATCAATTGATGAGAGAGAAGCACCTTAAAGAATCTGAAAAACGAAAAGAATCCAACAAAATCACAAAAGAGAGAAATCGAAGAGAGAGAGAGAGAGGAGGGAGAAGCACCGTAAGAAATCTGAGTGAAGGGAGAAGAAACGGATGTTTAATATAAAAAACTACACAGATGGTAAATTGAAAATTGGTCATTCATATCTGTCTAAACCCCATATGAGACGGATGCCTTTTGTTTTCCTTTTTCCCAATAAGAAAGATGGTGGCATCCTCATAATCACATTCTAACGTGGCGTATAAAATCTAAACAAATAATCTCAAATTAAGTATTCCTTCTAGTGAGAATGAGAACCACAATGCAAAGTATCATTTTGTTGGAGCGTAGAAACAATTTAAATTGCAAAAAATAAAGAACAGTAAATGAAATTATTGAAAATTAAAGATCCCGAAGGATGGTGTCACTATATTGATCGACATTCTCGATCTTCTCCTCCTTTCCTTGAATGGCACTGCACAAACAAAATTTCTGAACACCAATTGAACATAAATAAAATAATCAATAATGACAATGACAATGATTTCAATGATATTTATCCTTTTATGAGAAATATCCGGCAAAGAATGTCACTGAATCTGCTATAGAGTTCAATTTTCTCAAATAACACATGACAAAAATTGATATACGAAGGCCAAAATCCATGAAATTGTAAATTAACAACATAATTCAGTGACGGACGGTGACAGCAACACTATTAAAAGAGTTGCAGAGAATAATTAAATTAACTATTTTCACTACCAAAAATAGTTAATTTGGAAATTAGCACAATTCTCTTTTTATTTTATTTTATTTTTATGCATTCCACCGTTCACTGAATTCTCAAAGCCCATGTCTAACTACCGTAACGAAGACGCAACAAAGCACAGCTATGGTGAGAGCAGAATGGGTGAGAAGAAAAAGAAAAGGGAGAGAGGCGGAGGCCTGCGTGTGTGAGAGAAAAGAAAAAGAAGAGGGAGAGAGAGAGAGAGGAGGAAAAGAAAAGGAAAGAGCAACAATCAATTTCTGACGTGACTACAGTACACGATTTTTTGCCACGTCAGTAAATATTTTTCTGATGTAACAAAGTTGGCAGGTCAGTAATTAGTGACGTGACAATATCCACCCGTCAATAAATTCTGACCTGTTAGACATTACCACGTCAATAAATGTTTTAGGATTTTAAAACTTTAAAAATTATATATTTTACTGACGTGTTAAATTTTCACACGTCAATAAATATTGACGTGTAAAATTACCATGTCAGAAATTTCTGACGTGGCAGTTTTACACATAAAAAATTACTGACGTGTTTAATTGCCATGTCAATAATTCCTGACTGTGGAGTGTATGCATTGTGGATGTGGGGGCTGTGCAAGTGGGGATTGAGTGGCTATATTCTGTAAACTGTTTGGCATTCAAGGTGCGATTTTTCCACTTTGCCTGAGCCTAGCTTTTGCAGCCGTTGTATCTAAACTCTTTGTAGTTGTCAATGCATTATTATGGTAACTTAAATCAATGGCACTTTAACCTGTGACAGAAATTGAACATGAATGATGAAGTCTACAGCCGGCTTGACTAATTCATACTCCTACTGTTCAATTCTTTATTAATGGTCAAATTAATCTTGTACCAAGCCAGTGTTTCCTAAGGTTGTCTTCATCACTTCCTAATTCCAACTCCCAAGTGATTTGGTGGCCCAGTTCTCTGGAATTTAGGGGGCCAGAGTTGAGGTAAAATATCCTGAACATGCACTTTGCATTATGCAGGCTAATTATCTATGTATGCTATTGGGTCATGAATCCGCTATTTAAACCCAATAGACTCTAAACCCGATCTTGACCAAGCGGGAAATTTGACAAGGCCTCGGAATAGCTTTCCCTGAGAAGGCCTCATAAACCGGCACAATCTCGGTATCTGACTCCGAGACCGTCTCTCAGATAAGAGTCAGACGTCAGATCCGAGACATTATACTGAATGTGAATAAGTCAGAATACCAAGGGTAAAGTTGCCATTATACAGTTAAGGATATCCAAAGATTCAAATTCATTTCAATAAACATTATCCTACATTTGAAAGAAGCCTTCAACAAACAATCCCTATACTAGCGGGATAAGAGGCAATTTAAATTCAAAAGGCAATATACGTCTAACGACGACTTGCTGCCTCATCCCAAGATTCATCCCTTAACAGAATAACTGCAAACCAAATAATCAGGGATAAGAGTCCCAAGATATACGGGAGACAAACTCTACTCCATGCCTATAAATACAGCTCTCGATTTCTATCAAACGTAAGTGCAATCCTGGCTTTGAAAACTTTGATTGCTTAAACACTCTTTCCTCAGTTTCTAACTTAGGCATCGGAGTTCCCCCGCCGGGACACCCCCCGGGGTCTCTAATCCTATTTATTCTCTTTTGTGTGTAGTCTGAAATATCATCCGAAGCCCATCGCACCACCTGAAGGCGTGCCACATCACCATCCCGAAAAACTGTGTATCAACAGTTTGGCGCCGTTTGTGGGAAACAGCTATTTTCTTCATTTTTTATTATTCTAGGTATGGTGAATACACGCTCCCAATCTGTGTGACAGCCCGCACGTACCTCCTGGGGCTGCTGGAGCTCTTCCAGAGTTAGCAGATTTCATGAAGCAGATGACTGAATCCATGAAGGCTTTGCAGAAGCAGAACGAAGACCTCGCCACAAGGCTCACGGTTGCTGAAGGCCGAAACAGCCGAAGGGATCAAGAGCGGGTGGAAAGAAGGACGAAGAGACAAGAAGATAGGCACGAGAGGGAAAGACGCGCCGAGATCCATAGGGGAAAGAGGCCCCGAGGTTTTGAGGAAGAAGACGAAGTAAGCTCAGCTTAGGCCAGCCATCATAATACTGTCCAGAACAAAAGGTCTCGTCATACCAGATCTCGAAGGGAGCTGTCTTTCCTCCAGGAGGACCGTCGCACTGAAGGGTATAATGAGAGCAACGTTAACGCCGACTTGTAGGAGCTTAAGAAAAAATGCGATGAAATGGCTCGTCAAATAGCCGATGGCAGAGATCAAACCAATGCGGGGGAACTTATGGAAAACACAAGTCTCCCTTTCACCCCTCGAGTCATGAATTTTCCTCTCCCCGATCAATTCAAGATGCCCCGAGTTAATCTCTATGATGGCACCGGGGATCCAACTGAACACATGGAAGGTCTTCGTGCGCATTTCATTCTTCATGGAACCCCAAACGCAATTTCATGTAGGGTTTTTCCCTTAACTTTAGCAGGTGTAGCTAAAGATTGGTTCGGAAAACTTCCGGCCAATTCAATAGACGATTTCAAGACTCTCGGGCGTCTCTTCTTGAGTCAGTTCTTGGCTACCCGGAAGAGGAAGAAGAATCCGGCTTATTTGTTGTCCCTTGTGCAGGGGAAGGAGGAGTCATTAAAAGAGTTCATGCTCAGATTTAACCAGGAGAAGTTGATGATTGAAAACCCTCCTGAGCAGACAGTACTTGACGCTCTGATGCATGGAGTAAGGGCAGAAGGGCCTTTGATGGCCGAGCTGTCAAAAAGTACCAAGTTAGTGACTCTCGGTCAGTTCATAACAAAGGCTGATGAGTACATTAATCAAGAAGAAACCGTCAAGGCTCTCATGAAGAACCAGAAGGAAGAGCTCGAGGCCAAGGGCAATAAGGAGAAGGTAGCGCCGGCAAGTGCTGTAAAGAAGGAGGAGAAGAATGTGAAAAGGTCAGAGAAGGTGGCCCCATCATATCCTAGAATGGACCATCGGAAATTGCAGAGTGCGAAGTTCACTCCATTGAATACTAGCATGACTGAGGTGTTCATGGAGATAAGGAGGGATCCTGCCTTCAAATGGCCAAGCAAGCTGAAGGGCGACCCTAAGAGGCGTGATCCTCAGAAGTATTGCGAGTACCATCGCGATCATGGTCATTTAACCGAGGAATGCATAACATTGAGGCAAGAGATTGAGAACCATATCAGAAACGGAAGGTTGGTGAAATTCCTAGCAGGTGAGAGGAATCAACGAAGAAATGAAGAGCCTCCGCTACTGGAAGGAGTCCGAGAAGCACCTAGAAACCGAGGGGCAAGGCCGAGAGAAGATCGGTATGCTGAACCGATGCAGGATCAGTAGGCGGAACCAAGGCGAGACAGAGAATTCCATCAGCCTCGCCATTAAGACGTAGTAAGGGAGATTCACACCATCTCGGGAGGACTGGCTGGCGGAGGAGTTTCTAGCTCATCTAGGAAAGCTTACGCGAGGAGAACGAAAGCTGATAACGAAGTACTGTTGGTCGGAAGACCTCTAAAAATAGCAAGGAGAACTGGAATGGCTATATCCTTTTCTGAAGAAGATGAAAGGGGGGTAATATTTCCTCATGATGATGCATTAGTTGTCACGCTAACGGTGGCCAACCATAAAATCCACCGAATCTTGGTAGACAATGGTAGTTCAGCCGACATTTTACACTGGCCGGTCTTCAAGCAAATAGGTGTCGAACGGAGCAGGATCCAACCGTTTGATTCACCACTGGTAGGGTTTGCAGGAGAACAAGTTCAGCCAATGGGACTCATCTCCCTACCAGTTACGGTAGGAACGGCCCCAAGGCAATCCACAACTATGGTCGATTTCTTGGTAATCGATCGGCCGTCTGCATACAACGCAATCATTGGTCGACCATCCCTTAATAAGTTGAAGGCTGTAACTTCCACTTACCATCTAATGATGAAGTTTCCTACTGAGGAGGGAGTAGGAGTGGTAAAAGGAGATCAAGTTATGGCAAGGAAGTGTTATAACATTTCCTTGAAGAAGTCAGAACCTTCCCCTCTGACGGTCGGTATGGTGGACAGCCCAAGTAAAGTTCCCCTCAAAGGGGAGCCTGCCGAGCCTTTGGAAGAAGTAAAATTGGAAGAAGGAAAGGTAGTGAAGGTAGGAACGCAGCTCGTTTCGGAAGTCCGAGACTCTCTCATAACTTTTCTTCGAGAAAATATGGAGGTGTTTGCGTGGACTCATGAAGATATGCCGGGGATCAGTCCCGATGAAATTGTCCTCCAACTTAATGTGGACCCAAACATAAAGTCAGTAAGACAGAAGAGAAGAAAGTTTGCCCCAAAACGAAATATGGCTATTGCCGAGGAAGTGGAGAAATTACTTAAAGCTCGGTTCATAGAGGAGATTTATTATCCCGACTAGTTGGCTAATGTAGTGTTGGTCAAAAAATCCAGTGGGAAGTGGAGTATGTGTGTGGACTTCACAGACCTTAATAAGGCGTGCCCGAAGGACAGCTTTCCTCTACCACGCATTGATGCGCTGGTTGACTCGACAGCGGGATACGGCTTGTTGAGCTTTATGGACGTTTTTTCTGGTTACAACTAGATTTATATGCATCTGGAAGACCAAGAAAAGACTGCATTCATCACTGACCGAGGCTTGTATTGCTACAGGATCATGCCTTTCGGTCTCAAGAACGCTAGAGCGACGTATCAGAGATTGGTCAATAAGATGTTCCGAGACCAAATCGGCAGTAATATGGAGGTATATGTCGATGACATGTTGGTCAAAAGCACGCTACCAGAAGGTCATATAGACGACTTGCAGGAGACTTTTAAAACTTTAAGGAAGTATGGGATGAAGTTGAATCCCGCGAAGTGTGCATTTGGTGTGGCCTCGGGAAAATTTTTCGGCTATATGGTGTCAAACCGAGGAATAGAAGCTAATCCCAAAAAGATCCAAGCAGTGTTGGATATGCAGTCACCTAAAAGTACAAAGCAACTCCAGCAGTTGACTGGCAGAATTGCAGCATTAAACCGATTCATCTCTCGGTCGACAGACAAATGCCTACCTTTCTTCAAAATCCTAAGGAAGGCATTTGAATGGTCTGCAAAGTGTGAATGAGCCTTTGAACAGCTGAAGAAGTATCTGACCAGCACACCCCTGTTAAGCAGAGCCGTTCCCGGGGAAGCTTTGTATTTATACTTGGCTGTTTCCCCAACGGCTATAAGTACGGCCCTTATCCGAGAAGAGGACGGTGTTTAGAAATTGGTCTACTTTGTAAGCAGAGCATTGAGGGGAGCAGAAGAGCGGTACCCTCAGATGGAGAAGTTAGCATTTGCGTTGATTATTGCTTCTAGAAAACTACGCCCGTATTTCCAAGCTCACACTATTAGAGTCTTGACCGAGTACCCCTTGAAGAAGGTGCTCAGAAAGTTAGATCTGTCTGGCAGATTAGCGAACTGGGCGATCAAACTCGGAGAATTTGATATTGAGTTCCTCCCAAGGAGTAGTATCAAGGGGCAGGTATTGACCGACTTGTTAGCAGAATTCACTAATCTACCTGCCACCACCGATTGGCAGAAAGATGAAACATGGGTAATCTATGTAGACGGATCATCTACAAGGAAGAATGGTTGAGCTGGAGTGGTATTAATCACCCCAGATGGAGAGGAATTATGTAGTTCCCTAAGGTTGGAGTTCAAGACCACCAATAATGAAGCCGAATAAGAAGCAGTTCTGGCAAGACTCGGTTTAGCCTGAGAAATGGGAGCCGATTTTGTTGAGCTACGGAGTGACTCACAGGTGATTGTTGGACACATCCGGGGAGAGTTTGAAGCCAGAGGAAGTAAGATGAAGCAATATCTGTCAAAGGTACAGGATTTACAGAATGCCTTTAAGAAATTCGGTATTATGAAGATCCCGCGAGAAGAGAATGACAGGGCAGACCAACTGACCCGAAAAGCATCAACAGCAGTTAGCGGTGCTGAAGAACCCGAGGTACCAATTCAGGTTTTGCCGAGACCTGCCGTACCCAGGACGGTCTCGGTCTCAGTTACCGAGACCGTATCGGAATGGCAGAGGAGCATAAGGGAATATTTAGAACAGGGAACTCTCCCGTCAGATAAAAGAGCTGCAACTCAAATCAGAATTAAGGCTACTAGATTTACCATAATTAATGGAGTCCTATACAAAACGGGGCTTCATGCTACCGATACTCAAATGTATCTCAAAGGAAGAGGGAGATTATGTACTCCGCAAGATCCATGAAGGAATCTGCGGCAGTCACTCGGGAGCGAGAGTATTGGCACATAAAGCAGTCAGAGCCGGTTTTTACTGGCCGAATATGAATCGGGGCTCGGTACAAATGGTAAGAAATTGTGACAAATGCCAACGCTTCGCAAACATCGCCAAGCAACCCCTAGAAGACTTAAGCTCAATATCCTCGCCATGGCCCTTCTCACAATGGGGGGTAGATATAGTAGGACCACTACCTCGTGGAAAAGGGGGTGTGCGTTTCGCGGTTGTGGCAGTGGATTATTTCACAAAATGGGCAGAAGTAGAAGCTCTAGTGAACATTACGGCCAAGAGCATTGAAAGGTTCTTGTGGAAGACTGTTGTCTGCCGTTATGGTATTCCTCATGCCTTTGTAACTGATAACAGGAAGCAGTTTGACTGTGAATCATTCCGAGAATAGTGTGCAAAGCTCCAAATTAGAAACTACTACTCGTCTCCAGCCCATCCTCAGGCAAATGGACAAGTAGAAGTGACTAACAAAACAATTTTCAACATATTGAAGAAAAAACTCGGAGATCGGAAGGGGGACTGGGCAGATGATCTCCCAGAAGTTTTATGGGCATATCGAACAACGAAGAGAATACCTACAGAAGAGTCTTCATACGCTTTGGCTTTTGGAACCGAGGCAGTCATCCCAGCCGAGATAGGCTCGGGGAGTTACCGAGTCGAATCCTTTCATTCCGAAACTAACGATGAAGGGCTCAAACTACACTTGGACCTGTTACAAGAGAAGCGAGACTAGGCTCAAGTAACCATGGCGGCATACCAGGAGAGAACGACTCGGTATTTTAATAAAGGAGTCAAGCACAGAAGTTTCAAGATTGGGGACCTGGTCTTGCGCAAGACCACCATTGCTACCAGAGACCCCATGGAAGGGAAGTTAGCTTCGAACTGGGAAGGACCCTACAAATTGATTGGGTGTAGAAGGACGGGAGCTTACTACCTTGAGAACATGGATGGAAAAGCACTCCCCAGGCCGTGAAATGCCGAGCACCTAAAAAAGTACTTTGTCTAGCTTATTCCAGTAAGGTGATTCTTATTTGATTTTCGTTTGATTCTTATTTTTCCTGTAATTTTCATTACTTCTTTAAATAAAAGAATCTCCTAGAGTTTCAATCATCTTTTAACATTCCAAAGCAAGGTAAGTTAAAAGTATCCTTGACATAAACGACCAACAGGTCACTAAAAAAGATTTGTAACTTTCCTAAGACAACTGGTAAAGGACGTAGAACCTTCAAACAAGGTGTGTCCAAAGAAGGTTAAAGACAGAAACCTGTCAAGGATGTAAAACCTTCCAACAAGGTGTATCCAAGGAAGGTTACGCAAAATGGCTTGTAAAGAATGTAAAACCTTCAAAACAAAGGTGTGTTCGAAGAAAGCTGAGTAAGTAGCTTGTCAAGAGTAGAGATCCTTACGGAAAGAAGGTGTGCTCGAAAAAAGCTAAACAAACTTCAAAAAAAAAGAGTAATCTATTAAGAGCAAGTATTCATTTACAAAGCTAGGTCATTCCGAGAAGTATAAACAAAACTTCATTAAAATCCCAAATTCTTCATTTAAAAAAAAAAGAAAAAAAAAAAAGCTTCTACAAGGTCTTAGCACCAGGACCAAGGGGTTCAGCCTTTAGGATCTTTAGAGGGGGCCTTAGAGGCACAGGGGGTCTCGGCACCGAAGCAGTCCTTTCATCACCTGAGGACTCCTCGGAACCCGAAAATGGTTGATGAGCGAATCTGTTGATCCCTTCAGCGTCGGGCATCAAGTATGACCCAAGACTGGTTAGCTGCTTCAAAGCCTTATCGGAAACGGGAATAGTCTCAGGTTGGACTGTATCAAGGTCAATAGTGCGAGCCGGATCCTTAGTCCAAGACCGAAAGGTCTCAAAACCAAGAATGATTCCGTCAGCCCAGGCACTATCCCGAGTCCAGGAAGCGTACGATAGTTGTTCCAGATAGTTGGAGGACTGGGCCTTGGTCTCCTTAAGTCGTAGCTTCGTCTCTTCAAGCTTCCTTCGGAAGAACTTAAGTCGCTCCTTAGCAACAGCCTGACCTTTGGTAACTTCTTCAATTTTCATATTTTGGCCAGCATTCTCCGCTTGAGAAGCCTTTAACTGCTCCAGGATCTCCCTGTGCTTCTCCTCAAGTTTATGCAGGTCCTCCTTCATGATGGAATGACCCTCTTGAAGTTTTGAATGATCGGCACGGAGGGTCTGCAAATCAGAAGATAGAGCCGAGATCCTGGACTCGGCTTGTTCAAACTGTGTCTGGGCCGTCGACTGTTGTTGGCCAAGAAGGAGCAGTTCTTTGTCTTGCTGAGCCAATGTATCTCTCAGCTTAGCATTCTCGGCCTCAGAAGTTGCAAGCCTGCCTCGAAGGCTCTCGGATTCTGAGGCGGACTCCTCCATAAACTTCCTTAAATAGCAGTATGAAACTACCGACTTCAAAACTCCCTGCAATAGATAAAGTTAATCAAGTGAAAAATGACTAAAGCAAAAGGAAAGCTTTATGAAGAATAATACTTACACACAGTTGGTTGAATAACATTGACTCTGCCATACCCCTAGCAGAGATATCTCGTTTGCCTGTTAAGCTCTCTTGAGGAACCAGCTCTACCAAAGCTTGAAACGGGTTCCCCAACAATTGCCTGCCAAGCCGAGACAAGGGTTCTTACATAGTCCATTCTACATTCCCAGGCTTCACCAGGGAATAGCCTGAGGTCTCAGAACCAGCACCAACCTTGGCCTCAGGAGCCGGTGCCGGAGCCCGAGACAAAGCCTCGGGAGCAGGAGCCTGGACCTGAGTTTGCTCCTCGATTATCGGGGACATCATCCGAGGACTCACTTCTTCCTCGACATGCGGTCTGTTCTCTTCCGCATCCATCCCTACAAAGTTGTCCGAAAACGGATCAACTAAAAGGTGTTGAATGTTGGGACCAGAATGGACCGGTGACACCGATTCCACGGGAATAGCGGTAATGGCAGCAGCTCCAAGAGGATTTAAGGGGGTTGCTGTCAAAGGAGTGGCGGCAATCGGATGGTTAGCAAGAATGTTCTGATAGGCGTATACAGGGGCCACATCAGGCTCAGGGTTCGCCTTCCTCCGAGCGGCTAGAAGATCAGCAAAAAGGGATTTCCCTTTTTCGGACTCGACAGTAAGGCCTTTGCCCTTTATTAATCTCTTCTTCTTCATCGGAGGAGCTTCGCGTTCCTCGGGCTCATCAACCAAGTGTAGGGTTTGTTTTACCCTAGACTCTTCTATCTTCTTTTTGCCCTTGTCCAGTATAGGCTTGCGAGGGGTAGTGCCTCGAGTGTTGGCCGCCGGAGCAGCCAAACAGACAGCGGGACGGGATGGTCTCTTTCGAGACCCACCTATGTCTTCTCTATTATTATAAAGACAGCAATTCAACACGTTAGTGGTAACCAGTTGCCTGAAGGTCATTCCAGACTCATTATTCTGAACCCAGGACAGAACCCTGCTGACTCGGACTGTCTCCTCCTCCGACAAACACCAACTCTTGTGTAGGCCCAAGTTAGGTAGTCGTTTCCCGAGGCACTCGAGGCCCCTCCGTCTTCTCTCCAGGAGCAAATTCCCATTGCCCCTGAGCAAAGAAATATTTGTTTTTCCAGTTGTGGTTACTGGTGAAGGTCTTATCCATAACGAAAGTTTTTCCCCGCCTCGATTGAAAGTTGTAAAGTCCATCGTTGTTGGGGTTCTTCTGGAGTCGGTATACCCATAGAAACTCCGGAACGGTCAGATTCTTTCCTTCTTCGAGGGCCATGGGCCAAACAATTGCACAGGCGAAGAACATCCTCCAGCTGTTAGGAACCAACTGGTGGGGCACCAGGTTCAAGCGGCTAAGGAAAAGGGTATGTCTTCATAAAGGGAGCTTGAGGCCTTCCCGAAACATTTCTTCATAAAGGCAGACCTCGTGGCTCCCAGCATCCACGATAGCGCCCTTCCTCTCATCGTCAAAACGAAGTTTCACCGATTTAGGAATGTAGCAGTCCAATCTAATTCGCCGCTCGTCGATCGAGGTCAGATCAGGCTTCCACAAGGCTGGGTATGTCTTTCCTAAACCACCATCGGATCCTGAACCTTCTCCTTGAGACATGATCGAAACAGAGTAAAGGAGGAAAAATATTGCAAAGAAGGGAAACGGATCAAAGCAGAACAAGCGGCACAGAAACTTGGTACGAATAAAAGAGAAACCCTAGAAAAAAAGGTTTTATAAAGCCTCATAAGGGTGTAAAACCCAAAAGTCTTCGCCGAGTTCGCACAATAAATGAGGCAGGAAAAGCGCCCTTGTGAATTCTGCAAAACGGCTGACAGCTGGCCATTGAATATACGCTTGTCCCGACAACGACACGCGAAGCGACCGATGCACCCTCGGTCAGGTCAACCGTCTCGGCAAAAATTGGTTTCAGAATTTCCTGCCAAAATTCAAAATTCAAATTTCCCGATGCCAAGGTCTCGGATTTTTCTCCAAGCATAGTTCCAGAACGCTGATCCATTTCTAAGCAAAAATTTCTATGATCTTACAAATCAGGAAATTGGGGGGTAACTGTTGGGTCATGAATCCGCTATTTAAACCCAATAGACTCCAAACCCGATCTTGACCAAGCAGGAAATTTGACAAGGCCTCGGAATAGCTTTCCCTGAGAAGGCCTCATAAACCGGCACAGTCTCGGTATCTGACTCCGAGACCGTCTCTCGGATAAGAGTCAGACGTCAGATCCGAGACATTATACCGAATGTGAATAAGTCAGAATACCAAGGGTAAAGTTGCCATTATACAGTTAAGGATATCCAAATATTCAAATTCATTTCAATAAACATTATCCTACATTTGAAAGAAGCCTTCAACAAACAATCCCTTTACTAGCGGGATAAGAGGCAATTTAAATTCAAAAGGCAATATACGTCTAACGACGACTTGCTGCCTCATCCCAAGATTCATCCCTTAACAGAATAACTGCAAACCAGATATTCAGGAATAAGAGTCCCAAGATATACAGGAGACAAACTCTACTCCATGCCTATAAATACAGCTCTCGATTTCTATTAAAGGTAAGTGCAATCCTGGCTTTGAAAACTTTGATTACTTAAACACTCTTTCCTCAGTTTCTAACTTAGGCATCGGAGTTCCCCCACCGGGACACCCCCAGGGGTCTTTAATCCTATTTGTTCTCTTTTGTGTGTAGTCTGAAATATCATCCGAAGCCCATCGCACCACCTGAAGGCGTGCCACATCACCATCCCGGAAAACTGTGTATCAACATATGCCAACAATGGCAAAGTAAAAGCTATGTGTGAAAAGTAATACTATGGACGCTTAAATCTAGCGTGATTGGGAATATATCTTCAATATGGTTGGGGCAAAAAATGTGGGTTTTTTGTCCACCACTAAATGAATGACAAATCAGCTTGGAGCAAAAAAATAAAATGAGAACAAAACACTTGATTATTTCTCTACACAGCCCCTTCAGTCACCCTGCCTTGATTAAATTGTTGGAATTCCATAAAGTCTAACATAGCAACGAGCACAGGCAATTGCTATGACTAGTGGGGTGAAGCCTAACCATGAAAAGAATCCACTTTTTACTTCATTAATAAGTAAGACTGAATATATATATAAAATTCAAACAAGAGGTAAATGATAGAGACAAAATTCAAACTCAAAAGCCTTTTGCATCAATCCACATCTACGTCTTTATCTGGAGTATCAAAATATGATATAAAATAACAACTTGTATGTTGTAGTTTAAGCAACGGTCAAACAGCATGTAAGTCGAATCCATATTTTTCATACAAAGCTGCCATTCTCCTTATTGGATGTCCAAACTTTGACTATACTCCCAACTTGCAGAACCTTGAAACTAAAATGATCAAATTGTCAACAGAATCTTTTGTCCATATTTTGTGTTGGCGATATATACCAATGGCTTGGATTTTTGTAGAAAATTATCAAGAGAAGCTAGAAGACACGCAAGGTTTTGAATATTTCAGATTCAAAAAGTCTCCTAAGGCCAACCAACACCAGATCATACTGAGTGGTGCTTCTATACGGTCATAGCAGAAAACCCATCCACTCACTGTTTGACACCTCAACAATTTAAAAAAAATGCAAGAAACATATATGTTTGCAAAACACAAGATTAATCCTCCTACATTTGAGCCACCGCCTACCTCAGCCTGCCGCCGCCCGTAGGAGTGTCAATATGGTTACGGTTAGCGGTTATTGGCAATAACTGCTAACCCTAACCGCAAACGGTTATCGGTTAGCTACTAACCGTCGGTTAGTGGTTAGTGAAATAAGTAATTGCCCGCTAATCGCTTTTTCAAAATTGGGTTTTGTTTGGGCTTTTTGGCCTTTTTTTTTTACTGTATCATTTTTTACCATCATTTTTTTTTTTTTGTATTTTTAATGTCTTCTTAGGCCTAATTGCTATAAAAAGAGCTCATATTTTGAAAATCAAAAATATTTTACCCCTAATTTACATTTAATTGTACTTTAAAAACAAATTCCTTAAATATTAAATCATAACTGGTTAACTTTAAAAAAAAAATACACAACATATAAAAAATTAAAAATTCAACACAACATATAAAAGAAGTTCAAATAAAACATATGATATATATGATTATATGTCATATTATATATGATTATATGTACTATTTATTATTATATAATCATATGATTTAATGATCAATTCATCATGTGATATAATCATATCAATTATAGTGATAATATTACTAAAATTAGAATTGGATTAATCTTGTGTAAACTTGTGTTTTACAAACATATATGTTTCTTGCATTTTTTTTTAAATTGCTGAGGTGTCAAACAGTGAGTGGATGGGTTTTCTGCCATGACTGTATAGAAGCACCACTCAGTGTGATTTGGTGTTGGTTGGCCTTAGGAGACTTTTTGAATCTAAAATATGCAAAACCTTGCCTATCTTCTAACTTCTCTTGATAATTTTCTGCAAAAATCCAAGCCATTGGTATGAATCGCCAACACAAAATATGGACAAAAGATTTTGTTGACAATTTGATCATTTCAGTTCCAAGGTTCTGCAAGTTGGGAGTCTTCTAACTTCTCTTGATAATTTTCTGCAAAAATCCAAGCCATTGGTATGAATCGCCAACACAAAATATGGACAAAAGATTCTGTTGACAATTTGATCATTTTAGTTCCAAGGTTCTGCAAGTTGGGAGTATAGTCATAGTTTGGACGTCCAATAAGGAGAATCGCAGCTTTGTATGAAAAATATGGATCCAGCTTACATGTTGTTTGACCGTTACTTAAACTACAACATATATGTTGTTATTTTATATCATATTTTGATACTTCAGATAAAAAAGTAGATGTGGATTGATGCAAAATGCTTTTGACTTTGAATTTTGTCTCTATTATTTATCTCTTATTTGAATTTTATATATATATATATATATATATATATATATTAAGTCTTACTTATTAAAGAAGTAACAAGTGGATTCTTTTCATGGCTAGGCTTCACTCCACTAGTCACAGTCTTACTTATTAATGAAGTAACAAGTGGATTCTTTTCATGGCTAGGCTTCACTCCACTAGTCACAGCAATTGCCTATGCTAGTTGCTATGTTAGACTTTTATGGAATTCCAGCAATTTAATCAAGGACTGGTTCTTGTGTTGAGTAATCCAATAATTAGGTATTTTCAACATTCTTATTTGACAGATGTTTTAGTATATATGGCCTTTGTTCTTGCTCCTGTTCTTTTCCCAGTGGCTTTGCTTGTCTTGAAATTAGTTATACTTTATTCATTATTCATGTGCCCATTGAAGAAAAACTGACACTAATCATTTATGAATTGCTGACTTTTGTGTTTGTCCCAGAGTACTCCTGCATTGCACTGGCCAGGTCTAGTAAAATTTACAGTAAACACTGCTCAACTGTCATTAATTAATGACTATTTACTATTCAACCGGTGGATCATTGTTTAACCATCACCAATTAATGACGGTTAAATAGTGAATACTGTTTAATTTACTGTTCAATCGAACTGTCATTAAATGTAGATTTTTTTGTAGCGACTTAAGTGTGTGTGTTTTTTTTATCCTAATCAAATATGGGAAAAGATTAGAAGAAAAAAAAAAAAAAATCAAAAAATGTATAAATTTTTCAATAATAAACTCAAAACGGAAAAAACGACTCAAAAAATAAACCCTTAAAAAAAAAAAAAATAAATAAGCACAAGGCGGTTAGATAAGCAAAGTTACTTAAAATAATTCTTGGTTTAGTGATTATAAAAATATCAAGTGGATAATCAGTTGGAGCTGGGACCCACAAATTAATTTGATTGGCTCCACTGGTCAACCTTTCTGTCGTGGGAATCTGATGCTCTTCACCACAAATATTGGACGGTGTGAAACGCACGAAGCCGCCGCTGTTTTTCTTTGCCTGGAACGCGTTGAATGTATAATTATGGGAAAAGAGAATTGCTACACTTACAAACACTCTTTACAAACAAGCCTTACAAACTGACGTGGCAAAGGCAAAAGACAAAATAATTTTGGGACCAGCTGCCCGTAAGAGACCAGCTGGGTTGCGAGCAGACGCACGCCTGGGTTTGGAAATGGCTTACCTTCGTATGAAAATCCTTCACAAAAGAAATGAAAGTTTCTACTCAGAAACAACAACAGTGAAGCTTTGATGGAGGACAAAAAAGCAAACATAGTTGCTGTTACAACAGTGGTTGCCCTCATCATTCTCATCATAGTTTCTCGTGTCTTTCTCAAGCTGTCCAAGGAGCTTTTGCAACCGTTTTCAAAGGGATCCTAAACGACGGCACTGCAATTGCTGTGAAAAGGATTAACAATGGAGAGGAGCGTCGGAAGAAGGAGTTCAGATCAGAAGTTGCAGCTTCTTGGCTATTGTTGCAGTCCTGGGATGCCTCGGCTTCTTTTTTATGAGTTCATCCCAAATGGATCATTGGATAAAATTGTTTTGTCTTTTTCCTTTGCCACGTCAGTTTGTAAGGTCTGTTTGTAAAAAGTGTTTGTAAGTGTAGCAATTCTCATGCGAAAAATATAAAAAAGTCCTATCAGTCGTTTTCGATTTAGTCTCTTAATATTTTAAAAGTGATAAAGTAGCTCCCAAACTACCAAATTATTGTATTTTGACCACTTCGTAAGTCAAAACCGTCAGTTTGGACGGAAACTACAAAACGACGTCGTTTTGTTATGGGTAAGTTACTACAATGCTCTTTTATGAAGAAAAAAAAAAATTGAAAAAAAATATAAAAAAACCCCCCAAACTACCAGCCGTTTTCATTTTATCCCCATAATATTCAGAAAGTGATAAAGTAGCCCCCCAATAAGATGACGTCGTTTTGTAGTTTCCGTCCAAACTGACGGTTTTGATTAACGGAGTGGCCAAAATGCAATAGTTTGGTAGTTTGAGGAGTTACTTTATCACTTTTGGAACATTAGGGGACTAAATCGAAAACGACTGATAGTTTGGGGGGCTTTTTTATATTTTTCCCTAATAAATATTATAACAGAATTACAGACACAAGTTAACATGTACGAAAGAGAGATGTCCCGTAATTAATGGAAAAATGATTATCTCCGTTTTAAATGAAATAGAAAGTATTTATTTAACGCATTTAAAAGGATAATATTGTCTTTATTTTTTAAGAGAAAAATTTTTTGGACAAATTTATTCTCCTAAATGCACTAAATGAATACTCTCTATTAAATTTGAAATGGAGAGGTCCAGCTTCCGTAATCCACACGCTTGTCAGAAAGTAGAGCATTAAAAAGAAAGTCAAAAAAGAAAATGGTGAGAGCTCTTAATTTTTGATTAGGGATCCCTTTTATCATTTTTAAAAAAGAAATAGGTTCTTAAATTACGAAATTTAGACCATTTTCAAGTATCGAACGACTTGAAAAAGTTACCCATTAAACATATGACATGTTTATAGTTAAAAATTGAGTATATTTTAATCAGATTTTTGTCTTTTATGTTGTAGAAAAGCTTTGAACAAAAAATTGTCTTTTGATTTTTTAAGCATTTTAGAAATGAATTTTTTTTGGGTGGTCTTAATAACATGTCATCTTTTTATTAAGTGATATTTTTCAAGCAGTTTGAAATTGTAGGAATCTTAATCCGTATTTTTCACTCTAAAATAATACTCTAGATAAATGTTATTTTTCTCATTTCTCATATATATTTCCTACCTCTCATCTATTTTCATATATATAAAAATATATATATATATATATATATATATATATATATATATATATATTTCCCGCATGATTCAATAACAAATAGCAAATTTGAAAAAGGAGATAAATGACAAAATGGAAAAGTAAAGTGTCTCATTAATACTCTATGAATTGCTTGTACTCGTGTAGGAGTCCCACTTTCACCCACTAGAGAAAAATAAATAAATAAATGAAATCCCCGCTTCCCTCCAAAAAAAACAAAAAAAATCCAATAAATAAAAAAGAAAGAAAATATTACAGTCGGAAAGGAATTTTGAAAAACGAAGCTATATAAACGTATTTTCTCTCTCTCTCTCTCTTTCTTTTTCCACGTTTTCTCACACACCAAACGCGCAAATTCTCAAAAGCGTGGAAATATTGAAAACTTATAATCTCTACGCTTCATCAAAGGCTTCATAAGTTTGTGTATAGTTAGCATTTCATTGAATATTCTTTCCAGAACCCCAAGAGTTGTTCATCATCATTTTGCTAGGCTGGGTGACAAAACTTTTCAGCATATAGTGAGGATTTTTTTTAAAAAAACTTGAGGTTTTGGTGACGGGTGGAGGAGTAAAAAATGGCGGCGGCATTGACCGGAGAGGACTTGGCAAGGCAGACGAGTAGTAGGAGTTGGCGGTCAGCGAGTGTGGGAGAGATGTGGAATGAACCGGACGTGTTTCAGCGGAGCGGCCGGCGGCAGGCGGCGGACGATGAGGAGGAGCTGAAGTGGGCGGCGATAGAGAGGCTGCCAACGTATGATAGGCTGAGGACAGGGATGCTAAGACAGGTGATGAGCAATGGGAGGGTGGTGCATGGTGAGATTGATGTCACAAAGCTTGGCACTCAAGAAAAGAAGCAGTTGATGGAGAGCATTCTCAAATTTGTTGAAGAGGATAATGAGAAGTTCCTCAGGAGGCTCAGGGCCAGAACTGATAGGTTGGTTTCTATATATGATCTTTTATTTAGTAGACTGTTATCGACCGTGTATGATTATGGTGTTACAGTGAAAATCAGCATTTGGATGATTCTTTTTACAAGCTTTTCACGTCGTGCCATTCTAATTGTACGACAGTTGACTAAATAGCATTACTCGTATGTATATATGTTTGTATGTTTTCTTCTTTGTTTGGGTGCTGGGAAAATGGAGAACATCAAAAAAGGATTAGATACTAAATCTAGTGGTTTTTGGTTTTGAAAAAAGAATAAGGTCAACTCTGGTAAGGCAAAAGTTGTAGCAGGCTAATCGACTGGCGTTTGGTTCTCACTTCTTTTCTTTATCCATTAATTATTCTCTGCAATTGAATAATAGGTGTTGAAGAACAACTCAAGTCAAAGCATTAGTAAGGGAGAAATATTTCTTCTCTGCAAATGATTTTCTTCTTTGTTCAGTCTTGGTACATCCATTGATACCTAAGAAAACATAAAAATCCACTTGGTTTTGCCAAATACAACCATTTGGTATTGTTGAGGTGAAATTAGGCCATTTCTTGGGGAACATACGACTTAGAATTCTTTGGCTTCTGTTTTTCCTTTTGTTTTTGTTCTGTCGACAGAAGCAAAAGTTAATGATTTATCCTTCCAATCTAAAATATTATTGACTACTAAATTTGTTGGAAACAGGGTAGGAATAGAGATTCCTAAAATTGAAGTTACATTCCAGAAATTATCGGTTGAGGGAGACGCATATGTTGGGACCAGAGCACTTCCAACTCTGCTTAATTCCACCTTGAATGCACTAGAGGTAATAATTTCTCTCTTGTTCTACCATTCTGCGGGTAACTTTCAATATTTTCTTCATCAATTTATAATTTATAATGTGAACAGGGAGTTCTTGGAACCATTGGACTCTCTCCATCAAAGAAAAGAGTTGTCAAGATACTCCAAGATGTGAGTGGCATAGTCAGACCATCAAGGTATGTTCATGAATTCTGTAGGTGCTGCAGTACTAGTGTCTTTTGCTGCAATCTCATATTTATTATATATGCTAAAACCCCATAAGAAATTACGTTGTTAATACTATTTAAGTCCAGTTGCTAATGTTCTTTTATTATTATTATTATTATTGATTTATCCTTTTTCAGGATGACATTGCTTCTAGGGCCTCCTGGGTCAGGGAAAACAACATTGCTACAAGGACTTGCTGGGAAACTGGCTGATGATTTAAGGGTTTGTCCTTCTCTCCCCCTACCTATTATGTTT
>NC_081550.1:5809564-5827394 GCF_901000735.1 Corylus avellana
GTACATCCATTGATACCTAAGAAAACATAAAAATCCACTTGGTTTTGCCAAATACAACCATTTGGTATTGTTGAGGTGAAATTAGGCCATTTCTTGGGGAACATACGACTTAGAATTCTTTGGCTTCTGTTTTTCCTTTTGTTTTTGTTCTGTCGACAGAAGCAAAAGTTAATGATTTATCCTTCCAATCTAAAATATTATTGACTACTAAATTTGTTGGAAACAGGGTAGGAATAGAGATTCCTAAAATTGAAGTTACATTCCAGAAATTATCGGTTGAGGGAGACGCATATGTTGGGACCAGAGCACTTCCAACTCTGCTTAATTCCACCTTGAATGCACTAGAGGTAATAATTTCTCTCTTGTTCTACCATTCTGCGGGTAACTTTCAATATTTTCTTCATCAATTTATAATTTATAATGTGAACAGGGAGTTCTTGGAACCATTGGACTCTCTCCATCAAAGAAAAGAGTTGTCAAGATACTCCAAGATGTGAGTGGCATAGTCAGACCATCAAGGTATGTTCATGAATTCTGTAGGTGCTGCAGTACTAGTGTCTTTTGCTGCAATCTCATATTTATTATATATGCTAAAACCCCATAAGAAATTACGTTGTTAATACTATTTAAGTCCAGTTGCTAATGTTCTTTTATTATTATTATTATTATTATTATTATTATTGATTTATCCTTTTTCAGGATGACATTGCTTCTAGGGCCTCCTGGGTCAGGGAAAACAACATTGCTACAAGGACTTGCTGGGAAACTGGCTGATGATTTAAGGGTTTGTCCTTCTCTCCCCCTACCTATTATGTTTCTACTAACACACATAGCCAAGTAGTTTTTGTTAGAATATATGATTATAATCAGATTTAATTGTATTCAAATCATTCTGATTACATATCATCTCACATCTTTTAGATAATCAGATTTGATTGATTTGATATTATGTCCACCTATTATATTTGTATCATCTTCACCTACCCCAATTCTCTTATAAATAGGAGTAATTTGTAACATAAATCAATCGAGTAATAAAAGTAAAAATGTAGACCTATTGGACTATTGTCTAGTGGTGGACGAATGTGTCAAACACTGATCCACCTGTAAATCTTTTGTTTTGTTTTCTTTATTTCCTTATTTCTTCAGTTTTGACATGTATTCAATGAACAGGTAACTGGGAAAGTCACCTACTGTGGTCATGAATTCAATGAATTTGTACCTGAAAGAACCAGTGCTTACATTAGCCAGCATGATCTCCATTATGGTGAGATGACTGTTCGTGAGACATTAGATTTCTCCGGACGTTGTCTAGGAGTTGGTACCAGGTATGAAATGCTGTCAGAGTTGTCTAAACGGGAGAAAGAAGGGGGAATTAAACCAAACCCGGAGATTGATGCCTTCATGAAAGCTACAGCTATGGCCGGACAGGAGACAAGTTTGACCACAGATTATGTTCTCAGGGTTCGTCACTTAGCTTGTTGGTTCATTTTTTTATTTTTCTTGTATGCTATATAACTCATGGTTTTCCAATGCAGATACTTGGATTGGATATCTGTGCTGATATCATGGTGGGAGATGACATGAGAAGGGGTATTTCTGGTGGACAGAAGAAGCGTGTAACTACTGGTATGTGTTAATAACATACAAATTTTTTGAGGGATCTTCATATAGGAAGAGTTTCTGGCATAATACTGTAAATCACTTGTCCGAAAAACTTAAGCCGAGAAGAAATGTTAACACTACTTCAGTTCTAATACTATATTAAATAACTACTTGTCCCAAAAGTTGAAGTAGGTACAAACATGTTAGGACATTTGTTCTGATACGATGTTAAATCAATACTTATCTCAAAAGCTTAAGCTGATAGGAAATGGGAAACACGAAGTTGCTAGTTTCACACTCTGAAATTTGATATGTGTGATAAATAATTTCTATAATTGTCCTAGATGTTGAAAATTAATTTTCGAGTTAATATGTGTAAGAAATCCATTCTGGCTATTTGATTTATGTTATTTTGTAATCTTCTTACACTAGCTGTCAATGGGGATTGAAAATAGAAGACAGAAAACTATTTGTGAATTTTAAGCTGGAAGTGTTTGTATTGAATGCAGGAGAAATGTTGGCTGGACCAGCAAAAGCATTACTCATGGATGAAATATCAACGGGGCTGGACAGCTCCACTACGTTTCAAATTGTCAAGTTCATGAAGCAGATGGTTCATGTCATGGATATCACCATGGTCATCTCTCTCTTGCAGCCTGCGCCTGAGACCTTCGATCTTTTTGATGACATCATTCTTCTTTCCAATGGCCAGATTGTCTACCAGGGTCCGTGTGAGAATGTTCTTGAGTTCTTTGAACATACAGGCTTCAAATGTCCAGAGAGGAAAGGTGTTGCAGACTTTCTGCAGGAAGTAACTTCCAAGAAGGACCAGGAACAATACTGGTTCAAAAGGAACCAACCTTATAGATATATCTCGGTATCCGAGTTTGTAAGGGCCTTTAACTCCTTTCACATTGGCCAACAACTCTCTGAAGATTTGAGAATTCCTTATGATAAATCCAGTGCCCATCCTGCTGCTTTGGTGAGAGAAAAGTATGGGATCTCCAACATGGAACTCTTCAAGGCTTGCTTCTCTAGGGAATGGCTACTGATGAAGCGCAACTCATTCATATATATATTCAAAACTACTCAGATAACAATCATGGCTACGATCGCATTGACTGTGTTCTTAAGAACAGAAATGAAATCTGGTCAAATAGAAGATGGAGCAAAATTTTGGGGAGCACTATTTTTCAGTCTCATTAATGTCATGTTTAATGGGATGGCAGAACTTGCAATGACAATTTTCAGGCTTCCTGTGTTCTTCAAACAGAGAGATTTCTTATTCTACCCTGCATGGGCTTTTGCAGTGCCCATTTGGCTGCTTCGAATTCCAATTTCACTGATGGAATCTGGTATTTGGATCATTCTTACATATTACACCATTGGGTTTGCACCCGGGGCTAGTAGGTAAGTACTAAATATTTGTTCTCCTAGTGTTAGCTTTTGGGAAAATTTCACTTACCCCTAAATGTTTTAGCACTTTTGCAATCATACTCTCTTTAAAAAGTTGCAATGTTGAGTTCTCGTGTTTTAAAAGTTTGCAATGTCACCACTCCATTAGGATTTTCCGTTAAATCCTAATGACGAATGCCAAAATCTCCAAAATACCCTATCAAAAAATGCAGACATACAATCATAGAGTAATTGTTAAGGGTAAATTGTTATTTTTATTAGTTTTGTAGGAGTATAAGGGACATTTCACCTGATTACCGTCTGATTTAATCCTAAACCCTAACAATAGGGGTAGCATTGCAAACTTTTAAAACATGAGAACTTGATATTGCAACTTTTTAAACTGAGAATGATTGCAAAAGTGCCTAAACATTAGGAGTAAGTGAAGTTTTGCATTAGCTTTTTTATGCTTAATGAACGTTGGAATATGATAGTTTGACAAATGAAAGGTTCTTCTGTTGACATATGTCCTATATGTTTAGGTTCTTCAAACAGTTCTTGGCTTTCTTTGGCATACATCAGATGGCACTCTGCCTCTTTCGATTCATTGCAGCCGTTGGAAGAACACAGGTTGTTGCAAATACACTTGGTCTCTTTACACTACTAATGGTGTTTGTGCTCGGAGGTTTCATTGTTTCCAAAGGTTAGAATTCTTCTCTGTTCACTGTTACGAGTATTTTGTCATCAAAGTAATTTGTTGCCTATACCCATCTAATACCAGGATTGTTGTGAATCTTGAGAAGATTACATTGAAAAATTTCTATATAATTTCATATGTTCTAAGATATTAAATTCTCAACTTGGCACACAGATGACATTGAGTCGTGGATGATATGGGGCTACTACATTTCTCCCATGATGTATGGACAAAATGCAATTTCTATTAATGAGTTTCTTGATGACAGATGGAGCACTGTAAGTTCTTCTGAAGGATAGAAAAACTCTTTATGATCTGCAGTGAATTTTATCATCTCAATTGAATTCTCTCCACACTTGTTAAATTCAACTCTGCCCTCAATGATATATGCTTAGTATCTTTGTTATTTCTTTTGTACAGCCTGTGGTCAACTCTAGTCAACCAACAGTTGGAAAGGCCCTTCTCAAGGAAAGAGGCTTGTTTACTGAAGCATATTGGTATTGGATTTGTATAGCAGCACTCTTTGGGTTTTCTCTTTTTTTCAATTTTCTTTTCATTGCAGCCCTGACATTCTTGAAGCGTAAGTGAATACTTTGCACTTGCTATATTGGTTTTTCATATGGCAATGACATTGAGATCCATGTGCTGACTTTTTGTGTTTCCTTTCAACTCAATGTCAGCTCTCGGAGATACCAAAGCTGTGATTCTGGATGATGAGTCCGAAAGCAAGCCTAAGCGACAATTGGAATCCAATTTAGAAGGTTTGTTACACTATACTTTTGTTTTTTTATGCATCATAACTTGGATGTTTGCACTATTCTTGAAGTAGCCTTTGACATAAATGTTATGGATTATCTATCAAATTCAAAGGTAACAAGAACCAAAGTGTAACACCACATCCTGTTAACACACAATATTGTCCGCTTTTGGCTCCCCCAAACCAGACTTCCCAAAAGATCACCTATCCTTGTACTACTCTCACTTAAGCTCGCTTAACTTCAAAGTTCTGATGGGATCATGATCATCACGGCTTTAAAACATGTTGTTGTCATGAAGAGTGTAAGTATACATATAAGCACATCCACATCTCCATACCCAGGAGATGTGGGACGCCACACAAAGTCTTCACCAACCACATCATGTCTCTTCACCACTGTTGGGGCATCGAGCATGATATTAGCAAGAAAAGCATTATGTGATAATTATGGCCCGTTCATCACCACTTGCACCATTCTTCATCCATGTGATCCTGCTGTAGTACTAATTTTACTGAATATGCCTTTACATCTAGGATGCTAGCGCCACCATCACATTAACAACCATTACAGGTATTGATATGCAAGTGAGAAATGCTCAAGGAACTGCCAGCTCTGTTCAAACTAAACGAGGAATGGTTTTGCCTTTCCAACCCCTTTCACTTGCTTTCAACCATGTGAATTACTATGTTGATATGCCAGCAGTAAGTCACTTTTTTAGCAGGAATATATATTGAAGTGTTTTTCTTCATATTTAAAGAACAGAAATAATACAAAAAATAAACAATTCTTTGATGTTTCTTAAGAAAAACTTTGTCTTCTTTTCAGGAAATGAAGAGCCAGGGGGTTGATGAGACCCGACTGCAGCTGCTGCGAGACATTAGTGGAGCTTTCCAACCTGGTATATTGACAGCATTAGTTGGTGTCAGTGGTGCTGGAAAGACTACCTTAATGGATGTCTTAGCAGGAAGAAAGACTAGTGGATATATTGAAGGAAGTATTAGCATCTCTGGTTACCCAAAGAACCAAGCCACATTTGCTAGGGTCAGCGGTTATTGTGAACAAAATGACATCCATTCCCCGTATGTTACTGTCTATGAATCTCTGGTATACTCTGCCTGGCTGCGTCTTGCTTTGGATGTAAAGAAAGAAACACGAAAGGCATGTTTGTCAAACTGATTATCATATTACTCTATAGTTTGTTTTGAATATGAGAAACTGAATCAGATGGACAATAAAGTTGATAGGTGATTTTCTTGATTCTTATAGATGTTTGTCGATGAAGTTATGGAGTTGGTTGAGCTTAACTCATTGAGGAATGCTCTAGTTGGACTTCCAGGAATTGATGGTCTTTCAACTGAGCAGAGAAAGAGGGTCACCATTGCCGTGGAGTTGGTTGCTAACCCCTCCATCATCTTTATGGATGAGCCTACGTCAGGCCTTGATGCTAGAGCTGCTGCTATAGTCATGCGTACCGTAAGAAACACGGTGGATACAGGACGAACTGTTGTTTGCACAATTCACCAACCGAGCATGGACATATTTGAATCATTTGATGAGGTATGGTTTATTTAGCTTGTTCAATCCATTATATGTTCTTGTATGCTGTTACATCATTTCATGTGTTCATATTGTCTTATGATTGCAGCTCTTCTTGATGAAAAGGGGAGGACAAGCAATTTATGCCGGACCTCTTGGTCTCCATTCTCACAAACTTGTTGAATACTTTGAGGTGAGTTCCCATTTTTCTTGCATGCTTGATTCCAGTTGTTCTTGTTGTATAGTCAAGAAATCTTTTGACACCAAATTCCATAAAACACTTGGCTGAACTTCTTTCCAACATGTTTTTGTTGAAGCTTCCAGCAGTCTATTGTCATACTATTGCTAGTTCTAGTTGCATTATCGATGTTGGATCCCTTTAATGAGAAACTCCTTTTCTTGAATTAGATTGTTCAATTCAGACTATTCTTGACAATTTTTAAGGATTATGAAGCTTGTTCTCCAAATTTTCTAAGCACAAGTTTGACTAATATTAAGAATTTTTTCCAGGCTATCCCAGGGGTTCCCAAGATCAAAGAAGGATACAATCCTGCTACCTGGATGTTAGAGGTCAGTTCTACTGCAGTTGAGGCTCAACTTGACATTGATTTTGCAGAAGTTTATGCCAACTCTGACCTTTACCGGTGAGTAATATGAGGATTTTGTTTGTTTTATTCTCTCTTCTATAGCTAACCTGTCTGCATCTGTACTAATTTGTCACTGAATTTTTCTTTTCAAATCTTCAGGAGAAATCAGGAACTTATCAAGGAGCTAAGCACTCCCCAACCAGGTTCCCAGGATCTTTACTTCCGCACACAGTACTCTCAAAGCTTTATAACTCAGTGCAAGGCTTGTTTCTGGAAGCAGCATTGGTCATACTGGAGAAACTCAGAGTACAATGCAATTCGATTTTTCATGACGATTGTTATTGGTATTCTTTTTGGTGTTATCTTCTGGAGCAAAGGAGACAAGATGTAAGTCTAAAATTTTTCATACTAAATTTCATTTCCTTTTGTTTCTATGAGTTTATGCCCCGTCTAAATTCACTTCTAAGAGTATGTTTTCTGTTTTGGGAATCAAAATAGAAACAATTATTAAATCACTGCTTATCCCAAAAGCTTAAGCTTATAAGAATGGTTACGTTTGATCATTTAATTAATATTCTAACAATAATATCGTACTTCTTGTTTCTTACCGGCAATTTGGGTACTTATATGAAATCTTTTGCATCTTATTTTGTCAATAGACACAAACAGCAAGACCTGACTAATCTATTGGGAGCTGCATATGCTGCTGTTTTTTTCCTTGGAGGTACCAATGCTTCTGCTGTGCAATCTGTGGTGGCAGTAGAGAGAACTGTCTTTTACCGTGAAAGAGCAGCTGGAATGTACTCAGAGTTGCCTTATGCATTTGCTCAGGTAAGAGATTGGAAGTTGTTCTGAGTTAATCAAATATTTTGTTCTCTTGAAAGAATATATAAATGCATTCTGTATATATTCTGATGGGCAACATTTTTGCTGCAGGTGGCTATTGAGACAATTTATGTTGCAATTCAAACGTTTGTGTATTCTCTTCTTCTATACTCAATGATTGGATTCCACTGGAAGCTGGAAAAGTTCTTGTATTTCTACTACTTCATGTTCATGTGCTTTACATACTTCTCAATGTATGGGATGATGGTTGTTGCACTCACTCCGGGCCATCAAATTGCTTCAATTGTCATGTCCTTTTTCTTGAACTTTTGGAACTTGTTCTCTGGTTTCCTCATCCCTAGGCCGGTACGTAATTTCAAAACCAAATCTTATTTTCATTGTCGTCATGCACGACAAAATCAAACCATCCACATCGGAACAATAGAAACAGAAACGTTATTCGAACTCCTTTTACACTTTCAAGTGCTTACTCTCTAATGTGGTAGTTGTTAATTATGTCAACTTTCTAATTAGTTTTGAAATAGTCTTTCATTGTTACTGCAATTAATCATGATAGTTCATGCTTTGTCACTGCAGATGATCCCCATATGGTGGAGGTGGTACTACTGGGCTTCCCCAGTTGCTTGGACAATCTATGGAATTTTCGCATCTCAAGTTGGTGACAAGAAGAATTTACTTGAAATTCCTGGTTCAGAACCAAAGGCTGTAGATGAATTCCTTAAGGACTACATGGGTTTTGACCATGACTTTCTTGTCCCTGTAGTCTTTGCCCATATTGGTTGGGTGGTCCTCTTCTTCTTTGTCTTTGCCTATGGCATCAAATTCCTTAACTTCCAAAGGAGATGAGGAACTTTCTTGTGCACCACAGAAGCTTTTTTTTTTTTTTTTTTTTGTAAAAAAAATTTAATGAGTGCACCATGGAAGCCTTAGAATGTAGAGATTTACTGATAGATATATAGTTGAGTCTAGATGGAAAATGCTAGGCTTACAAACATATTTTACAAAAAAAACTTTTACGAAGTGATGTGGTACAATACGATTGAGTTTCTCAAAATTTGAATTTATCTCATATCCAATCATATTGTGCCATATCAATTTGTAAATTTTTTTTTATAAAATTTGTTTGTAAGCCTAGTATTCCTTCAAGAAGATAGCCAATCATTAGTTTATATATATATATAGGCCCCTCCGGGCCTTTTGTACAATATTACGGGTGATTCAATATATAATCTTATTTTCAACATGGAATCACAGTATAAGTTCCTAATCACTTTTCCAATTCTTTTCTCTCTCTCTCTCTTTGCCATCTTTTTTCGACATCCTCTCCGGTGCCACAAGTCTTTTTGGCAGTCTAATAGCTCTACTTTCTTTAGATCTTTCTCTTCTACGCATTGTTCAAGGGAAGAAACCCAACTCTATCACCTCCTACATGGGGTAGAAGATGCAGTTTTAGGGTGCGTTTGGGATTATGATTTCATAGACAAAAAATGCAATTTTAAACGAAATCACGGAAAATGAATTATTCAGTATTGCGTTTTAAAAAAATTGCGATTTGAAAACACAGAAAATCTTAATTGTGTTTTTAAAAATCAAATTTTCTAATGGCACATTTAAAAAATGTTATTTTTAAATTGCACTTTTTGAAATCGAAAACTCAAATGGACCCACTTTTGGTTGTTGTGAGGTAATGGCCCAATGAAAGGTTTGGACCAAAATAATATGTTTTTCTAGTGCAGCTTTGGGCTCAACCAGTTGGTCCGAGGATGAGATCTTTTAAAAAAAGGTCTACTGCACCTTTGTGACTTTAATTTCCTTCAAAGAGTCTTTCAAAAAAAAAAAATTTACTTCAAAGAGAGCGAATTTTTGTGCCTCCCAATATGATTATTATTATTATTTATTTTTTATTTTTTTTAAATATGTGCCACGTAAACAAAAATGCTTGGAGAGTAACATTTGAGAATGCTGAATAGCATTTCTCTAAAATTAATTAGCGGGTCTAGAACAAGTTTGGATTTCACAAATATAAATAAAATGAGTTTGAGATAAAATTTAGAAAATCATTTTCTATTTTCTTTTTAAGAACTTTAAATTACCTTAGGATTAGAATTAGTTGCAATAGACATTTCCATGCAAAGGGAGGGAGATTTGATTTAGTGACTTCCGCTTTATGAGACGTAATGTCAAGCCGATTAAACTATCCCTTGACTCCTTGAGAGCATAAACGAGCCATGTTGGCGATTTTCGGTAGGTTTATATAATCTTAGGACAAAGTTTTCCTCCAAACTGGGTTGGAGGAATTTCCTTCAACCTACTATATAAAAGTGACATGTGTCATTTTTTTAATAACATGTGAGATGCACATGAGTTTTTAATAAAAGTTATTCCAATTTTGTCCCTGCTATTGAAAAAATATGTGCATTTCACATATTCAAGGGACACAAGTCACTTTTATAAATTAGGTTGAAGGAAATTCCTCCACCCAGTTTAGAAGAAAACTTTGTCCATAATCTTTTATATATATATATATATATATATCCCCTCAATACTTATGGAAGGAATATATGTTGGAGGTGCTTTCACACCATCAATTTTGGATCTGAAGTGATATTCTTGGTGGCACATCGATTTGGTGATTGAGATAGGTGACTTATTTAGTGACACAAGAAGATATATTTCAGTTTCCAACTCTAATTTCATGACTACAGATAGGCACGTCTCACATTTCTATATATATATATATATATATATATAAAGGAACATTGAAAAGACAAAAGCTAAGTGTTCACTAGTGACAGACATTCTTGGTGGGTGATGTCTTTCCTAATTAAATCAGAAAACCTCCCATGGAAAACCAGTCATGAAATTAATACAGAGAAATTAATTAAGAAATCAGAAAATATGTAAAATTCAAAAATAGCTACTCTAGCTAATTACACCACACGATCAATCGAGCACACCAATCTGGTTTTCTTTATTATTAACTCATCTTATTTCAAGGTATCTATATTTTTGCTGAGCTCCTCCAGCTTCTTCATCCTTAGTCTCTCACTTTCACTCACCAGCTGAACAAATTTCATGCAACGTACAAAAAGGAGAAAAAAAAAAAAAACAAATCATGTTGTTAGATTTGAGTTGCCAATGTTTAATGAAAATGAAGAACTTATATATATATAATTCACCTCCATTAATTTGGTAACTAGTTGAGCTTTTTCCTTGCTTTTCTCATTGAGAGCCTCAAGGGATTGTTAAATGAATTGTGCATATGCACTTTGCCTTTTTTTTAGGGCAAGGGTATCCCAAGTTTCAAGAACTTTGTAAATATAATATATAATGTAATGAAATTGATCAGAAGATTTTAATTCCATCATGCAGGATGACAGAAGTCACAGAACAACCATTTCGACCACGGGAGAAGCTTCTTGAGAAGCAAAAATATTTCCAAAACATCCACAAACACACATACCTCAAAGGACGATTTGATAAGCTAACCTCTGTTGCCATTCCAGTTACTTTGGCGGCCACTTCATTATTTCTTATTGTGAGTTCTGTTATACTGCTTTATAAATAAAATTAGGCTTGATCCCATTTGCATTGCTAGCGCTAATCTTTAATATATGCTATGCATTCACCAGGGACGAGGGATCTATAATATGTCACATGGCATTGGAAAGAAAGAATGAGGCAGCTCAGATTTCATTGTTTTTAAGTTCTGGTTTGGAGTTCTGTTTTCCTGAAGTATCTTGTTACTACTCCCTCTAATAAATGCTAGTTGCAGACTTGTTACTACCAATGGAAATTGGAAATTGGAAATTGATCATTATTGGGTTTTTATCTTTTTGTTTTTATATTGCGTGATAATCTCAGGCTCCTACTTCCTGTTTGAAGCCACTTTTCTTTCTTCTCTATTTTTAGCGCGCCACTTGTGGTCCGGCTTAATTGTATGCTTTTCTCCAGATTTGATGGACATAATCTTAGTTTCTTGCCAGGGGGGAAAAAAACTTTGCATCTTTTTATATGTATGTACTTTTAATTTTCCTATACATTTTTAATACAGCATGCAATTTTCACTTGTATTTTTTTTAATTAATGCATGTGAAAAGGGCAAATAATTTTTTCAACTTAATTTAGTGGAAAATTCTGTCTTAAAAAAAAGTGGCATGACTAAAATCTCTTTAGTAAAATATCTTAAAAATACAGGAGTTTATTTTAACTACTAATTTGATTTTTTCAATATATTTTACTAAGTAAATTTCTTTAAATCTCAATTAAATGGTTGACATTTTGCCATATCAGGAAACTTCGCTTACTCTCCTTAGACCTTTACAATGTTGTTACTAAACTATTAAAAGTTGTAATATCGGTATTCGATGTCATTAGGTTATTTTATTAATTCAAGTGACTAAAAAGTGAAATGTTTTTTATACCCTTATAAAATTTATAAAAATGCAAATATTCTCTCAATTAAAAAATTACCGCTCATTTAGTTTTGAAGTTGGTTTTTTTAAAAAAAAAAAACAAAAAAAAACAAAAATTAAACTCAAATTTCTCTCTAACTTGGGTATAATTCTTGAGAGTAGGGCACGTCGTTTTAGTTGTTGTTAATTCAATCTAAGGCACTTGATTGGGTGGCAATCTGGCTTACCTAAGCTGCCTAATTTAGTTAAAGAAAAATTTTAAAACTGAAGAATAGTACTTCGATCTTCAACTACAAACAAGAAGAAAAGAGTAAAGGAAATACAATGTCCTGAAGAATATCAGTTCTTGTAACCTTTAATCTTTTTAAGTAAGTTGTAGCCTTTTAATTTTTGTTACAAATAATGTAGAGATCTTTTGGTAAGTACATACATCAAGGCTAATTAGGTATAATTGAAGAAAGGCGATGATCAATGTATATGGGATAATAATTATTCAACAATGCCCATGATTTTCATTAGGTTTATAAACTGAAGAAATGTGTTGATACAATATATCCTTAATATAAAATAAGAGTTATTCAATTCAATGACTTTTAACTGTAGGTGGAAGAATGCCCAAGATGTCAATTAGGTTTTTTAATTGAAGAAATATGTTGATGCAGATTATCCTTACATAAATAAGAGTTAATTCAATTCAATGGCATTTAGCTGTAGGTGGAAGAATGCCCAAGGTGAAGACCAACCGGATCAAATACCCAGATGGGTGGGAGTTGATTGAGCTTTGAGCCTACTCTTTGTGAACTAGATGCCAAGATGAGAGAAGGTTGATAACATGTTTGATGCTCTATTATTCTGTACTAGTAAATTTTTTGTTGTGCTTTGTTAAACTTCTTGTGCTAAAGCTCTAATCTTTTATCACTTTGGCAGCTGAAAGTGACCCAAATGATGGCAAAAGAAAGTGTGAAGCATTCTGGCCTATTTTCAAAATTGCGCATCAAAAGAGCCGCTACATCTTTGACCTTTACTACAAAAGGAATGAATTATCAAGAGAGCTGTATGAATTCTGCTTGGAACAAGGCTATGCAGACCGCAACCTAATTGCAAAGTGGAAAAAGGTAAAAACAAGGCAATGTTTTAAGGGCAAGTCCTGTTTGGTCGTTTATAATTAAAAGCTATTATTCATCAACTTTTTCTCTGAACTGCAGTCGGGATATGAAAGTCTCTGCTGCCTACGTTGCATACAGCCAAGGGATCACAACTTTGGAACAACTTGTGTGTGCCGAGTCCCTGAGCACTTGAGGGAAGAGGAAGCTATGGAGTGTGTGCATTGTGGATGTGGGGGCTGTGCAAGTGGGGAATGAGTGGCTATATTCTGTAAACTGTTTGGTATTCAAGGTGCGATTTGTCCTCTTTGCCTGAGCCTAGCTTTTGCAGCCGTTGTATCTAAACTCTTCGTAGTTGTCAATGCATGAAAAAAACTTATTATGGTAACTTAAATCAATGGCACTTTAACCTGTGACTGAAATTAAACATGAATGAAGTCTACAGCCGGCTTGACTAATTCATACTCTTACTGTCCAATTCTTTATTAATGGTCAAATTAATCTTGTACCAAGCCAGTGTTTCCAAAGGCTGTCTTCATCACTTCCTAATTCCAACTCCCAAGCTATCTGGCGGCCCAGTCCTCTAGAATTTAGGGGGCTAGAGTTGAGGTAAAACATCCTGAACATGCACTTTGCATTAGGCAGGCTAATTATCTATGTATGCCAACAATGGCAAAGTAAAAGCTGTGTGTGAAAAGTAATACTATGGATGCCTAAATCTAGCGTGATTGGGAATATCTTCAATACAGTTGGGGCAAAAAGTGTGAGTTTTTTGCCCACCTAAATGAATGACAAATCAGCTTGGAGGAAAAAAATAAAATGAGAACAAAACACTTGATTATTTCTTCACACAGCTCCTTCAGCCACCCTGCCTTTGCCTGTTGCTGCCGCCCACTGCACCTCTCTTTCTCTCTCCGTTAGCCCTGTGGGGGTGGCCGGCGAGCCACCCTAGGCCATGGGGTGGCGCGGGCCACCCCATGGCCTAGGGGTGGCTCGCCGGCCACCCACAGCCCATACGGTGGCCAGCGCCACCCCCACGAGGCCGACGGAGAGAGAGAGAAGGAGGCGGCGAGGCAGCGGCGTATGGCATGGGTGGATCCGGGCGGCGGCAAGTTAAGGCAGGCGGTGGCTCAGATGTAGGAGGATTAATCTTGTGTTTTGCAAACATATATGTTTCTTGCAATTTTTTTTTAAATTGCTGAGGTGTCAAACAGTACTGAGTGGATGAGTTTTCTGCCATGACCGTATAGAAGCACCATTCAGTGTGATTTGCTCTTGGTTGGCCTTAGGAGACTTTTTGAATCTGAAATATGCAAAACCTTGCCTGTCTTCTAACTTCTCTTGATAATTTTCTGCAAAAATCCAAGCCATTGGTATGAATCGCCAACACAAAATATGGACAAAAGATTCTGTTGACAATTTGATCAATTTAGTTCCAAGGTTCTGCAAGTTGGGAGTATAGTCATAGTTTGGATATCCAATAAGGAGAATGGGAGCTTTGTATGAAAAACATGGACAAAAGATTCTATTGACAATTTGATCATTTCAGTTCCAAGGTTCTGCAAGTTGGGAGTATAGTCATAGTTTGGACATCCAATAAGGAGAATGGGAGCTTTGTATGAAAAATATGGACAAAAGATTATGTTGACAATTTGATCATTTCAGTTCCAAGGTTCTGCAAGTTGGGAGTATAGTTATAGTTTGGACATCCAATAAGGAGAATGGGAGCTTTGTATGAAAAATATGGACAAAAGATTCTGTTGACAATTTGATCATTTCAGTTCCAAGGTTCTGCAAGTTGGGAGTATAGTCATAGTTTGGACATCCAATAAGGAGAATGGCAGCTTTGTATGAAAAATATGGATCTACGTTACATGCTGTAGTTTAAGCAACGGTCAAAATTGAATTTCTCAAAATCTCTCTTCATTTTTTCTCTCCTATTAAAAGCTTCTAAAAGTAATGCAACTTTGAGATTCAATCTTGACCGTTGCTTAAACTACAGAATATATGCTGTTATTTTATATCATATTTTGATACTCCAGATAAAGAAGTAGATGTGGATTGATGCAAAAACCTTTTGAGTTTGAATTATATATATCACATTTCAAATTCAACGGTAATTTTAAAAGCCACATTACATTTTGGATGATTTTAGGAGGACTCTAAGAAGACTTATAGCATTACTCAATTAGGTATGTTCAACATTCTTATTTCACAGATGTTTTAGTATATATGACCTTTTTTTTTTTAATTTTTAATTTTTTTTTAATAAAATTCACTTCTTCATTAATCAAAATCAAGCTGAAGCAATTTGCTCTGCTTGAACAATATCACAAATATAATCGGGTATCTCATTCCTCCAAATTTGATCTATGACACTTCTAGTAGCTAACCTTGCTAATAGATGGGCTACAACATTTATATTCCGGCGTACATGGTTAGGTTTCCAATTGGATAGAGAGTTCAAAATTAATTTTGCATCCTCTATTAATTGATGATACCTACTCCCATTCTGCTCCTTATTTTGTAGCGCTATGATGATTATTTATGCATTTCCTTCAAGAATTACATTGTTCACTCCCATTTCTTTGCATAATTGGGCAGCATGGAGCATAACCACTGCCTCAGCAGTGGTCGGATCTAAGCATCCCATGTGGCTTTGCTTGTCTTGAAATTAATTATACTTTATTCATTACTCATGTGCCCATAGAAGAAAAACTGACACTAATCATTTATGAATTGCTAACTTTTGTGTTTGTCCCAGAGTCCTTGCATTGCACTGGCCAGGTCTAGTAAAGTTTACAATAAACCCTTAAAAATGGAATAAATATATTAGTAATTAGTAATTTTTGAGATTCTTAGTAGCATTTCCATGAAGAAATGGAACATTTTAATGGGACTCACAAGTTCCATGCATTAGTGGTAAAACATTTAATTTACTCCCAAAGACCACGGTCCCCCACCCACGCATTTTTCACCTTAATAAAGGGAATATATATGTATATATATTAAAAAACAGGACAATATTCTCGAGTAATGATATTTTTCACATTCATTTTATTATACTTATTTTATATTGACTGATGTGGTATGTTTTAAGTAACTTATTCTATTAGTTACTTAAAAAATAAAAGGAAAAATTTTACTCACCCTCTCAAAGTATTAGTAGTTTTACAATCATGACTTCGAAGTATCAATTTTTGTAATGTCTATATCTCAAGATTTAGCCTCTTTTAATTTCACTATATCCCTTGGGTTTGGAGTTTAGTTTAGAGTTTAATTGAACGGTAAATATGTGAAAATGCCCTTTATACTCTCGTAAAACTTATGAAAATACACACAATTAAATTATTTTAAAAAAATGAAAAAAAAAAAAACAAAACAAAAAACAAAACAAAACAAACTTGGAACCCACATCCAGCATGAGTCAGCCAAGGAAATTTTAGTTTTAGCTTTTTTTAAAAGGCAATAGTATTTTGGGCATGTGATACCAAACTTCACGGTCATAATTACAAAACTGTTGATACGTTGAGGGGAGGGGGTAAGTGAAGTTTTTTCTATAAAAAAAGTCCATTAAAATACGTTGGTGTGAAATAAGTGTGATAAATGGGCGTAAAGAGTAACATTACTTTATAAAAAAAAATCAATAATGGCATGAAACTTCTAGACAAAAGCGGTTTCTCATCAAGGTCGTTGGACAATGGTTTGGGATCCAGACCAATTAGATGCTCGACTTGTTAGTAATTTAGGTAGCTAATGTGAGATGGTCTATATAAGACTCATATGTCCAAATAAATTTTGGATTGTCTAGTCACCTATTCGAATAAGTGAATTTCATATGAATTTTCTCATATTAACTGCTCAAATTATTAGCAATTCGTGTAGCTAATTATCATGAATCTTTATCCATTGGGCAATCATCATGAGTAGAAATGTTAAAAACGTGAGGAATACTACACATACTTCCAAGTGTGTATTCCTTTATGTGGCAGTGAAAATTACTACTGAATAAAATAACAAATTGAAGTACATGTAGCATCAAATAATATTTTTTACTGCCAAGAGAATGAACACTTAAAAAATGAGCACCAAAGGTATCGTCTTCTTCTTCTTCTCATTCTTCTTTTTCTTCTTCTTCTTCATCGCAAGCACCCAGCCCAGTGCCACTGCTTCGATGTTACAGTGCCACTGGCCACTATCGTCAACCTAGAGCCTCAACTACCCACAAATAGAGCCTCCAAAGTTAACGAAACCTCTGCTACCACCGAATGTCCACCGGCCTTCCACAACAGCAACTCAAGACCCATGGGAATACATCCCTCCTACAAACCAGAAAAACAACCATAAATTTCTTGTTGAATCTAGACCAGAAAAACGAAAATTCTAAGGCCCCGTTTGGTTCGCGGATTAGACCCTTGGATTGGACTAGCTAACACTAGGTATAACTAATCATTTGTTTGATAACACTCTATTCCTGGGAATAGTCTATTCTCATGGGATTACTAATCCTATACACACAGGGTTAGCTAAGCCACTAAAAAACGAGTGGCTTAGCTAATCCTTTCCTGTGGGATTAAAATTATCGTGTAAATTGCCCACAAAAACCCCACCCTTCTAGCACTCACGTCTCTCAAGGAGACTCCGCAAAACGATCTCCATCTCTTAAAGAGCAACTATCTATCTTCTCTGCACAAGGTATCTCTATCTCCCTCTCTTCTCTTCGATTTCTCTTCTTTGTTTCTTGGTTATTTCATTCTCTTTCTGTTTCTTGGATTTTTTTTTTCTTTGTAACGTTTCTCAGTTTTTTTTTTTTCTTCAGTTTTTTTTTTTTCTTTCGATTCTCTGTATCGTTTCTCTTTGATTCTGTTTAGGGTTAATTTTTTTTTTT